>NC_137500.1:22072500-22507500 GCF_041902795.1 Electrophorus electricus
AAGTTCTTCTCAGGGATATATGTTCCATGAAGTTTAATTTTAGAGCCTTAAGAATGTTTTGTGGATATGGTTAGAGTTCGACTTGGGAAAGCTACGACTAAGGAGCAGACCCTGTTGAAAAAACACAGTTATACTCAGAATTTATATGAATAAAACAATTTGCTGTCTGAGGCATAAGGCAAATATCTAAATTTCTAACCATAATGTCATGGTTAATTATGTAGCTAATTAATCCTAATTTTATATTATTAGTTGTAGGTGTGGGAGTGTGGGAGTGTGGGTGTTTGCGTGCATGCTTGCGTACATGTGCTTGAGCTTGTGAATGTGTGTAGGTATGTGATGGTCTGTATTTTTTTGGGGTACCAAATATTTCTGTGGGGACATTTGTAACTGGTAATGATGCTTATATTTGGAGAAAACAAACAAACTGAAAGATCCCAAAAAATTAAAAAATCTTTGTAGTTACTGAGACTAAGGTTAGGTTTAAGTTTGGGTGTAGTCAAAGCAAAGATTTAAAATAGTGATACACTGGTTAATGGAAATTCCACAGAAAGAGAATAATATAAGCCACTCTCTGCTGGTGTGTGTGTGTGTGTGTGTGTGTGTGTGTGTGTGTGTGTGTGTGTGTGTGTGTGTGTGTGTGTGTGTGTGTGTGTGTGTGTGTGTGTGTGTGTGTGTATGTGTGAGCGTGTAGGTTTGTTCCAGGCACCCGTATTCCCATCCCCACCCATTATTTTACAGTCCTGACAAGCTGCTTGGATGTGACCCATCCTGTACATGAATGTGATGATGAACTGCACACTGCCTCTTTCCTAGTACCACATAGACCTACCACCTCTGAGAGCTGCCTGGTGGGTAATTCATATGCACACACCAACCAATATTTGGGTGAATACTACAGGTAAATGTTTAGTTTAAATGAAATGGCAGAGTAAAAATATAATATTAATCTAAGAACTTAAAAATGTTTAGGAAAAAAAATCAATTTAGAACTGATGTTTATTTCTTGCCTTGATACCATCACAGTGAAACAAATTTATCATTAGGTACCCCTGTCTTGTGTGATTTACAGTCAGGACAGCAGTGATTGGTTTTCAAAGCTCTGTTTCCTTAGGGTTTTTGCTTTTCATGGAATGTTCTTTTCACATACCTTTCCAAGATTTTAACAAATTGCCCATAGCATTATTTTCAGTGAAGTAATTTTCTCATTGTTAAAGCCATGCAACCTTATATATGTTAATTTATATGAGTAAAGATACACTGTAGTTGATTTTACTGCTGTTGCTAATGCACTGCTGCAGCTGCATTTATTGATTTGTTTGGTTTAATGTGTATTCTGAGTAAAGGCTTTTTTCCCCAAAGCATTTGGCTGTATAGTAAGCATATAACATAACATAATAGCGAGCATAGTCCCCTTCCTTTGAATAGAACTTTCTGAATTTGCTTAATTCACTTCTTTTGTATACAGAGCAACCAAGAGGAGTCTTATTGGGTGGAGGACCTGATTTGGTTTCACCAATCACGTGTCCAAGATGTTGAGTGGATAACAGGACTGGACTTCTTCCAGAGTAGCATCCGGCCACTCCCCGAGATTCTACGGGTAAAGACACGTCCCACAGCTGCAATTAAAAGAAAACCATAAAACCATGATTGGGTGAAAAAAAAAAAAAACATCATAATATCATAATATGTAAATGATGCAACTGAGACTTATTTTTAAAAATTTGACTTCATTTCCTTTGCCTGACTGTTTCATCACTGTTTTATTAGTGGGAACATGAATTATGTTCACAAGGCTTAATCGACTGGTTCTTTGGGTGGCTGTTATGGCTTGTCATATAACCGCAATCTGATCAATGACAGATGAAGCTTCTGACAAGGTCTGCATGTTTACATGCTTAGTCTTATCTGTAATGTTCTAGCCAGACTAGTAATCTGCTCTCATGGACTTCGTGCATAAATGTAGGGATTGAATAATGCCACCCGATGAAAAAAAAACAGACAAACTATTTATCTTCCTTTTATTTAATCATTTTGAATAAGATATAGTGATTTTAGAGAAATATGTGTACATAAGATACATAATGTAGTAGACATGTATTTTTCTTTATCAGATAATAATCTGCTATTTGCCTCTATAGTATTTCCTTTTTACACATAATTTATCTACCAACAATAAACACATTAATATTTTAGAATCATACTTACTGCGAAAACTAAGAAATCATATGTTTTCTTTGTGTCAGTATGATTAAAGTATGATTAAATGTTCATGATTATAATAATATAATCCATAAATAAGACCTCTCTGAAACACAACTCTATTGACAACTCTTCTGCCTGAAATGTTTCTGCTCTATTTTTATCTTCACCGTGTGTGCTTTGTACTTGAGCACCAAGTTCAAAGCACTTGGTTAATAATACCAACAAACACTGACAAAAATAATAACAATAAATAGTAAATAATGACATGAAGTCCCTTGTATCTCTTGTTTTTGTGCATTTATGTTCTTAAACTGACATGTTGCCTCATGCCTGACAGATGATAATCGACACTAGATAAATGAAACCAGTCTGACAACTGATACTAACAGTTGACAGCTGATAAATGAAATTTGACATCTAATGCCTGATATCTGAAGTGTGACAGTTCTATTCTATCACTCCACCATTTGCTATCCCACTGCAGAGTGAGCAAGTTCCTTCCTAGTTGGCCTGTTTCCCTTCTCCCATTGTTTACATTCAGCATGTGTTTCCTCTCTCTATCTCGTCATAATTTCCTCTCTCTAGCTAGTCACTCAAGTTACTCATTGGCTCCGTCCCATTCATCACTCTTCTTTCGTATCAGCTGATCCAATCACCTTGTGTGTTTAAACCCCAGTGTTTACCAGTGTATTTATTAGCTTTGTATTTGTGTATGTTTGCCTACCCAAGCCAGGATTCTACCACTGTGCAGTGCCTTTCCACTGTTTCTTTAACCAATTAATCCTTGCTAGCTTAGATTATCCTTTGCCTTTTTTTTACAGGGGACATTGATTCAAAGGAGCTCTTTTCTGAATTTGACTCTGAGGCCATGTAACAGCTGTGGTCTCCCATTTTTGTAACCAGCTATCTCCTTGTGGAGCTGCAGGTGGCATGATGCTTGACATCTGATGCCTGACAAGACTGTGTTGACAGTAGAGTGTTGACAGTAGAGGCTTGAAGCTAAGCATTTTGATAATTGGAACGAGTTTGACAACTGACATGGATCAAGGTTAGATTTCTCAATCAGTGGGCTAATAACTGGAAATGATTTAGGTACATAGCCAATGTTTACAGAGGAGTTTTTTTAAATATATTTAATAGAGGTTTGATTACTTCGAGTAGGATTTCTTTAAGAATGCCTATATTTTAGGTTATGTCAAATGAACGCAGCACAATTGGTTTTCCATGAAATTAAACAAATAATTTTTAATCAAAATAAATAGAAAACATCAATACCAATAAGCTTGACAAATGCAGCCATAGAGGGTTTATGAACCTCTTCCCTTCAGTTCCAGTGCTAATTTATATTCAGTGAATGTGCTTGCTCGATGATTTGATTTCTTAAAAGGAACATGAAGTTGAGGGGCTGAACTGGATGCAACATGTGGTCTGCATTCTTTTCCCCAGCAATTTTCAAAGCAAAGGTATACCCATGCAAATACCACAATTAGCATGCAGCTATCTTAAGGAACTATACACGTAGTATATAGGCGCAGTATAAAGACGCACAGAACTGTAAGTCATAGGTAAAAGTAAGTCATAAATAAAAGATTTTTCATAAGGCAGGAAACAGTTGGGACATGGGCAAGTGCTAGCTGTGCATTGCGGTGCTATAATTATGTCATATAGGAAAATAGTTTTGTTACCTGCCAGCTGAAAGGTTATGCTAAGTGGAGCAAATGGAATGTGGAGTGGTAAACAGTTTGATGCCTGTCATGTGGAAAGTACCTCAGTCTCATACCTTTACTTTGAAGTCTCAAGAAATGGGAGAAGGAATCAGGCAAGTCAAGCCTCTGAAAATAGTCAAGCAAGTTGACTTTAGGGTTTAACCCCCTTATGCACCAATGTCCCCTAGTGGGCCTGCAGATGGGCCCAAACTAGCATACTCAAATAAATTATTGATAACATCATATATTCTTAATGTACAGTATATTTATCAACATAACATTTCTTAGGACTAATACAAGTACCTGCTTACTGATTTTCAGCCATCTACATGCATCCATTTGCCAGAAATCGCACGCAGAAGATACCGTGTTTTTCGGGTAAATTTCCACAAAACGTGCCTGCCCTTTTAAGTGGCTTTTTAAAACATTCTCCCAGTATAAGATAAGTTCAGATTTCATAGAAAATTAAATTACCATCAAAACAACTGTGTGACATGTTTAAATGGTATACTGAGTGTTAGTAAAGTTCTTTAATTGCATGCTCACTTCTTTGCATAAAAACACGTATTCGGTTCCTTCGTAAGCAAACCCAAAATATGCAAGCCTTTGGTTAAATAAACCATGAAATCTTTATGCACATAATTCTGTACACAAGTAAGAGCCCAGTTCTTAACAACTATTGGTCAATTTCAAACCTTCTCTATATTTCTAAGAACCTAGAAAAAGCTGTAGCTCTGCAGCTAAACTCTTACCTGCAGTCAGTACCAGATACATAAAGTCTTTCAGTCAGGGTTAAGGCTTCATCATAGTACAGAGACAGCACTGACCAGGGTTGTGTATTTTTGCTTATATTGCTTGTTCTCAGTGTAGCATTTGTTAGAATAGATCACAAATTGTACGAGATAAATTCGAAAATGTTGGGATTAAGGGAAAACCTCTCCTGGTTTTAATCTTATTTATCTGATTGTTACCAGTTAGTTTGTGAACCTAAATGGTTCCTCTGAAGGTTTGTTGGATCCTGTCAAGGTTTCTTCCTCATTCATCAAAATTGGCCATTTCAAGAATGTGGTGTAAACATGTCCCTAATATAAATAAGGCCTGTAGGTGGTTTTTAGTGGGACAAAGGGTGTTTACCACAGAAGATCACAAGGATTCTCCAAGTTTAGCTTCAGTGTGTTATTTTACAAAGTGCTCACAAAAGGCCAGTGCAAGAACTCTATTTACATATCCCGTGTTTGTGTCCACTACTTGTGTTCTGTGTGAGTGATGATGTCGGGAATGTGTGTCAATGAATGTCTCCATCGAGCAATTCTGTACGTCCTGCTCCTTGCCATGTGGCACTCAGGCCATTACAGAATGACTGACCATAACAGGATACCTACTCACTCGCTGGAAAAGGGACCTCCTACATGGTTGTGCTTGAGGACATCTCAAGCTGCTGCCTGGATCCCTGGATATTGGGGAGAGGACCAGGACCAGTGCAGCCACACCAGAGGAGGTGGAGAATACCCCTGGATTTTTCATAGGGGGAGCCTAGGGCTACTGAGCCAGGATCCAAGGGGCTCTATGGGGACTGCAGTGTAGGCAGTTGGTGGAGCCGGCTAGGGCTTGCGAGGATAAAGCCTACATTCTTCCTCTTCCACGGAAATGCCAGAAGTACTAGAAGGGTCTGCCCAAAGCCCAGGAGGTGGACTGCCTCTGGGGCTCTCCTTTAGTGGCAGGCAAAAGAAGGATCGGATAAAGGAGTAGCATATTCAGAATCGGGGCAGACGTGCCCCTCTGTATGTCCAGTGGGCCCAAGGACACATCTACAGTGCCTGTGCTTTCAGCGAGCACAACGTTGAAGCATTTTTCGTGTGTGTCTATATGCGCATCTGTTTGTGTGTACTTGCGTCTTTTGTGTGTACAGGTGCATCGACACATTTTGGTGCGGAGTGTACTGGACTGCCCTGGGAGAGGCATGGACTCTGCCCTTCCTCCTCAGGAGCTGAGAGACCTCCCTTGTTGGTAGATCCTATCCCTTGTGTTGGGTGGGCACCAGGCTTTGTCATGTTGTGTGTTTTGTGTGTGCACGGCGGCCTGGGGTTCGCTGTCATTGGTGATGGACGCATCATGAGCTGCCACCCTTGTGAGGGGGTACTGTCACGGAACGCTCCCCTTCCACTAGCCATGTGGTATGGCCTGCCACATGCAGTGGGAGTTCTTCGTTAACTGTGTCTCGTTTATAACCATGCCTATGTTAAGTACACACCTGCATCGGTTTAGTCTTGTCGCATTTGTATGTATTTAAACCCTTGTAAGTGTGTACATTATTGTCAGTCAATGATCCCGTTCGTGTTTGTTTGTGCCTCTGTTCACCTTAGCAATGCCTGTGTTTGTAATCACTACATGTGTTCTATGTGAGTGCCGGTGTCGTGAATGTGTGTCAATAAACGTCTGTCTCCGTCGAGTGTTTCTATATGTCCTGCTCCTTGCCCTGCAGCACTCAGGCTGTTACTCTTAAAAGAAAGAAATTCTGTTGGCTGTGAAGCCCCACAGAACTCACACACGTGTTTTCTCTCCACAGAGAAGCAACTCCCTCACCACAATTTCCCAGTGTTCTTGTACCAGAAACCCTGTCCCTATAGGGTCTGGAATATCCCATTACCTGCATCTTAAAAGATCTTTTCAGGCATGTCTTCAGAAATACAAGAATAAAGCATTCAATCTTACAGTATCCTATGGGTTTTGCAAATCCACATAAAGCTTATAAATATACCTTTTGATGTAATTAGACAATGTGCTAAGACTGCCTTATTTTCTAGGTTCCCCTATTCTCTCCAGGACAACTGTGTATTCATCCAGCTTCTAAAAGAAGGCACACTAACCAACCACCCTCATTCCTATAGACAACCGCATAAATAAACACATAATTATATACATTTTATTATTCATATTTATTCATTCATATTCTTAATTTCTTGAGTGTATTATATTGCCCTGGGGATGAGATCAGCCTCTGTCTTCATCACGAGATTGAAGAAGTCACCTCTCTCACTTGCTCTTCTCTCTGCTTCCATCTGGGAGACAGTACTGCAGCATCAAGGCTCAGACCAGTTGGCTCGAAGACTATATTTTCCTCCAGGCCATCAGACTGCTGAACTCAACATATCAACACTAATATTGCTGCTCCACTCATGCGCCCATGCACGTTCTCAAGCTGCCTATATAAAGTCTAGATATAATATCTATAATCACTTCACTTTCAGGCACACTCTGTGCACTGTGCAGTATTTGTTGTACAGTGTGTATTGTGTGTTGTCTTTAGTACTGTAAACACTGTATATGGTATAGTGTCATACAACACCTATTGTAGTATCTACTGTAGTGGCTTCTGTAGTTGTCACTGTAATGTCTATTGTATTTTGCACATCGCACTGTATAGCATATCTTGTATATTTCTTGTATATCACTTCTATATTATGTGTATTGTATTCTGTGTGTTTACACTGTGGTATGAATCTTGTGCTTAGGTTTTACACTTGCATGCTGTGAGATGATGTGACAAACTGATTAGATTTTGATTTAATTTTACACTAATATTGTATATGTAATTATATGCATTTTAAATACAGATTTAAGTTTGAATGTTTTATAATTTGCATTAGACTGGAATATATGTTATATGTAATTTGCATATATTTTTGCAATGAGTATGTTTTAATCTAAAATTTAAAAAAATTGTTCATCTATTCTCCTACTTATAAATGTTATACAGTTTAATACACATCCTGTAGGCCTATTGGTTCATTTTTTCTTAGATAGTGTCACACCTGCAGACCTAAGCATTCCCCGTTTCCCTAACAACCGAGTTGCTTCCAGATTTTCCTCACTCCCCATGGTTCTGTGTCTCCTCCCCTTTGTCTCCAGCTGTTCTGAATTTGTCCCTAATTGTAGTTCTATTTAAACCTTGTTTTGTGTCTCTTGTTTGTCAGTCATTGTTTCTGGTTAGATCTTTTTTGTCCTTGCTCCTTGTGTAAATTTGTTGTTGGTAAGATCTCATTTGTCTTCGCTTGTATGTGTTCAGTATATTCCCGTTTGATCTCGCTCCTCGTTCCTATGTACTTTCTCCTGGTGCTCCCTGTTTAGTTACCATCACTGTCTATGTTGATTTCCTTGTTGTTTGCTGTTGTACTGTCTCTCTGTGTTTTTGTTCATCAATAATAAGTAACCCAGTTCTGTGTATTCCCCTTTAGTTCTAGTTATATTTATCATCATTATTCTCCTTTAGTCTTCCCTAAGTGTACGCCCCTTTTTTTCCAGTTCCCGTACTCACCTTGTTAGCCTGTTTTCTTATGTTAACCTGTCTGTTCTGTTTTGCTCTGTGCTGGTCTGTTTTTCTGTTATTAAATGTATTATTCATTTATTCTATCCTGTTTGTTGTTCACATTATGGCTTCCTCCGTTAATTTTGTCCTTCATAACATCCAAGGTGCTGGCATTTCGCAAGTGTGTTTGCACATCATCCCTCCTTCGTTACAGATAGGCTAAGATAAAGTCTCTATTGTTACCATGCCACTGTACAACAAAATTCACGTGAATCTCTTCCATAAAGCAACACTAAGTAAATACATTAAATTTTGTGACTATCACTTAGGACAGATAACAGGTGCTCTGGCTGCTATGCCAGGGAGCTGGCATAGTGCTCATGTTTACTTCATGTCAGACCTGGGTTTGAGTCCTGGCTTGGGTGGCTGCCTTCAGCTTCCAAGTACAATTTTTGGCAAGTGTTTTCATCAAGCAAGAGGTGTTAAGTAACCATGTCATCTTTATAGTTGTGTAGACTCCAAAGTCAGAAAGTCCATAATCAAAGAGTAAAAGTAGCTGCCCAGACACAAGTTGCCCAGGTGTTAACAAATTTATTATGGTTTATGATGTTGAATATGGAAGTGAAGTTCCTTTTGTTATGTGTTTTTGTTGTAGATGTGTCAAAACCATGTGTATTGCAATTGATACTGTCCTCTATGGACTGATTTGCCCAGAAGGCAAACTGGTGCTTGTCCAGATCTGAAGGGATGATGGACCTAATGTATGAGAGCACCTCTTTATGAGAGAGTAGTTGGGTCTATATACGTACTCAACATGGACCTACTGCTTAACGGGCATTAACACGCCATAAGGTGGCTCTTACCTGGTGGTGGTGTAAAATCAGTAGTATTGCAGTTTAGGGGTAATTACCCAGTTTGGATTGGGCAAAAATCAGGTTCAGGGCATCAAGCAGGTCAGTGTTAGCACTATGCTACAAAGGGTTGCCTTAAATGCCATTGTGTTGTGAGGGTTATAGTTCTCAAAATATTCCTCAATGTGCTGCTTGTGTTGGCATTAGTGAGGCCTTTGTTGAGATTCATTCAAGCTTCTCTGTAGGCCTGTTGGTCTCCCAACATAAAGGCTACATCTCATTCTTTAAGCAGTGCCCATGCTTTGTTGTTCATCCTTGTCTTCACACACATACACTCGCACACATAAAAACTAATTAGATGGCGAAACTGGCAATAGATGCTTGATCTGTTCCACATAACCAAAATTCAGTAATGCAATTATCAGCCATATCCCATAACCATATTACTGTATAAAAGTCTTTTAAAAAGTCTAGCATGGCCTGTAACTGATCCATTGTGTTTTATTCTGAAAATTTCTAGCTCTTCCAATGCGGATTGTGAGAAAAGCACTTGATACTTTTTACTTTATTAATATTTCTGTGCATTAATGTTTTATTTAATTAGTATTTATTTATTTATTTTGTGTTTTTACATGGTTTTTGCTGTTTTACATGAATATAACGATCTGTTGCTTATATAAATTGCTTAAATAAAATTATATTGAGAGGTTCCGTACATGTACCAAGACTAGGGATTATATAAAGACCTAAATAACCTTATACTTCCTATTATGTATTTGACCTAACAATGGATAAATCACCTTGGAGGTAATCACATTGCAGGCTTTTCATTGGGGTTGTTAGACACCCTCCTTTTCTGGTGTTTCATTCAGTTAGACCTACAACACCCACAGAAGGCCCAACAGTGAGATCTAGTGTTCCCAGATCCACCCCCATCCAAACCCTTATTTCACAACAGATACAATAGTGGCCTCTCAGTGACTAAAGCCTGACTGTAACTTTTAATGTATACTCAGCGTGACTGGATCCACCTTGTTAAGTAACCACATATTTATGGTCTATTCGGTGACTAAGGCCATAACACGCCTCACTGGCATGGTTAATGCATGCCCCGTGTCACTGGTTTCACCACTCAAACATGACACATGACCTTACAATTTTTGTCATTGTACTGTGCCCAGTACTATGTATACACTTAGTCAAAACTTTGAATGCACATTTTGTTTTTTAATATTTTCTACATTTTTTGAAAAACGGTGAATGTATGAAAACAATGAAATAACTTCTACATTTTAAATTCTAAAAAAAAAGTAGCCAGCCTTTCCTTTGATGACAGCTTTGCACAGTCTTGGTGTTCTGTTCACCAGCTTCATGAGCCATTCACATTGTCACATATACTGACACTTGTAGGGTGAGGGACTAAAGATCTGAGGTGGAAAAAATGTAGTAACGTACACAAAGTTTCCAGAGAAACAGGACATTTCAGACAGAACATCTTTCATCATCTGTTTTGTCCTCATCACCTGAAATTGTGTAAATTTGCTGGTGTGTTCTGTGAAGTGTTTGTGTGCTCTACTGTAATTATGTGTAATGGTGTTTTTTAGAGTGTATAATTGTTGTAATCATGTACAAAGTTGTTTTTGGAGTGTGTAAATGTTTTCTTGTACACATGTAAAAGGGTTTTATGGAGTGTATACATTTGTGTGAGATTTATGTATATGCTGTACAAGATAGGATTAGGACAATAAACAATGAATAAGTACTGTATCATATTATCTTATTGGTAATTAGGTGTAGTTTGATGGGCAAAAATGGCAGTTATATCCATTCAAAATCCCCAACCCAGTAAATTTTGCAACAAGGGGTCTGAATTCTTTCTGAAGCCATTGTATATAGCCTATCAACCTTCACTATTTAACTACTTATAGACATTTTAATGGCAATAGATATGGAGTGTAATTAACAGAAAACCCATTTGGACTAATGTAGCATGAGTCATGGAGCAACCGTACACATATTGGTTTCTTGAACCTTGAAAGCCTCCTGCAGGCTATAAGTGGTGTTTTCCAATCAAGTTCGTGATTGATATTTATGGAACCCATGAAGAGAGCTAATGTGGGGCCCTGATGTGTAACTGTAAAACAACACTGAGACATATATTATTTCAATGTAAACACAGAGCCGGGAACCAATGAGTCATTGGGATAAATACCTAAAACGAAAGAGTATCTTGTCAGGCCCCGTGTTTCTACCTTTTCATAAGTCTTGGATGGAATCCAATTGGGTTGAAAAAAAGTTCATGATATTATAATTTATCTATATGTTTTAGAATAAATATCATGTTATCTGCCACATTGGTCCCTCCCAGCTCCCATGTTCCATGGTTTCCTGTCTTGTGTGTTTTGGTTCCATTCTTTCATTTTGTTTTCTCCATCCCTCGTTTGGTTTTCCACGCCCATCGTTATTTTCACCTGTTCCTTATGTATTTAAACCTTGACTTGTTCCATGTGTCTTCGCTGTTCATTGAATGATTGAATATCTGAAAGCCTTTATATGCCTGTATGTAAGTTTGAACTCCATGCCTTTGTGTTTCTTCTAGCCTTCGTGTTTGTTAGCCCCCGAGTTCTTCCTAGCATCTGTTATAGTCTGCTTCCCCTGTTTGCCTTTATGTGTTTGTTTGTTTATCATGTATCCTCGTACTCCTACATATTGGCTCAATGAACCTGGACAACCCTAACAACCAAGACTTTGGATTTGCCCCTAATAAATCTCGTTCTTCTCCACACTCGCGTCTACCTCCTTACCGCTCACCATTACATTATCATTATCCATTTATATATATGACACGTCCACCAAATCAAACTTTTTATTGATCATATTTATTTCTCAATTAATGAATTCCTGCCATGTTTTCTTGTGAGGTCACTATAACTCAGACTTAAATGACCTCACACAAGGACCTGACCTGATGAGATGGTACAGGCGAGGTGAGAGCCAGTACAAGGGCGGGGGGGGGGGGGGGGGTCTTAAGTCCTTACCATCCTGTTTCGTTTGTTTTACATAGAATGACCAACAGTTTAATAGCTGGCTTTCTAGCTTCATTGTGCCTATTTTATTTTTCCTAGATATTTTTATACTAAAAATATCATGTTAGGGATAATGATTTGGGATACTTGTGTGGAAGTCTATGTGTCCTGGCTCTCTTCTGAATTACTCCCTGAATAACTGCGGCTCACTTCTGAAAAACAAATTAGTCAGATTCTGGGTCATGAATGAATCAAAGCTGAGGGACAGTTGTAATGGAACCATATTATTATATGTGTATTCCCACAGGAAGAGGGATTCTTATTTCTTGTATTTTCTGTTATCGTGCCTATTCATTACACATGTGGCTCAGTTTAGTTCATTCGGTGGAAGCAGTTCCAATATTCAGGCACTAGGTGGTGATTTATGCTCCTTCCTCGAGCCCCTTTTGTGGCTAGTGCTTCTACTGCAGTATATAAAAAACATTCAAGAGCTGCTCAAATGTTGCTACTTTGTGTCTTTAGGTTTGCAGCAATAAAATGAAAACCCTTTTTATACACGTGGAGGCCACTTTTATTTTCTATGTGTGCAACAAAGTACAAAGGGGCGAAGTAGGAACCAAATCAAAAACAAGAGGCACATGGCAAGGGAGACTGCACCGGCAGCCCTCACAGAGGGGAAAGACAGACTGGGGAAACCCTGACAATCACATTTCCACATTTCCACAGTATATTGCATCTGTGCAGACTGTGTTAAATTTGTTCCAACCAAACCACAGTCTTAGAAATAGAGCTCACTAACGCAATAAACCACAAGAGGCCATGCATTACAGTTTACCACAGTTAAGGGGTGTTGTTAGACAAGAGGCGGAGCACAAAACAGGTCTTTAACCAAACACCAATGTGTCCTCCAACAGTCACCAGTGTTATGAGAAACAAGTCATACATGCAATGTAAAGATTTGAATGTTTTTTAATAACTTGCCACATTCAACTGTATACCCTGAATATTTGGCGATGGCAAAGTACCTCAACAAAATCCAATTTTAAAATGGGAACTGTCTATTAAATAAAATTACATTTCTAAATGTTTCATAGAAGAATTTTCTGTGAGCTAGTACATCAGTGTTTGAAAGGTCTATGATGAGTATATAAAACTATAGTCATATAAAACTAGGTTAAATGCAACTTTCAGATCGAGGAGCAATAGAATAAGGATAACCACAGAATCTACAGACATAGGTAGGTTGTTAAGAGGGTTAATAAGAGCTTCTCAGTGCTGTGGAAGGTTTTGTAACCAAACAGAAGTGACTGGGATATATTGTTTGGGACTAGATGAGTATTAGCCTGCCTTTGTCATTAAATAAAGATTTAACATTGACCTTTAGTTAATTAGTTGAGTATAATTAACCTTTGTTATTATTATTATTATTGAGGTAAGAGCTGCTGCTCTTTAAATCTATTGACACAACAGCAGAGTCTATTCTACTGTTTATCAAGTAAGAAACAGCACATGAGAAATGCTGTGGGGACAGAATCTAACTGTTATGCTTGGGTTGCTGAGCAAACAGATTGTGTTGGTGTGTGTGTGTGTGTGTGTGTGTGTGTGTGTGTGTGTAAAATTGCTAGATTTTTAAAAAAATTTCTATGCATTCCTACATGCTCAACAATGTTTACATCATTTGTCAAGCTATTATGCAAACCACAAATTTTGGAAATTTTGAAAACAAGTAGGACAACAATGAAATCTGTAATACATTTGCATTTGTCATACACAAATAAGTGGTCAAAGTTATGTTGCATGTTATACAATATTTTGAGAAATATTCAGTCTGTCATGTTATTACACAATAATATTTTTATTTTGTAGCTGTTTTAACAAACTCTGAAATCTGGAATGATATTTATTTAGAGCCGATTACAAAGCTATTGTGCTGACTCCTTACAACCATCCAAGATAAAAAGCTAATTTAAATAAAGAGCATTAAATAGCCGATTTACTTATGTAATCACCATGGTTAGATATGACTGAGATGAATCTTTGATCCATCAACTTGTATAGATTCAAAATTTCTGCTAACATATTGCTGATGTAGAAATAGCATTCCACAGTTCACACTGACATTCTGAAATTATGTTTCTATAAAATGGCTTTTTGATTATGCTAGTGGGTTCTCAATAGGATTCAAATCAGGTTGTGTCATTGGCCACTCCATCAGACAGCCATTTTGGAATGTTACTTTTCTTGGCAGCATGTTATTAGCATTATTGTATATAAATATCATTTTTTCTTTTCAACGCCAGAGCTTTTCCTTTGTATTGTGCTGCAGTATTCTTTCTTGGAAATTCAATATAAAAAACTGTAGTCAACTTTACCCGATCAGGAACTCATCAATGGCCAATGAGCTCACCACTAATTATTCCAGCTAATTTAAATAAATACCACCAACAACAACATGCTGACATCTCCGTCTTCTAAGACTAGATGTTCCATTTCTGGCCCATTCCTTACTCCATCAATAATGTCCATGTAAAGTAGCTCGACCCTAAATGATATGGTTTGAAAAACATATATGACTGGGCCAATTTAACACTTCAATTTGTGTCTAGCCTTCAATGGAGATCAAATATTGGTTTTAAACCAGTATGAGAGAGTATCCTATAACTGTTCATCTTCTACAAATAGATCTTTATTTTGTCTCATACATTGTCAGCAACTTCAAACTCCTTGCTTAATCATAACAAACACCATAGCACAATATAATATATATTCATGTGTAGTGATCAATGGAATTCCCAAGCTGTAGCGACTCTAAAAAGGAATGCATCATGAAAAAATTCCAACAATCCCTTTTATGTAAAAGCCTGACACTGGACGTTATGTTGTAATGGAAACACTTCATACCCAAAACCACAGCCATTGCATGACAAGAAGATACCTGATAACACAAAGCAATAATAACCATAACATAAAAGTCAAATTGATCATGTGATAGGCAGGGTAAACACTAACTAAGACTGCAGATGAAAAGTGGCACAGTGTCTCTTCTTGACCTTTAGAGAAGTATGTAATCCTGACTCATAAAATCATAAACCAGAATAGCTGTATGTGAGAAATATGTCAACAGTTCTTATTGTCAACATTATGACCGGTATAGCCTGGACAACCTGCCGATTTTAAGGTGACTAATAGAAACGCAAGCCATGGGCCATTCAGTTTGTTAACCCATACTGTCAGAAACTGCCAGGAATTATATAGTCTACTATAGTTGACTGGAGAAATGCCAGATTACAGGAAGATACCCTGTCTGCTTTATACCAATTACTGTGCAAAATTGTCTTCAAATATTCATAGACCAATATCTGTTACTATCTGTTATTATCCGTGTGTGTGTATGTGTGTGTGTGTGTGTTAGATTTTATCATTATTAATGCAAAAAATAACTTCTTGCTTAACATTGGTACATAAGTTCCTAAATTATTGTAGAAACCAGGCCTCCAGTAAGTGTCTCTTTGCATGTGTAGCCCTGTTATATGATGACTAAAGTGGCTTACCATTATCTTAAGTAATAAATGTTATCAAATTTAAAAAACCCCTCTCTATTTGATATCCATCTAAAATGAAAAAAAAAGCCCATCATAGCTTTAATGAACCTGCACAAGGTATTTTACCCGCAGCATTTGACATACGTGCATTAAAATGAGCATAGAGCTTTGTTGCCTTTTAAAGTGACTGAAGGTATCTTCACTGTGCAAATAAAAGAAACATTTTAAATAAAGGCACATGCTAACATTTGTGAAGCCAGCCTCAGCACCTCAACAGTGATTTAAATGAGGTCTCAGTGCTGGGGATATAGAGCTATTGAACAAATCTACAAGTATAACATCTAAATACAGCAGTTTAACTGTGCAAACAGCAGTTTTCTTGACCTTTCCTTCTTCAATTTAATGTTCCATAAACACCTTTTAGTAAATACATCAGGATAATATATTGTAGACTCCAAAATCGTACTGAAGGCAATTCTATTCATGATGCATTCAGTAAAAAATGGTGAAGAGAAAAAAGTGGCAACTGAGAAAGTATTTACACTTGATGGAGGACTAAACCTGTTTTACTCTACTTTCTGTCTAGGAATAGATGTGTACCTACTCTATATCCTAACTCACACTCATTTTCATTTCCTATGGGGCTCATCCATCCACACTGTAATTCTGAATAGTTTGGGATACAAATAGTTGAAGAGTTTAGGCTATAGCTTGCTTTCTCTGATGAAACAGTTATTTTTCACTTAGGTGCTACGCATTAGCTTGCTCATTGGATTAACCATCATGTTAATGCTAGAAAAAAGGCCTGCAAGTTATTAAAATGAGACTCTTTATGGTGGATAATGCCATTACTGCCCCCAGTACATCACCCCAAATAAGTGTTTAGTACAGTTAGTTAAGATTATAATGATTTCAAAACTTTATCCAGCATTTTTTCAAAGTTTGGGTTTAAAGGGTACACTAAGCCCAGTGTTTAGATTGTTTGTCTTTATTATTTTTACTGGCATCTAAAGAAATTTAAGATTCTCTAGAGATTGCATTTCAGGGGTTTCTATAGGACTGTAGCAAGAGCTAGCATGACAATTCAAGTTTCAAGTTTCAAGTTTCAAGTTTGATTTATTTGTCACATACATAGTCATACACAATATAACTCGCAGTGAAATAATTTGAGAGTGCTCTATCCAAACTGAGGGAAATATATATCTATATATATACAAAATATATTAACAATGTATGTACAATATATGTATAGTATGTTTATATACACAATGTACAATGTATATATGGATATGTATAAGTGTATGTACACAATGTACAGTTCCAGCTTACAATTGAATATTTACAGTTACATGGTGGTGGTGGTCCCCACAGTTTATCAGTTTCCCTGATTCAGAGCCCGAATGGCCTGGGGGAAGATTGCTAGTCAGCAACTCTCATTAGACTGTCCTAAATTGTAAAGGTCTGGAATCATACTACTTGAGATCTAGTACAAAGTCCTGACGCTAATCTCACAACCTGTCTCTGATATCCAGATGCTCCTGATGATCCTGATTGGCTGGATCAGGTGTTATGTATACACAAATGTTCACTGGTTGGAAAAGCATGATCAGACATGCCCTTCTGGGAGAATTTCTCTCCTTAGTAAGAAAGAACCAGAGGCAAGATTGTTCAAAATGAAACTTTTTATTTAACACTTTATCTTAACTCTTTAATTCTTAACTTTGTCTTAACTCTTTAACCATTATTTCTCTGAGAAGTTCTGAAAAGAACTTCCATAACTTCCATCTATCCTTCAAGACATCACATTGTTACTTTTATAGGTGACCATACAATACATTTATTATGTACCCACGATTTAACAATATGTATGAGATAAAAGTTAATGCAACCTCCACTGTGGTATATGTTCCAACTAAAAAATTTGCCAATGTCCCTCTCTCAGGTCAAACCAGTAAATTTCTGGTTTGACCTGACAGTCCCATCTTAAAGACTGTAAGTGTCCTGTTATTCACCTTCATATTTCAACTACAACCCTCCAACAAGCCATACACCAAGTTCATAGACAGTACACTTAGCGAATAACAGAGTACATTTTTTAAGTGTGACATCATGAGTAAGTACATTGCTTACACATTCTTATGCTGTGATAAAAGGGTATTACACTCCAGCTGACATTCAGTTAAAACTCCACCCTACTCGCAAATCACAAACCCCAATCACTTATCTGCTCTCAGTCACTAGATTACTGATTGTTACACACATGTTCCTGTCATTATCTTCATCTTATTTAAACCCTCACAGATGTTGAGGTTGAGTGCTTCACATTAGCCCCGCCTTGGGACTACGTTGAGGTGTATTCCAATATCTGCTGATGATTTTTGTCACTTTATCAGCGTGCTCGTTTTATTTTATAAAAACCTGTTTTCTCTTTACTACTCACACCTCCCTCCTGCTTGCAATGTCATAAAAGGATAATTACCTTTATTCAATTTTCATGTGTGTTATGACAAATTATAAAATGTTGTTAGTCTTACAGAATGTCTGTATGGATTTCAATATATTATTATTATTATTTACATTTATATAGCACCTTTCTGTGACGTTGGCGCTTGAATGGAAGGGAGAGGCGGGGTTGCAAAGGGGTGCTCTTTATTATCCATCGGGTTCGTTATAATAGAAGCACTAAACAAACCACAACTTGTAGATGTCACGGAACGTTCGCCTCCCGCGAGGCACGTGGTTTGGCCAGCCACGTGCAGTGGGAGGATTTTCATTTGTGGCCACGTGTGCACACACCTGTACTTCGTTTTGTCAGTGTGTATTTAAACTCACGTTAGGGTGTGCAGCGTTGTTGGTCATTGTCGATTTAACTTGTTGATGTAACGTGTTAAATGTGAAATCGTTTCATGTTCATCATTTGTAATACGTGTGAGTGCCGCTGTCATTTATGTAATAAACGTTCGTCCCTGTCGAGGAAGTCTGCGCGTTCTGCTCCACGCCCTGCGGCAGTCGGGCCGACACGCGTTACAGTAGAAGCCTTACTCCTCTTCAGAGAATGCAACAACTCTGTTTGCCTTGACATTGAAGGACCACTAATGTGCAGTCCCATCTCCTGGGATCTGTGGGTTTAAATATGGCAGAGTGAATAAGGAACAGGTGAAGGCAATCAGTAATCAGGGGACTGTGAACGGGGCAGGTATAAGGTGTGATCCTTAGCCGGAGTGGGCATGTCCCTCCTGCTAGTTGGGTTGACCAACCGTGACACTTTCTCAGACTCAAGGACGGAGATATATATATATATATATATATATATATATATATATATATGAACAAAATCCTATTCTAACAAGCAGCAGTATAAAAATCACTGCTGCTCTCATCAATATTATCTTGTTATAGAACCAGCTGGATGGAAAACGCAGTGCTAGGACTACCCAAAGAGTAAGTATAGTGAAAATACAGCTACACACCATGCCAAAAGAGTTGAAAAGAAAGGTTCTTAATGAGGAAAAGAAGGGTTCAATTGTAGCTTTATTGGCAGAGGGATACAGTGAGCATCAGGTTGCTTCTATCTTGAAAATTTCAAAAACTACAGTTCATAAGAACAAGGACAAGCAGCAAACACATGGGACAACAACAGCTACAGACTGGCAGAGGTCAAAAAGGACTCTCTACCAAACATATTGATTGCCACCTCATTCGAATGACCAAAAAAAATGGCATGCAGCAACTGAGGTGAATTGCACAACGAGGATGGTTCGAAACAGGCTTCTGGAGGCAGGGCTGAAGTCATGCAAAGCTAGAAAAAAAGTCCTTTATCAATGAGCAGCAAAGAAGAGTCAGACTGAACCATAAGGATTAGATAATAGAGGACTGGAGTAAGGTCATTTGAGAAGATGAGTGCAATTTTCAGTTTTGTCCAACACCTGGTCGTATAATGGTTAGACGGAGACCTACATGCCAGAGTGTCTTGCACCCTCTGTGAAATTTGGTGCAGGATCGGTGATGATCTGGGGGTGTTTCAGCAAGGCTAGAATTAGGCAGATTTGTCTTTTTGAAGGACACATGAATCAAGCCACTAACAAAACTGTGCTGGAAAAAAACTTGCTTCCTTCCACTCTGACAATGCTCCCCAACTCTGATGATTCTTTTGTTCAACAGTACAATGCTCCATGTCACACAGCCAGGTCAATCAAAATGTGGATGAAGGACCACCAGATCAAGACCCTATCATGGCCAGCCCAATATCCAGACCTGAACCCCACTGAAAACCTCTGGAATGTGATCAAGGGGAAGTTGTATGGTCACAAGCCATCAAAAAACTAGAGCTTCTGAAATTTCTGTGCCAGGAGTGGCGTATAGTTACCCAACAGCAATGTGAAAGACTGGTGGAAAGCATGCCAAGACACATGACAGCTATGATTAAAAATCAGGGTTATTCAACAAAATATTGATTTCTTGACTCATCCTAAATTGAAATATTAGTACTGTGTTGTTTATAAATGAATATGAGCTTGTTTTCTTTGCATTTTTTGTGGTCTGAAATTTCTGTAACTGTTTTGTTATTTTGACTATTAGTCATTTTCATTAAAAAAAAAAAACATGCTCTAAATACAATATTTTTATCTGGAATTTGGAAGAAATGTTGCCAGTAGTATATTTGTTTTCTAGAATAAAACAAAACTGCTCAGCCTGGTCAAACACATACCCATCAATTGTAAAACTAGAGAAAATGATAATTTTGTAGTGTTCTCTTAATTTTTTTCAGAGCAGTTTGTGTGTGTGTGTGTGTGTGTGTGTGTGTGTGTGTATCTATATGAAAAGGCAAGTTTCTCATAATATAGTATATTGTTATATACCTTACAAATTTTGAATCTAATTTTGATTCAAAACCATTCATAGAAACTACAATCACTGAAACATATACGGGAGAGCCCCTAACTGCACCCCCGCCCCCATGCCCATTTCTCTTAACATGCAACATTTTTTCTCCCTCCTATTTTTTTTCCTTACATGTACTGATAAATCTGATGGTTGAGTCATATTTTACAGACACAAAGATATTTTTAAAGGTCTTTTATTGCATAACAACAAGCAGAGGCAAAGGGGTTTCCCCCATGCAGGAGGAGGACGCTCACGTAACACACTTCTAAGACTTTGAATGCTTTTAAATGGATCAGTTTTAAATTGTTTGCACTAAGAATTACGTTTACTTCACAGTATGTTAGTTTGGTTCTTCTATGCCTTTTAGTGAGGTCATGTTGACTGGCTGTGTTTAACAGGTCTGTGCCCATGCACGCAAGCTCCACTTTGAAAGAGTCTGACTGATAGCGTGTTAATATCATTTGTGTATTGTGCGGGCCCATAGCAAATTCCACTGTGGCATGAAATATAACTTAAAGACAAACCTCAAACAACTTACTCTCCTTCTATTATACACAGATGTGGAGGTGTTTACCTATTACATAGTTCCCACTCTGATGCACACTGCAATAAATAATCCTGAAGTAGAATCTATTTGGAACCTCTCAACAGAGTCTACCCATAGGACTACACAAGTGTCCTGACTCGATAAGAATACATGTTTGAGCTTTTCTTAAGTTAATATGCAGGTTAGTTTTTTTATTGAAAGTTACATCCAGAGGCTTTTAAAGAAAATAAAATTTATTTTTCTTATGTTCTTTGAATAGACTTTCCCATCTCAGTTGCCATGGCTACACCTACCACTGTCACAAATGGCCACCATCCTGGCTTCCCTGTTATCATGGTTTCCTTGTCGTTTGTTTTCCTGCACCCCCTGGTTCCACTCTTTAGTTTTGGTGTGTCCGCCCCTGGTCTGTTCCTTAATTCCAGTCCGTGTTTTGGTTCTCCCTGTTCCCATGTTCACTTGAGTCTGTTCTGTGCCTGATTGTCTTGGTTATTTAAGCCCTGTGTTTTGTCCTCTAGGCTGTTGGTTATTTTGGTAAGTCACGTTCCTCTGTCATGTCTATGTTACACTCCCTGTACTGTCGTCACCATTGATTATTTTGTGCATCATTTTGCCTCAGAGTTTTCTCCTTGCCTCGGTTTGTTCTAACCTCAGTGTTTGTATTTCCCGGGTTAATAAACTGCCCCCTGCACATGCATTTGGCCTTGCGCTTGTTCCGATAGGAAACGTTACAACCACCTCCTGATGTCCCCAGACATAGGCCACCACACCTCCACTCCAGCCAACTACATCTCTGTTGCCCTTAATGGATGTTCTCTTGTGGGATGTCATGATGTTACTGAGCCTCAGCCCATCTCAGCTGCCATGGCTACTCCCACCACCCCCTGGTGTCCCTTCCTGTAGGCCACAACACCACCACCCTAGCCAACTACTTTTCCGTTACCCTTAATAAACGTTCTTTTGTGGGATGGGTCTCAGATATATGCACACCTTGGGACAAGACTAGGACCTCGAAAAAAGTTGGACTAGACATGAACTGCTTATTTTATTTTATTTTTTTTAATGTATTTTTCTCCTAAAATGCTTATTATTGCGATGACCATTGTCGGTCAGAGGAGGATGGGCTCCCCCTTCGAGTCTTGGTTCCTCTTGAGGTTTCTTCCTCATGCTCTAGGGAATTTTTCTTTGCCACTGTCACTCTTGTCTTGCTCACTGGGGGCTTGGACTTGGACATTTGTAAAGCTGCTTTGTGACATCTGTTGTAAAAAGTGCTATATAAATAAATTTTGATTGAGTTTTTTTGATTGAATGAAAACCAACTATTGCTTTGATGGTAAACATACGCTTGCCCAAATCTTGTCCTCTGGCTTTTTTTCCAATGCAAATTAAAGGATAAGTTCAATACTTTTAGACCCAAACCTTATTACAGCTAATTTGTTTTATAATTTATAATAAGACATAGCACAACTGCTCCAGCTGCTTTACTGCTGAGAAATTTGCCATTGTTTTGGACTTACATACAGTCTAGTGGGTCAGCCCCTTTAACCTGAGTTTAAATGTTTTTCCATCTATTAATCTACTCTTCCTTCAAAGACCATTAACAGACTTGTAATACATCAAAAATAAAGATTTCACAAATAAACTC
Organism: Electrophorus electricus; assembly: GCF_041902795.1. Classification (NCBI taxonomy): domain Eukaryota; kingdom Metazoa; phylum Chordata; class Actinopteri; order Gymnotiformes; family Gymnotidae; genus Electrophorus; species Electrophorus electricus. The sequence continues at coordinate 22,095,210 of NC_137500.1, forward strand.
ATATATTTCATTCACCTTTAAAAAATTCCCTCAATTCCCTTTTTTTTCTCTTGAATGTTTTGTCATTCTGCTCTTTTGCGGGTGTGAACCACCGCATATTGCATAGAGAACTATCTCTGTGCCAAATTAACAGTACCGTTAGCTTCAGTTGAAATTAGCATTGCACTATTCTAACCTTACATGTAGGCAAAAATACTGACTCAGAGCACATGCATGAACTGAAATCTAAGAATCTTGAACATCTCATAGCATCATCTCAGTTTTAGGCCGACTATTTCTGAGTAACATTTAGATGAATGCAAAAGGTACGAGTGAGGAATAACAAAAAATGAAAGAATGTAACAAAAGTCTGGAGGTGTCTGATTGGCTAGTTATTGAAGGGTTGTAGGTGTCTGATCGGTTGGGTGATGGGGATTTGCTATGTATGTGTTTGGCTGCATGTGGACCAAAGCATGATATTCTGTTGAATTCTATACTTGTATTAGCTAATACAAGTAATACATCTCTTATACAGCACTGCCTCCATGAGATATCTAGGTAACTAGATTTTTACAACGGGGTGACACAGCCAGTGGGATAAACAGTATCTTGCAGTAAAACTAAGTCTGTAAAACTAAACCTGTAAACAAATATAGTCTGTGCTGTCTGCGTGGTAGTAGTTCGTGACCTTGGTGTTTGTAGTTCATGAATGTATTTCATTTTGCTTGTCTACACCCTTCAACTTCAAAGTGATCTCATGGCACACTGGGCACTCATTGGATATATAACCCACTGGCTGATTATGATTAGTGCATGGAAATCACAAGCCATGATAGAGCATTAATTTGTAATGTTATACATGATAAGTCATAAATATATAATGAGGTAGAGTTAATTCGCATATTGTATTAGGTAATGCCAAATAGGTGTAATTTCAAAAAGGTCAAGTGCAGTAAAAAGACATTTTACATCTTACAAGGCAGTTTTTTTCCATGTTTTGCTGAAACAGAAGGATGCAGATAATCGCAAACTTGCTACTGCATTAGGACCTTAAGTAAAAAGGAAAAACAGCTTAGTGTGCAAATATCTTACAAATATCAAGTATCTTATTGCTAACATTATAATTTTATGTATAATGAAATGAAATGAATATATAATGAAATTAAATGAAGAGGCATGATCAAACAGTGTGAGATAGCTTCATGAACATATGTGTTCTTATGTTAGTAATTGTGCATATACATGGTATTAGATGTAAAATATCCTAAACCATTAGAGACACATTAGAGCTTCACAATGGGCCCAGTTTATTCCTTTCATACCAGCAACTACAACATTGCGAGCTATATTCTCAGGGGTCATGAAGTAGGCACCTCCCTTCATCTGTGTTTCATTGAATTAAGACCATGACATCTCTAGAAGGCTCAGCAGTTAGGTCTAGCGTCCCAACTTCACCCTTTCCAAACTCACTTTTAAATAAGCTGCACCCCTTTAAGTACTATGTCACTAACAAACACAACTCATAAAATTCATTATGGACTTCCCAGTAACAAAGGCTGTACCGAGCTCCACTGGCACCATTACTGCATGCTCGGTACTGACAGTTCCACAAGGATTTTACCTATTATATCAGTAGGTGCTCTCCAACACAACAGATCCATCCTGGTCTCCCTGGTGACTAAAGTCAGCACTATCAATGCCTGCTCCATGCCACCAGTTCCATCTGGAGCTACCACAGAATGACACAATAACCTCAGCCACTCCGCCTTTATAGTGCGTTACCCCAAATAGTCTGAGCTCTCCTTATCCACAAACACTGACTAGCCCTTTCACCTACTTCTGATATGTGTCTGCCACCCATGTACTCTCATCTCAGCCGCAGTCTGCATACTTCAGCTTTTTCCTTTCAATAGTTTCATCCACTGCATCCCCAAATGGAATTAACTTTATAAAATCTAATTGCTTTCAGAGTCCAACACTTTGTTTGGCCTCATCATAGATAATGCAATACATTGTGGGGCCTGTAGTTTATTTACCTATGTCCATAAGTAATTTCCAATCTTGTGATTCACCCCATCTACCAATATTTATGGCCTTCACTTATTCACCACCACATTGTCCCTCTTACATGAACTTAATTGCTTTATTACTAACACCAGCAATGTGTTTACCTCAAGATGCTTACTATCAAATAAACACGCAAATACGCTAAGCACTGGATTGTGTCTCCATGTATATCCTCTCCTCATGCTATTGCTTCGTTTAAAACATTACCTGTCAGGCTAAACAATTTAAGACAGAGGCAATCAAACTGCTAGTAGTACTTAAATGACCAGCAAGCACACTGTGGCCTGATATTGGTCATGTTGGATCCAAGGGTTTAAGCATTAAAAGTGCTGGAGAAGTCTGCTCTTTAGAGGTATGCATCTGCAGATGTTCTACAGAGGAAAAACAGGTCAAAACATGCTTTCTGGAAAACTGACTATATTTATGCAGGAGTTCACAAGTGTTTTAGATGTATTGCAATTCTTTTTTTTTTTTTTTTTTGTAGCTACTGCAGCAACTGTGGTTTTGATATGTTTAAGATCTGAGATGCATGCTCCATTGTCACACACGTCCTCTAAAACTCTCCTTGCATACAAATTTTAGTTTCCGTGTTTCTCCTCTAATTATTCCCTCACACATGTAATTTAATATTTCCCTTGAGTACTCCCTGTCTGATGTATGACTACACTTTGAGTTTTCCACTTATCAAATGGCAACTGCACAGTTGCATATGCAACTGTATGATTGGAGAGAGTTGAAACCAACTGAGATGTGCAGGTAAGCTTTTATATAAAGGATCAGAAACAACAATTTTAATGATGTTTAGTTTGAACATTAGTAAATGTAAAATCCTCATTTGCCAAACTTTTATGATTTAATGTTTATAGTCCACAAGATGGTGCTCTTGATGAACCTTCAGAAAGACATTGCTGTTTTTTTTTTGGGGGGGGGGGGGGGGGGGGAGGAGAAAAAGAAAAAAAAACTTTATTTTTGATGAACAATTATTGTGTGTACAATAATCTGTATACTGGTCTGATTAACACAGTAAACAAAAAATGAGGTCTAGGCTTCATTGGAACATCACCAATCACAGTATCTTATGAGCTACTACAATGCTCTCCAGAATAGTTGACTAATTACACTAATAGTATAGTCTTGTTTGTAACAGTAATCTGACATGTCTGGAATTCATAAGACATAAAATGAGTTTCAGACAAGGAGTACTAAATGGAATTATCAAGTTGCATCCTGGAAATGACTGTGTGAGGGAATAGAGGAGAGCCACATTCACCAAAAGTGTGAAGTTTGTAGACCGAATGTAACAATGTAGCATAAATCTCAAATCTTGAACACATTAAAACCCCCTCTGTAAATTCCTCATCCAGCACATTAACTCATCTATCTTACATATTTTATGTTAAATATCAGCAGCATGAAACATAATATACCTTACCCAATAAGGTAATAAAGAAATGTAAGTTAGAACATAACTAACACATTCCAGTTTTATTAAAGGATTTCATAAAATGAGATACATTATATTTTTTACATAAAATCACAAATAATTCACAAATAATTATTAAGTAATTTTCTTGCTGTGTAACCTGGCAGGGTTTCAGGATTAGTTCACAGAAATATTAGCCTCATAGATGAGAAGCCAAATGACTTGTATTAATAATTTTTTTATATTTAAAATAACATTTAAATATAATTTAAAACTGATTTAATTGAATATCTTTTAGAAATGTGTTAGAAATGTATTAAAAATATTAATTTTACCCAAACTGTTTATTTTCCTCTACCAGTTAACTGCAAGTTTAATTATCCCAAACAGACAGTAAATAGCATAACTACAAGATATTGGAATTTTATTTTTCTGCTGTCTCAAAAACGGCCCTTTTAATACACTGGCGCACAAATAATTCCTGGAAAACTGACCTAACTGACCTAATTGAAGTTCAATGTCTGAATAAGAAGTGATATAAAAGACATATAAAGAGCAGTGAACTGCAGTAACTTTGAAAGAAAAGAAAATAACAGCATGTAGTATGATGCTCCTAGAATAAATATCTTTGAACAGGGAAAGAAGTTACTCAGAGTTTGGACTTGCCTGTACCCTCTGGGGTCTGGGACATTTTGACACTTTTTGTATACTATAGTACTACAGCCTTAGTAAAAGTACGTTTTAAAGTACGTAAAAAACGTTTCATTTAAACACCCACAGTCAGCATATACTTACAACGGATTTTATTATAGAAAATGATGCTCCGGGCCACTGGCATCTGTCTATTCAAAAATACAGCTTCAAGCTAAATGTAACAAACTGCTTACCTAACTTGAGCCCACTAACAGCACATTAACTTGGACTACGCATGTAAGTTAGTTAGAAAGCAGGCGACTCCAGTTCAGTAGATTTTTCTGAAGATTCCGGGTGTTGATATGGGGCAATTATTTGAAAGAAAATACTATAATAAAAGCGGCATAAGGCTTATCAGAAATACCGCAAATGGCATTACGCATAGGCTGCTTGACTTTCACATGCTTAAGCAATTACGTCAATGGGAATGTTTAAAAGGAAACGCGAAGCAAGTGTAGATCAATAGAGAAGGAGGTATCACAACCATGGTACGTGACTTTGCGCTGGTTCATTGTTAAGTTAGATCTTTCGCTGCGTGCGTCCCAGGCAAATAGCAAATGTAATCAATGGCGGGAGGCTTTTCTAAATTTGTCTAAACAATTATGTGTGGTTTTGCAGTTTGTCTTTGCAGTATTGAGTTTGATCAGCATAAGTCCTGCAGCAGCTGGGGTGAACGAAACAACTTACGTCCGTGTACTTCCTTCAACCGGACAAGAAATCGTGTGTAATCGATGTGCTCCAGGGTATCACCTTCGTGCACACTGCACCGAGACTCGCCAGACAGAATGCCGTCCATGTAGCGCAGGATTCTTCACAGAATTCTGGAATTATATTCCTGAGTGTCTACCCTGTGACTCCTGCTTCGACCATCAGGTTGTTAAGCAGCAGTGCACGCATTTCCATAATCAAGTTTGCGAATGCAAGGAGGGTTATTTCTGGAATTTCCACTTCTGCAAGAAGCATACCGTGTGCGGTGCGGGATACGGAGTTAAATCAAAAGGTATTATTTTGATATAGATATAGGGTTTTAAATTTAAAAGTACTTTAGTCTCACAGGTTCCGAGTGACATTGTACGTTGCAGGTTTAAGCTGTTCCTCACTGAATGCCTTATCCACAGGAACTCCGTACGCAAACACAGAGTGCGAGCTATGTGCGGATAAACACTATGCGGCTGGAGCTCCCGGAAATACAGTGTGCACCCCGCACAAGGCTTGCCAACCCGAAGAGCGGCTTTTACTACATGGGTCTTGTTGGCACGACAACGTGTGTGCCACCTGCAGTAGTATAATAGAGCAAGGTAGGCGGGTTTCTAGCTGAATGTTTTAGTGCTGGTCCGGTTTGACTTGTTACTAAGTCTTTCATATTGTTGTTACTATTCTCAGGCTGGGACAGGCTGATCAAGCCCCTCCTGTCGGAGCTCTTTGCACAACAGAAACCGCGTCGGCTGCAGCGGTTCGTCAACCGCTTCATCCTGCACAACGATGGTCGGACGCGGAGATCTCAGGTTCGGTCCAATTCGGACAACTATCTGCAGCACGCGCAGCTGTGGCTCTGTCGAGCTACACCGGAGCAGTTAACTGAGCTTCCAGACAAGCTGACGAAAGTAAACCTGGACAGCCTGGCTGCCAAAGTGGAGAACAAAATTAAAAAGTTTCAGGAAGAAACTAAGCATTGTAGCAACAGTATCCTTTGACATTTCTGAAGTGTAGCTGCCCGTATCCTCTTTACAGTTGCCTACTCCTTATTACAGAAGGCACCCAAGACGTAAAATACTCGCAATATAAACGGCACTTTCAAATTCGTTTTTTAAACACGATTTGTTTAATATCATTGTCTGCAGCAATTTTTGGTGTGTTTGAATGGATAACGTTCTGATGTGTTTGGATGGATGGAAACTTTTTGCATACTGCGTTTTCCTTGAGGAAGGTTGTGCCTTTTATCTGTTATTTATAATGGTCTCCTTTCCATAAAGTGTGTATAAGTGTTTATGCTGCAGAGATTATTGTTTTAATTAAACTAAAACATTTTCAGACATGGTACATCTATTAAAGTCTTGTTTTGAGATTGTATTGTCCATTTCAGGCATATGTAGTACGTTCACTTGATCAGGTTTTTTGTTGTCGTTCTACAGTGTGTAGTTTGTTAAAATGATATTTTTATTATTTTAATGTTGCAGATTTTTATGTTTTTTATTTTATTTTATTTTATTTCAAATGTCTTGTGAACCTGTTTTTTAAGATGCCTTTACTGATCAGGAGCTGTAATGAGGGCTGAACAGGGCATTCCAATAAAACGTAAAACATAAATGATCTTCTGTGCACAGTGTTTCTGTTCTAAAGAAGATCAGGTCCAAATATTGCTCATATTTAAACTGGTCAGATAACTGCTATCTTTACTTGCTATCAAAATGGAAGCACAGAATAGGTTTATTAAAATAAGAAATAGAACAACAAATCCCTCAAATACCTTAAAGAACTAAGGAATATTTTATATTAAATGCCATAGATGTAATAGTATTGCAACTGTTCCATTCTGGAGATTATTGATCCTTATCCACATCTATGATAACTGAACAACATGGCAAACAACAACTTTAGGCATGAAATGCCAGTAACGAGCATCCTTGCTATTTAAGACCTTTAAACACACTTTTGCAGGTCAGAACACAAGAATAAGGTAAATGAAATGCTTAAAAAAATAAAATGGGAAATATATATACAGATGTGCTAAAGTGGAAATGGGTAGGCTGTTCATATGCACATCTTGCACACATCATGCATTCATCATGCATAGTGTGTAGCATTTATTACAACCCTGTCTAGGCTGTGAGGCCATAACAAGGAAAAAGAATGATAAACAGCTAACATAATGGAACCCAACAAAAATGGCAGCCACTACGTACCACCAGTATCCAACACCAAAGTTGGATCAAAGCTAAAGATCAAGATCCAAATGGGGAGAACAAGGTCATACACACAAATGATACAATTGCGAACAGCAATTGCTGCAATAGCCACCAACAACAACTCTGGGAGGGGCCTTATGTAGGAGTAGCCAGTGGGCTGGTAGACCTGGAGAAAAATAGAGAGAAGTCAAGGTTAGAAAGGGTGATGAAACCTTCCACCGGATCTGGAATCTGATATACACCTAGCAAAAGGAAACACACTCACCCACACTCACAGGCATAACACATTGCAAAACAAACCCTGGGTAGACTCCGTAGATCAGACAGTGCAGCCTGAGAGGATGCTCTCCATAGTGTATGTGTTAAATGTCTTAATGATGTGAGGGTTCATGTCAAACCTCTACCTTCTGAGGGAGAAGAGATGCTGTTGTGCCTTTTTATGGCATGACCCATATGTGTGGCCCATGTGAGATACGCTGCAGTCCCTCTCTACTATAATCCCATTGATGGTAATGGGCATGTTCTCCCTCTCCTGCTTCCTAAAGTCCACTATCAGCTCCTTAGTGTTCATGAAATTAAATGAAAGGTTATTCTGCTGGCACCCGTGTCAGGGAACTGACCACCCCTCTATAGGCTGTCTTATCTTCATGGGAGATCAGATCTAGCATCATAGTGTCATCAGAACATGTAATGTTGATGTTGAAGCTGTGTGTGGCTGTACAGTCACAAGGAGTACAGGGGAGGACTGAGCCCACTGCCCTTGGGTGTTCCTCTATTGAGAGTAAGTGAGGTGGAGGTGATACTGCCCATATTTACCACCTGGCAAGGGTCTGACAGGCAGTTCAGGATCCAGCTGCAAAGTGAATTATTTAGACCTAGAGCACATATGTTCTGTCTATAGGAAAACTGTAAAGGATCCAAGTGAGGTGAAGATGAATGCTTTAACCAGCCTCTCAAAGCACCTGCTTTTGATGGAGGTTAGAGTTACAGGGCACCAGTCATTCTGAGAGGTTAGAGTGTTTGTCTTTGGTACTGGAACAATAGTGTCCTGTTTGAAAACCACTGGAATCATAGACAGGGACAGCAAGTGGTTAAAAATGTCAGTAAATGCTCCACCTAACCCATGTCCACATACTTTAAGCAGGTGTCTGGAAATGCCACCTGGACTGGCATCTTTGTAGGTGTTTATTCAGTGTAAAAAGTGTTTCACTCATCTGAGAGAGAGGTGATGGTGTTTGTCACACAGAATATCTTCCCCATGAAGTCTTGTTCAGCCCCTGTAACATACTCCTAATATTGGTGGTACTGAACTGTACTTGCCTGTTAGCTCTGCACACGTTTACCTGCTTTTATAGTCTTGTGCATGCATTGCTGACTTCTGTGTACTTGTCGACATTGTTGTTTGAGGGGATCTGAAACATCTCCAAGTCATGCATAATCAAAAGTAGGTTCAAACAGCATTGGACCTCCCGATGTGCCTCTGAACATTGGCTTCTGCCTATAGACAGGCAGGAAAAAGATGAAGGACTAATATGTTTGCCAGTGGAGAAGGCCTTTGTATGCTTCCAGGAAATTGGTCTAATCTAGCATCTGTTTTTTCAGTGTTGAAGTTGATGTGTTTGAAATATTTGGCAAAACGTTCCCTCGGATTTGCTCTGTTAGTCAAATAAGACTAGAAATTAAAAGTTTAAAGTAGTAAGTAAGCCGACTATTACAGATGCTTTCAATGAATGCTTACCCTTTTACCCTTAAGTGCTATTATTGTGAAACAAGCATCATGGAGTGTCCAGAGCTTAGTCATGAAGCAGTAGACTATGCAAACTCATAGAGCGAGACATAAGAGTGCTGAAGCATGTAGTATATAAACTCACAGAGCAGGGCATATGAGTGCTGAAAAATGCAGCACATAAAAATAACTTGTCAGTGCAAGAACTATGTGACAGGAGCTTCATGAAATGGGTTTCCATGGCTGAACAACTACACACAAGTTTTAGATCACTATGAGCAATCCTGCATTGGATCTACCACTGGACTCTGGAGCAGTGTTAACATTCTCTGAAATTAATCATACTTCATTATTTGGGAGTCTAATTTAAGAATATTGTTTTGGCAGATGCCAGGATAATGCTAAAACAAGACTACACAATGCCAAGAGATAAGTTGATCAGATAAGGGTTAATAATCTGGGGCCGGTTTTTAGGGCTTGGGTTTACAAAGGGACTTTAGTTCCAATGAAGAGTAATGGTAATTTTACAACACACTGTACAAAGACATTTTAGAAATGTATTTGTTTCTAATTTTGTGGAAACAGTTTTAGGAAGGCCCTTTTCTGTTCCTGCATGACTATAACCTATAGTCCACATTCAGTGAAGTAAAGACATGGTTCAACATGTTCGGTGTGGAGGAACTGCAGTGGCCTGCCCAAAGCTCACTGAACATCTTTGAACTGTAATGTCATTTGCAAGCTAGGCCCTCTCACTGAACATCTTTGAACTGTAATGTCATTTGCAAGCTAGGCCCTCTCACTGAACATCTTTGCCAGGGGGTGGTGGGGGTTCTATGTTAATGGCGATGGTTTCAAAATGTCATGTTCACTAAGGTGTGATAATCAGGTATCCACATTTATTAGGCTATATAGTGTATCTTGAAAAAGGAATAAATTTGTTGTTTTGTGACCAAAGGTTTAAAAAACTGAATATATTTGCCAATGAAATCATCAAACACCTACAGAGAAGTGGCACCTTACTTTGATCATAGAAAACTTTGACAGCAGATTTATTCAGAGTACTCCACAAGACACACATATTTTAATCAGTACAAAATGAAGATCAGATTACATGTTCAGCAGAGTACATAAATGAGTAAGTAGAGTCCTCTTTCACATTTTATGGACACAGGAGGAAATGATAAGTATCTACCAGCAAGCTGCCAAAGGCTACAATATATTAAAATGCTGACGATGAGAAACCTGCTGTAAGCATAGCAAGCAATACACTTTACAATGAAATTTACATTTTCCATTTAATTTACAATAAAATGCCTCCAGAGTTACTGGCAGTGTGCAGTTATTCAGCTCCATACACAGTGACCCAAAACACAATAAGGTAACATTGACCTCACTAGGAGAAGAATGCTGAAGGGTTTGGATTGTCTAAGGAAAACTGGGTTTACACAAGTCAAAAACTCCTTAACAAAATGTCTTTGTAGCTATAAGTAGCAGTTGTAAAAGCTAGGTGCTTAAGGAGTTGGGATCTACTATGTCACTGAGCCAGCAGGGTTACAAGGCAAAAACAAATTTTTGACTCTACTGTTAATGTGAAGATATATAGAGTGCCTTCATTGCTCTTTATATATTCATTTTCTAGTGGTTTGCTATTCATTGGTAAACAGTAACAAAGTAGATTTTTAAAAATATTTTTGTTAGTGCATTTAATTAACTATTTTTGTAATTATTAAGACTTTATTATAATATTTCCATTTTTAGTGACCTTTAATTTTATCTCCATTTATGCAATTACACTTTACCCTTGATGAATACTAGCAAGAGTGGGAGAAAGTATTAACTGGGAGAAAATTGGATTGTTGTATTTTCTCAAAAAATATGATTCACTTTCAGGTAGAAGGAAACGAACCATAGTTCTGCACACCTTTGATTGGATGATTTTTTTTGTCAGGTTGCACCTATATACATTTTTAAAAAGTGCAATAACCATACAGCTACAACGTTAAACATCTGAAAAATGTAAGTGTGTTTAAATGCAAGTACACTTGTACTTGAACTCAAATAGCAACATAGTGATCTTTTATTTTCCAACTATTTTACGGGGGCTGTCTCTGCTTTGACTGAATATCAGAATCTGTATACTTTTTCAGCATGGTTAGTATTATAGCCAAACCTTTGTGGGCCCAATAAAACAGGGATTAATGCTCATATGGAGTTGATTTCTTGTACCTTGTCACTATTTGTTAATGATGATGATGGTTGTGTATAAGGTTTATGGGGTTGGAAAGAATCCATGTTAATGGTGATGGTTTCAAAATGTCATGTTCAGTAGTTCATGTAGGTTTGATAATCAGGTATGAATGTTCCAGTTGAACATTCTATAGAACAACAAAGTAAAATATTTCTAAAGAAACATTCATAACGGCAAAGGTAAACTTGCACATCACAGGAAAACCCTACATGTTAAAATGAAACTCAAATTTTGCTACATTTTAAATGTAATAAGATTATAATAAGAATAAAATGATTATTTGTTATGGAACATAAAGTTTTCAGAAACATGTGAAAACAAGATTATGTTCTTTTGTGGGTTAGTAATAAAGGCAGCAAAAATGTAAATTCAGTAAGTTGTAAAATTGTAGTGAACAGGATAGCAAGAGAAAGAGCATAAAGTGTGTGGCGGGGGGGGTTAATGTGTCAGTGAGTGAATGAAAGTGAGACAGAAATATTTGCTGGCACAGGTTTATCATAGTTGAACATGAGTTCTGACTCCCTGAAATTTCTGGAAATTAAGCAATGTTCAACATAATTTGTGGCAGCAGACAGATAACTTTATGAAACTGATTTAATGAAAAATTAATTGGAATTTAGAATTTATTTTTGGGTTTAAATATATTATTTCAAAAATAATTATCATAAGCAAACAAGAAAACCTACAACTACAAACATGTCTATCAAAACTTGGGCCTAATCTTCTCTTTCTATACCATTTCATGCAAGCTGATTTATATAAATAATTGCAATCCTAAACAACTGCTATTGTCCTAAGATTTTTTCACATGCAACCATTTGAAGGGTTTACCAAGAATAGTGAAATCTAGTTGGGTTGGAGGCTTTAAAGGCCTGGGTCATGCAAGCAAATTATAGAGTCACCACTAAGCAAACTGCATGTGAATTAAACATTTGTGTATAGAATATCACCTCAGAATTCTCCACTTATCTCCCTACTTTGTGTAAAATGAACTATAACATCCAAAGAGCATGCCCTCATATCTCTTCAGAGCACAGGAGCAGCCAACTGGAAGATGTGGAAAAGAGTGGAAAAGGTTCCCTGGTCAGATTTGTCCAGGTTCCTTTTGCATCATCTAGATAGCAAGATCAGAATTTGGCTCAAACAATATAATGTAGCCATCATGTTTGATGTGCATGGAGCCATCATGTTTGATGTACAGGCCAGGATTTGATGTTAAAGGTACAGCCTAGTTGTGGCAATGTAATGATGTGGGGAACATTATGGCACAAATTAGGACAATTTATGCTCACTGAGGAACATCTCAAATGCACAGTATATCTAAACTGACCAAGGTCAACCCATCATGGCTACACTTTATCCACACTCAAATGGACACTCTTTTCTGGTCTTGATGTTGGCATCTTCCACCTCTTCTCATGGCTAGATTATTTCACCTGTTGGGTATAAGGGTTTGTGGCTTTAATCTTATTCTCATCCAAATGACTTTTGAAGGCCCTATGGAGTAACTTGGATTTTGCTGTTCTTCTTTTTTCTGCCACATGGCTCCCATGTTACATGAGATTCCCCAGGAATCCTCAACTATTGTCCAGATCTGTTAATGGTATTGTGGCAATTCAATGCTCTGTCCTGATCACCCTTCTTTTAATTTAGCCGACCACCTCTCCAGCCTGATTGACATTCCAGTGTTTTTGCTTTAGATCATGATTAGGAGGATTAGTATATCAATGCCTTGGCATACAGCTTGATCTCATCCATGTACAGGCTGTGGACGGTAGTACTGCTCCTCAGTCTATACCTGTACCCACATTCAAGCTCAAGGTTGTAACCCATTTTGTGGTTGTGTGTGTGAATTTTGTGAACACCCTTTTTCACTGAGAGGTTTACTGACAAGTTACTTTGCTATTTTTATGCCACTCTCATTCACATAACGTTGGATTAAGAAAAGGGTTAGACAGTAGCCAAAAGGAGAAATTACACAGAGCTTCAAGAAATACTGCACCCTTGGCACACAGACTGAGGTACAAAATACTGAACAGATGCTGCAAGAAACATGCTAAGTTGTGTTTGTGCATTTTGTAGCATCAGTGAAGTTTTCAGTTTGTTAATTTATTGCTGTGGAACCGTTTTTGTGTCATTTATAATGGTGTCTACTGGTATTTAAGTTAAAATCAACATGTTTATTTGTTTATTTGAACTAGCAAAGCTATAAGTATCTTTGTATTTCTTTTTCCCTTTGTTTCTTCATCTTATGGTTTTCACAGTTCTCATCATGGTGCTCATTACAGTGCTTGTCCCAATGATCATCAAGGAACTAATGATATTTGAAGTCCAACAAGCTGAATAAATCTGTGCACACATTTTAAAGACTCTGCCTTTAATTCTCTGAGGCCAAGGGCTTTCGGGTTTCCTTCCAACAAGTTTTGCCATTTTAGCATGGCCAAATTAGCACAAAATCAATCCGTACTTGGTTTTGTTACGACCACAATAGATGGTATGCACATGATGTCACAGTTGTTGAGTCCAGCAGTGGGCTGAAGTACAGAAAGACTGAAGGATATAGAGTGGCAGTGTTTACTGTAAATGCTGCAGAAACCCAAAAACAAAAATATGAGTTGTGTTTGAATTTGCTGAAAGCTAGCTAAAGGAAAGACAAGACTATGTTCACTAGCAAGACAAACTCAGTTTAGGCAGCTAGCCAGATAACTTTGTAGATTTGGAAGCTATACTTGTGGAGATACATTAAAGATCACAATGACCACAAGAAATTATATTTTATATTTTATATGTTATATTTAATGTTTGCATAGTACCATCAGAGGACTGGTTGTTCTACCTTCACGAATATTCATGTTACTGAGTGGCAGTATTAGCTACAAACAAAGTAGACCTAGCTAGCTTTCAGTTTTCAAATAAAAGTTGTAATAACGTAGAAACATTTGTACAAACCTGTTCACATACAACCAGAATATCCATTGATGTCCTCATTAGTTTCATTTGCATAATTTAGCTGACACTTTTATCCAAAGCAACATACAATTATGAGTGAACACAATTTGAGCAAGTGAGAGTTAAGGGAATGCTGTGTCCAGTAGTGGCAATGGTTGGGTTTGAACTGGCAACCATCTGATTACAAGCGCTGAAAAATAAGTACAAGTTTGGGGTCTTAATTCTCTATAATGACATTGCCTTGTGATATGACCAAGCGTTAAGTCTTTTGTAGGCTTTGGTGTCAAGATCAGACACATAAAAATAGGAAACCTGATTTCTGGCCAGATGTCAATGTCCATGAACCACTGGCTCTTTGATCATTTAGATGGATTTCTGTCAGTTGTAACTTTCTTTAATTTAAGTAGATAATAACTTATTTCATTCCTGGTATCACTGTTTCCATAATAAATGCAGCCATTTTCCACAGTGTTTTGCCACTCAGTCTAACTAAGGGGGAATATTCTGATAGAAAATTGAAATCAATGCATTCCCTCTATAGGATAATTAGCAACTTTGTCATCTACTGGGCATTTTAGTTTTTGGCACAGGGAATCTGCATATATACATCTATCATAAATGCATAAGCTAAAATATGAAAACTAAAGTTTTTAAAGATTTGTTTTCGATTATGTTGTAGTTAACATTATCATTTTGATTCTATTTTCATATTTATAGTAACTGCACAATGCAATGCCCAATCACTATTCTTATCAGACGATATATTATTCTTATTATCATTTTTCTGCCAGATTTTTGACTGCTAACCAAGGCCAGAATGTTCAGTCTGATTGGGAAAGGCCAGAATGTTCAGTCTGATTGGCAAAGACGTGCTTGTATTCAGCTTTTTGATTGGACAACCAGTGTCCACGTTTCCATTTTTTCAATTTTTCCCATAGAAAATTAATGATGGAATGTTCAAAACTGCAGAGACACACCCACTCACACAAAGCTATGCCCACTGTAACTAGTTACATACTAACTGCTTATACAGTATTGGTTATCAATCAATTGGTACTCCATTGCAACCACCTAACCAACCAGCAACAATGTAGCAACCTCTTGAAGTACCAGAGCAACCACCTAGCAAGACCATAGCAATCACCTGGAATGCGATAGCAACCACTTAGCAATTGCATAGCAGTCACCTTGTCACGGAACACTCGCCTCTCGCGAGTCACGTGGTTTGGCCCACCACGTTGCTGTGGGAGGATCTTTGTTTTTGGCCACACCTGCACATAACTGCACCTTGTTTTGTTTTTGTGTATTTAAACCTTTGTCATTGGGTGTTTTGGTGTTGGTCACTGTTCATATAGCATGTTGAGGTTAATGTTAGCGTTGTCATTGTTAAATGTATTCGTGTTCATTGTTTTTGTTTAATGTTAACTGTTTCATGTTCATCATTTGTGTTATGTGAGTGCCATTGTCTTTATGCATCAACAAATGTTTGTACACATCGATGGAGTCTGTGCATCCTGCCCCTCACCTTGCAGCACTCAGACAAACGTGTTACAGAATGACCAACCAGCACAGGATGCCAGCTCTCGGCTAAGATGGACTTGCTAGCGGAAGGAGCATAGGCACCCCCGCCCTGCTGCCTGGATCCCAGGAGATTGGCGAGAGCACTGTGACTGAAGTCTATGTAACACCCTAGCAACCACCTGGTACTTCATAGCAAACACATAGCAAGAGCATAGAAACCAACTGGTAATACCCTAGCAACCACCTGAGATACCATAGCAACCACCTGGGACTCCAGAGCAAGCATATAGCAAGACCATAGTAACCACTTGGTAACATACTAGAAACCGCCATGAATACCATAGCAGTCACCTAGCAATCACATAGGAATCATGTAAGCTGTGCAATCATTCTGCATTTTCTTCAGGAAATGCACTTTTATAGTTTAAAGTTGTTATTTTTATTTACTTTTTTTAAGTTAACCTGTACATTTTTTCACTGCTCATTTTTGTTTTCATGGCAGCTTTGGCTAACAACAAAAACACTTGTCTGAAGCTGGGCCACACATGTCCACTACACACATTGATACCGTAAGGCAGGTTTGAAGCCAGGTGAACTAGGCGATGACACCAACAGCCTACTGGGTGAGTAACCACACTCTAACAATGGTGGACCCCTGTGCAGAACAGTTAGATCTTGGATCAGGTAAAACAAAAGGAAAAAACTATACACCATGCCAAGCGTGGAAAAAGGGAGAACAAAGGAGGCCACGGGAAGAAATGGCAACCCCGATGCACTGGGGAAAACCAAACTAAAACTTCTCAAACAAAACCAGAAAATGGGGAGGAACGTGAATGGCTAAGGGAAGCCTCAGGAGAGAGACAGACTTGAGAGGGAAAACTGGAGAGGGGAGGGGACGTGTAAAAACACAAACACCCTCGGAGACAAGAAGTGAGGTGAAGCACGAGGGCTCACAGACCTCAAAACCTGAAGTTACTGGCTAGAAGCTTGGCTCAGAACTTTGGCAAAGACCTAGCACTGAATGACTGGGTCATTGCACTTATATAAGGTCTAGCCCAGCTGTTGCGTGTTGTGCCTGACTCGAGGCCTCCCTCTGGTGGCTGGAGGGGGCCTTGGCCTGGCACCAACCCTTACAGGACCCCCCACCCCCACCCCACACCCCCTGGAAGGGGCAGCTCCTGACGTCCCAAGGCCAGCCACACAATCCTGCCGAAAAGCACGAATGAGGTCACGGTCCAGGATGTGATGGGAGGGGACCCAGGACCACTCCTCAAGCCCATATCTCTCCAAGTCCACCAAATACCGGACCCCACCACGAACCCGCCGGATGTCCAAGAGACGCTTGACCATGTACGCTGGTACACCATCCACCATGCATGAGCCCGGTGCATAAGAAGGGGCCCACTGAGCACAACATGGGCCTAAGCCAAGACATGTGGAAAGTGAGGTGGACCCTCAATGACGGGGGAAAGGCAAGGCGATAAAAGACAGGGTTAACGCGGCGTAGGACCTTGAAGGGACCAATGTACTGAGGAGCGAGTTTGCGTGGATTCCCACACAAAGGCAGGTCCTTGGCTGATAGCCAAACCTACTGCCCAGGCCGATAAGTCAGCACTGGTCACCATCTCTTATCGGCGTATTGTTCCTGAGCAGCAGTGGTAGACAAAAGAGCCCCGTGCGCCTGACCATCTGCTCAGCAGACCAAACACCCCTGTCGGCCTCTTGGTTGGGAAACATGGGTGGAGCATACCCGTACTGGCACTTGAATGGTGACATGCCTAAGGAGGAGTGCCACAGGGTGTTGTGGGCAAACTCCACCCATTATAGGTGCTCAGACCAAGAGGATGGACAGGAACAGACCAGACAGCAGAGGGTGCACTCCAAATTCTGATTAACCCTTTCGGTCTGGCCGTTCGATCGGGGGCGGAAGCTGGAGGACAAGCTAGCTTCTGCCCCCAACAACCAACAGAAGGCCCCCCTGAACTGGCTGGTGAATTGAGGTCCGTGGTCTGACATGATGTCGCTAGGCAGCCCATGAGGATAGACCACCTGGGTAAGAAATAACTTAGCTGTCTCCTTCACAGATGGCAGTTTAAGCAGTCCATGCAGGGCCACCAAAACCTCCGACGGAGAAACTCAAGCGTCTATGTGACTCCTGGTTGTGCTGAAAAGGTGGATGCATGTCCTCACTCGAGGACCTGAACTCTAACCACCTTAGGGACATATCGCTGTCCCAGCAGGCCTCCACCCAGGTCTGGTTCAGTAAGGAGAGCATGACGTACTGCCTTCTCAACCCCCCACTGGACTGGCGCTACGATGCAGGCCCCGGGGATAACTGCTGAGGGCAGAGCAGAAGGTGGAGAGGATTCCCACTAGTGGGAGAGGGCATCCTGTTTAATGTTCTTAGTGCCCAGCTGGTATAATATGGTAAAATCAAACCGGGCAAAGAACAGTCCGCATCTGGCCTGGCGCGGATTAATTCGCTTGGCCTGCTGTATGTAGGCCAAGTTTTTGTGGTCCGCCCAGACCAGGAAGGGGTGTTTTGCCCCTTCCAGCCATTGCCTCCATTCCTTGAGTGCAAACTTGACCGCCAGTAATTCAGGGTCGCCCACGTTGTAGTTCTGTTCTGCTGGGGACAGACGTCAAGAGAAGTAGGCACAGGGATGCAGTTTTTTGTCCTCTTCAGACCATTGGGACAGAACTCCACCATCGCCCACCTCAGATGCATCCACCTCAAAGACAAATGGAAGCTCGGTATCAGGGATCTACAGAATAGGGGCCTTGATCAGACGGTGTTTCAGTTCATCAAATGCCTGCTGGGGTTCGGTGGACCAGCAGAACCGACCCGACACCTTCCTGGTCAACGTGATCAGTGAGGCCGCAAATGCACTAAAGTTCTTAATGAACCTGCGATAAAAATTCGTGAAGCCCAGGAAGCGTTGGACCAGATGCACTGAGGTGGGTCTAGGCCAGTTCTCTACAGCCTTCACCTTGGTGGGGTCCATGCACAATTTATTGTGGGAGACGACAAATCCCAAAAAGGAGATGGTACAGGCATGGAACACAGACTTCTCCAGCTTGACAAAGAGGTGGTTCTCGATCAGAAGCTGGAGGATCCGCCTAACATGGGTGACATGTTCGTCTACCGTTTGGCTGTATATTAGGATGTTGTCCAAGTAGACGAACATGTGTCTGTCAAGGGCCTCCCTTAGGACCTCGTTGATGTACCGCTGGAAGACGGCAGGTGTGTTCATCAACCCAAATGACATAACCAGGTATCCGTATTGTCCAGAGGGGGTGATGAACACTGTCTTCCATTCATCTCCGCTCTCGGATTCTCACTAGGTTGTAGGCGCTGCGCAGGTCCAATTTGGTAAAAATGGAGGCCTGCTGCAGCACCTCAAATGCTGAGGTTATGAAGGGCAATGGATAACAGTCCTTGACAGTCACCTTGTTAAGGCCCCGGTAGTCTATACAGGGGCGTAACCCACTGTCTTTCTTCCCAACAAAAAAAAAAACCCAGATGGCCAGTTGAATCCTAGGGCTAAGGCTTCCTGAATATATTCCTCCATTGCCTGACATTTAGGCCCCAAAAGGGAGAACAAGTGGTCTCTAGGGGGACTGGCACCCAAGAGGAGGTTTATGACCATGTCATATAGCCGGTGGGGGGGCAATAGTTGGGCCTTCTGTCTGCTAAATGCTTCCCTAAGGTCCCAGTATTCCTGGGGGACTCGAGAAAGATCCAGACCATCAGGATTGCGACCAGCCCCAGACCGGGGTTTGGGTGGCTGCAGGCAGGAGGTCTGACACATCGAACCCCATGACAGCACCGACCGGCTCAGCCAGTCTACCTAAGGATTATGTCTCTGAAGCGAGGCATACCCCAAAATCAGTTGCAAGTCGGGAGCATGGATAATGAACAGTGTGCTCTGACTTGCAACGTGACTGGACAGGTCTGATGACTAACAACTCCTGGCTCAAGGGACCAGCCAATGGCAGCAATGGGTAGGGGTTTGTCCAGTGGGACCAGTGGCAGGGCTAATTTGTTCAACCCCAGAGTCCTCAAATGCCTGGAGACGTGTTTCAGACATACTCCAAGCCAGTGTGGTGCTGAGGAACAACCCATGAGCGCAGGGAGGACTGGTTGAGTCCATCAGAGGTCCTTCCTCCCCTAACGGACATTGTCTTTTCCCTGGAGCTCAGGACAAACTGGGCAAGCTTCCGCAGTACAGACACCTCCCTTCCCACATCCAAGCTGTGGGGTTCCATCCACTCTCTGCCACCACAGTGCGGAATTCAATTGCATAATCAGCCATCATGGAGTGTAGCACTCAGGGGAAGGGAGCAATGGCTCTGAACATGAGGTGGGCAGGATTTGGGCTGGTGCCACTGCAGCCACAGCTCCAACTGCCTCCAGACTAAGGGCAGCCTGAGGCATTGGTGTTCGTGTCAGGAGGTCTGTCAGGGCCTGCAACTGAGAGAGGATCTGTTGCAGGGCCTGCTTATGTCGACCAACAGTCACCCCCTGATTAATCAGAGCCACCATTACCTGTTCCAGATCTAACTGTTGAGCTGGGTCTATGACTGGGTCTTTCTGTAAGCTGAGCTCAAACCCAGGTCAGCTAGGTGATGATACCAACAGCCTATTGGGTGAGTAACCACACTCTAACAATGGTAGGCCCATGTGCAGAACAGTTAGAGCTTGGATAAGTTAAAACAAAAGGAAAAACTAAACACCACACTGAGCGTGGAAAAAGGGAGAACAAAGTACGCCACGGGAAGAAATGGCAACCTCGGTGCACTGGGAAAAACCAAACTGAAACTTCCCAAACAAAACCAGAAAACAGGGAGGAACTTGAATGGCTAAGGGAAGCCTCGGGAGAGAGACAGACTCGAGAGGGAAAACTGGAGAGGGGATGGGACGTGTAAAAACACAAACACCCTTGCAGACAAGAAGTGAGGTGAAACACAAGGGCTCACAGACGTCAATACATAAAGTTACTGGCTAGGAGCTTGGCTCAGAACTTTGGCAAAGACCCAGCACTGAATGACTGGGTCACTGAGCTTATATAAGGTCTAGCCCAGCTGTTGGGTGTTGTGCCTGACTCAAGGCCTCCCTCTGGTGGCCGGAGGGGGCCTTGGCCTGGCACCAGCCCTTAGAGATATTCCTAGATTCAGTTCAGGTTCTGGCCCCCTGTCTCAAGTGCAGTGGCATTTCCTCTTTATTAAATTCATTTCCAATTGTAATAGTAGTGGTAGCTCAGTGGTTAAGTTACTCAATATACTTGACAAATAATCAGAAGGTTGCCAGTTCAAGTGCCACCACTGCCAAGTTGCTACTGTTGGGCCCTTGACCAAGACCCTTAACCCTCAAGTTGCTTTGGATATAAAATTGTCAGGTAAATGTAGTATGCATCATTTGATAAACTTTGAGAGCTATGTAACTAGTTACTTGTCCATGACTGTGGATGGCCATATTCATATTCATTCCCCTCATGTGCTTCATATAGCTTTTTTCATTGGGCTTGCTATTGTAGTCACATTCCATTATCTGTATATTATCATACTTTGTCCATCTATGGTTTGTTCTAGTGGCCCACTTGGGCCTATTCTCCAGTTGTCCTTGTCCCTCAACATTTGATGTAGACCTTGTTAATCTGGGTGACAACCAAGTGCCCTTAGTATTTAGATGATTTAGATGTTCTTGGAACATAACACAGAAGTGAATTCACTCCCCTCTGCTCATACATGTGGCCATTCCCAAAAGAGAAGGTGGTGTGGTGACAAGATGAAAAGCTATTCAAATTGTGACCTTAAAAATCCTTTTTGGCATACATGATGAAAACATAACTTATTTGTAAAGGTTAGTTTACAGTTACATTATCATATGTGGTTTTCCTATAAATTTCCAAAAGCCCAGTTTACAAGGTCAATCATCTTGTCATAGTGTATGTGTAAAAGCAACACAATTATTTTCATTCATTTTATTAATTTTCTAAATGTTCAGTTCTTTCCCCAAAATATACCCATTTTTCGAAATGAACACATTTTTCACAGTGAACACACATTGTCAGATTAGTCATTTCATGACTTCATGTCTCAGAGTTCGACTTTACACAGTGCGTCTATTCCATACGTGCAAACCGATTTCACACTGAAAAGTGGCAGTGTGGATGTAACAGAAGTAATTCTGTCGTCATTCAGAGGACCCATGATATGTGTTGACACACACAGCACACAGACTGGCTGTAGAGTTTCTGCTATTTACAAGCCACTCATTCACCACGATTAAAGGAAAATTTCCCTAGTTTCACCTCGATTGCTTCTTTGTTGACACAGGCAGTTGTTTGGGGTTTTTTTTCATTTGTTTCTGTGTCTTCCCATCACACTACAGAGAAAGCCCATATCAGAGCTTCATTTTTGCTGATGTTATACTGTCTCCTTGTATTAATATCTCAACGTTTACTTGAAGAGCACAGTGGAGGACACGCAGCATGTACATTAAAGACATGTGTGAGCAGTACAGGAATAAGGAAGTAAAAGGTTTTGCCATGCAGACTTAGTGGTAGCTATAGTACAAGCCCAAGTGATAAATACACTTCTATTGGGGTATACAGAATTTAGTAGTTACATATTGGATTTAAACGTAACTAAACAATGTTGTAAACATGCTCATTTTACTGTGCATCATTTGATAGCATCCAGAATAACATGTTTATTTCATCAATGTCACATTACGTAATTTGCATGAATAATTCTCCCTCAACATCCTGATAACATTCCACAGTGAATGAAGCCATGTGTGCATGACTTTCTGTACAGATGCATGGTGTGGACAAATAACCAATGATACAAATTGTATAACTGATCTTGTATGTTGAAACTTAGCTGATTATGTGACACTAGTCAAGGCACATTTGGATGCGTATACATACAGGACATTTTTCATTGCCTAAGAAAACCTTCTTTAGTATTTTAATAAAATCCAGTAGCTCTTTTTTCGTGCATTTTTGCTTTTTACATCAGCTGCCCTTTATGTTGTGTAAACATGCAATGACTAGTGGACCAAGAGAAATTAGCCAAAATTACCTGAAATAAAATCTCATACACACACTGGAAGATAAGTTATAAAGAATGTTGTTTGTCCTATAAAGTTCAGATTGTGGTGATACAAGGCTCTCTTACAACACTGATCATATACTGTAGTACAACTGTGAAAAAAGTGATATAATTTATATCCAGCTTTTGTACTGTCACTCACATCGAATTACTAATTCTAATTTTAAATGGAATTACATTTTCAAGTGTAATTCTAAGGATGATTTTCAAGGGTAATTCAATTTTTCTTAAGCCACATGATTTAGAATCTGTCTGTGCATTAACAGTCTAGAAAAAAGGGGCCTCTATTGTTGACATGCTACACAAGCAATGGAGTAGCACAGCAGCTATAGATGCTGGTACAAGGTAACTTGATATGAGTCTGTGAAGTGTTTTTCAGAAGGCTAAATCTATTCAAGCCATTGTTTATTAGTAATCAGTGGTGAAGTGGATGTAAATGCTATAGTACTTTAGAGACACCAGCAGACTCAGTTCATGAGACCACACAGGAAAATATACCCACGTGAAAGTTTGAATGTATTACGCCTAACAAAAGATGTCAGTGAATTCTGGACAAATTAAGTCATAAGAAAAGGGTAAACAAACCCTGACACTGGTCCTAAACTAAACCATTCAGAACTTTTTCACCTGAGTGGGGTGTAGTCTGAATTGCTGAATCATTTTTACAGGAACAAGAGTTCAGTCATACCCATCATTGTGCAGATTAGTTTTCTGGCAGAGCATTTCAGTTTGCAAGTATTTTTTTCTGTTCAGTGTGCAAACATTGTGCCGGAAGAGATATGTATAATCAAATGTTTTCTTTAAAAAAACATACTGTAACAAGTCATACACATTTGCTATGTAAATTCCCTGCCGTCAAAAGTGCCTAGTGGTGTTCTGTTTTTACATAGCAGCCAGGCTGGGGCATCTGTGGCTTATTTGAGTCATCATCTGCTCAGTGGTTTCCTACTCACACAGGTTGATGATTTAGCAAGACGTCAGCAAACTTGCAGTGGGATGGAGCTGTCATAGAATTGTAACATCTTATACCTGATAAACATTTGCATGAATGGAATAATAACAATACAGGAAATGATATGTGAAAACAACAGCGACCAATCCCGTCCTGGTCAAGTGCAAATTGTTACTCAAGTATGTGGTGTGACAGAGTTGTCAGAAGTGTGCAACACTGTGAACCTCCAGGACCACAGTGGTTCTGTCCCAGATGAGAACTGGACTGGTGTGCATATTGAGTGTCAAATAAAAATGTGGCCTATGTATAATAAATGTAAAGTGTTTGTATTTTAGAATAACATTCTCTTACACGTATATTGACATATGAAGTGAGGTCATAGGAGCTTTTACGGGATATGAAAAGAACATAGATAATATCTCAAAATGTTTTGAATTATTTTAAGAAACCATGTCAGGCTTGGATTTTTTCCATGTTGATTAAGAGTTTGCTCACAGACTACTCACCCTTAAAATTTGATTCAATATCAAGTCTGTCTTTACCTGTTTTGTTTGGTTTTGTCTACCTGATCTCATTGTCTATCTGATTTTGACCTGGAATGTTTTGCAGTGTTTCTTGGATGTCCCCTGAGTTTGTTAATCTGCTGGGTCTTGTATTACCGCTGCTCTTGTTAATACTACGATTCAGGATTATCCAACTGTAAATAAATTGCAATTTTACATCAGCAAGTGAATTATTAGTTCTGTAATGTCACACTTCTAGTTTACACATGCTAGTCAAATCCAAACTGTGTATTTTAAAATGTTACTATAATTAGTTTATGATTATGACTGGAGGGTTCTGAAATTTCACATCTCATGTGAACGCTGCTACTATGATCAGTGGCATAGTGCAAAATTCTGGAGCCTTGCCACTTATTTATTTTATCATTTTTTAAACATACAGTCCCTTTCTGGACCCCCCTGAGTGCAGGCCATGTGGTACGCTCCCCTACACCAGTTATTATGCTGAACTACTACACTACTTATATAAAATATGTAGGAAATGACATTGATTTTAGGTGTGTTCGATGTATATTTGTGATCATATGTAACAGTGCTGTATTACATCTGTTCTTATACTGACCCTAATTATCAGTAATTAAACAGAGGGGCAATTTTTTTTTGATCAATTCAAGATTAAATATTGACATTAAAGATAGGACACAGGAGGGTGAGTGGTAACAATTGGCCTGTTATACTCCTTTCATGTCTGCCACAAGAGCTCCGCCTTCCCAGGTCTATGTTACCCACAAACCTCCTGTTCATTCCCAGTCACCAGATTATTAGTCACACCTGTATCTTGTTGCCTTTATGTGTCTATGTATTTATATTCTCTGTGTTTATTCAGTCTTTGGGAATTCTCATTTGCCTGTCTGAGCATATTTAGATTGTTTATGTTTTCACTGGTTTCACTGTGTGTGTGTGTGTGTGTGTGTGTGTGTGTGTGTGAGAGAGAGAGAGAGAGAGATTAGTGTGTTTGTTTATTTACTGGCTCAGAATAGGCTTGTATTTTAATAAAGATAATATTCATAAAACCTCAGTGGAACGTCATTTGACGCAGATAATTTTTTTTCATATCTGAGTGTTAGTGTTTTTTTTCCTGTATGATATTTCACTTCGTTATTTAAGATGCTTATTTCACAATGAACTGTGTATTAGTATTGTATACCAGTAAAACTGACTAAAAGGTTGCTGTCAGGAGCTGGTCCTATTTTTCAAAGTATGTTGATGTGAAGGAGTTTATGAAAAACTTTAAAGGGGGAGCTAACTTTGGTGTCTTGCTAAATATGGCAAGCTTTATCAGTGCATAGCCAGGTCTAGACATTTTTTATTGATTCACCGCATGCTGCTTGTAAAGGCAACTTGCTCAAAGAGCTTCCAGTAAATGTAGTTCAGTTATGAAGCAAAAAAGGTCACAGGGTTTGATTGCAGGTAATGAGTTCCTGGAGCCACTGTTATACCTCTGATCAAGGCCAATACATCCAGCAGGGGATGCCCTGAAGTAATCACATATAAGTCATCTAGCAGTCGCTAGGGACAGTACCTGTAAATAACAATTGCTTATTACATTTAAAAGACAGCCTCTATTTTAGCTACAATGTAGTCTTGTTTCTTTCAGTGAGGAAGGCATGTGTATCTCAGAGGGAACTGCAAAAATTTACAGACAGCGGTTGGTCATCTAGATTCACAGGGTCTGTTCTTACATGCAGTGAGGAAGATTTAACCTTTGCCCATTTGTGACTGGGTTGGTAATTCTGGGAAGCAAAACGATACAGAAGCAAAGCAATGAAAGGTAATAAGGGATGCTGTCATAGAAACTAATGGCAGAGTTATTTGCATTTTTAAATATCTGACATGGACTGATGATTACATTATCAAAAATTTAATCACACTCTAGGAGGGCTTTACTGACATACAGTGTGTTACTTGTTCTAGAACATACCATTCTCATTCAAGGACTGAAAATTAGATGGTGATGTAAAAGTTGCCTGACCTTGATCCTTAAACTTAAAACCAAACATAAATAGTGCTCTGAGAAGATATACACTGAATGGCCACTTTATTAGAGACACCTAGAAGCACAGTGGCCTTCATTTGGCCTTCTGAACTAAAGCAATTCTCCATGGCATAGATTCCACTAGGTGTTGAAATCATTCTGCAGGAATCTGGACCCACGCAAACAGTATAGCTTCTGCAAATTAGATGGTGGTACTGACATGCTCTGAACAGTCCATTCTACATCATGTGGGGATGAACCTGGTTGGTTGTAATGCTTAGGTAAGCCCTACAGTCCAAATTTCCACCCACTGATATTTTCTGGCATATCCTCGGGGGACCTGAATTTATCGGTTACTGACAGCTCACCCTTGAGTAGATCCAGAATATTTTTTCAATCCAGAATATTTTCCTACTCTGAGCTGCTTTGAAGAGGGTCTGAGATTTGAATGGAAGGTTCATTCAAATACCTTAATTACAAAGCACTAGATAGTCTTATGTGATGTTCCAGCTGGACTCACTTGCTGCTTGCTAACAATAGTAACAGTAAAACACACACAGGAACCTCTTTGTGAAGCACTTTGTAAACTTTAAGAAAGTGCTATATAAATAAGGTTTATTATAAACTTTATTAAATAAAATGCTCTTCAGTTTGTTAAAGAAATGACTAATGGTTTGTGTACTCAACAGGCGAGCAATCTTTGTTCTTTATTTTGTTCAATTTTATGCCATAAAGGTAGACTATAAAATACTGTGGATTGTTTCTGTCCACTTGGAGTCAGTGCTGGAGAGGAAACAGGTACATGAGAAAACAAACCCTATCACTGAAGGCTTCTGAGGTTATTAATGCAATGCAAGTATGAAGTGGACGGTCATTTTAAACAATATTTTAAAGAACTCAAGCAGTTAATCTCACTACTTGGTCATCATAAGGTAAAAATACCTATGATTGCATCACCACCATGTGGTGTAAACAAGTACTGTTGCTGTTTAACTGTGGTCCTGATGAATAGTCTCTCCTTGCAGTGATATGAAAAATATTAGTGATGTGAAAAATAATCACACATCAAAAGTCCCATTGAAGTCCTTTCTTTATTGTATGGACTTCTTGTTTCCAGTTGAAGCAAATATGTAAGTTTACCTTGGTTGTTTTATTTATGTTAGTAACTACCTTTTCTCATTTCTAAAATAGGTTTTCGCTGATATATAGCCAAAACCCTATTTTATCTGAATAACACTTTACTTACTTAGTACTGTTACTGTTAGAATTGCTCAGTTGACTCAGATGCTCCAGTTTTAATCAATGGTCGACCATTACACTTCTTTTGAATTCCTAATCCTCAAATTGGCCTTATAAGGTGCCAGCCATAATATGTTCTCCTAACCTGAATCTAAAACTACTATGTGCTCATACTATGCACTCATAAGTTCTTACCTGCAACGTTATCTCTAGAGTTCTGTTAAAGCAGTCCCACTCATTTAATCGACTTCTAACACTGGTCCCAAACTTCTCACAGATTGAACCTACACTATACCATTCAAATGTTTGGAATTACCTGTCAAATATTATATAGTATTCATTATTTTATTCACCAAAAACAAATACAATGTCAATCTAAATAATGCAATTCAGATGCCAAAATGTATTTTTACAGTTTGTTTCATTTCATATTTCATGTATTTTGGGGTGAAAAAATTAAATGCTAAACTCAAATTCTATGTCATTCGATATTTACATTCTCAGCATTTAGCTGATGCTTTTATTCAAAGCAACTTAAAATCATGGCTGAGTACAGCTTGAGCAATTGAGGGTCAAGGCCTTGCACAGTGAAGAGGCTGAACTGGCAGCCTTGCAATTACAAGTAGAGTACCTTAACCACAGAGCTACCACTGCCACACCAGAGAGTTAATTAAAGAATAAATTAAATATTTATTATATCTTCAGAGTGGGACTTGCTTCCAGCGTCATAGTAAGAGATTGCAGACTGGCTTATTAAATTCCAATATCTTTCTGGGAGGTTTTTGCCAGAAAAAAAGTATTAAAATGAAATATAGTCCATTTAAATAGAAAACAAATTAAATAATGAAAAATTAAAAATGAATTAAAAAGCAACCAGTGAGATGTAACAAAGAACTGGTTTTAAAGAAGAACTTAACCAGAATACAAAACAGAAGTGACCTGAGGGCAAAATGGAACAGAAACAAGAAGGCAAAACTTAGAGAAATATGTCCTTGAGTTCTTAGGGCTTGCTAGACATGTATTTAGAGGAAGGTCTGTCAATGCAAAGCAAAGACTGGAAGAACATGGGGGCTTAAATCAAGAAGGTGTTAAGGGTGTTTTACTTCCGTGTTTTGTTTTCTTTGCCCATCATTTGCAGCACCTGTGTCTTGTTAAACCCATTAGTACATGTATTTAAACCCTGTCTTGCTCCCTGTTTGTTTGCTGGCTATTGTGTTAATCCTAGCTGCTGTTTGTTTTTATATGCCTCATGTTTGCTCGGCATGTTGTTCATGTTATCGCTTATGTTAGTTGTTTGTTCTTTCCTTAGCTTGTTATAGCCAGCTTGCCCAGCCCATTCCAGTTCTTTTTCCTGGAGTGAAGGATGCTGTCCAGCCTGTCCTTGGCATAACAAACGCCACTCTACCTCTTAATAGGTGTGTTCCTGTGGCCACGCCGCCACTGATCTCCTCTGTGCCTCCGGTCCTCCCGGACCCAACGCTGAATGCAGCAGCCAAATTCATTGACCTCCCAGACCTGCCGCTGAACACAGCAGTCGTCGCTGACCTCAATAGTTTCCCAGTCACATCTTCTTTAACAGTTAAAGTTCTTGGAGTGATTATGGATCCCAGTCTCTCATTTGAATCTCGTGTAAATATTTTTAAGACTGCTTTTCTCCACCTCAGGAACATTGCAAAGATTAGGAACATACTCTCCTCACATGATGCAGAAAAGCTTGTTCGTGCCTTTATCACTTCAGGATTGGACTACTGTAATGCCTTACTATCTGACTGTACCAATAAGTGCCTAAACAAGCTCCAGCTAGTTCAACAGGCAGCAGCCTGAGTTCTTACTAGAACTAGAATTTGATAAGCTACATTTGCATTGACTTTAAAATACTTCTAATGACCTACAAAGCACTGAATGGTCTTGGCCCACAGTACCTTAACAAACTTCTAAGGCATTACAACCCACCACATCTGCTTAGATCAAAATGTGCAGTCTATTTGCTAGTATCAAGAATAGGAAAATCTACCACAGGGGGCAGAGTCATTTCTTATAAAACTCCCACACTATAGAATAACCTTCCTTTAATTGTTCTGAGACTCAGACACAGTCTGAATTTTTAAGGCTAGGCTGAATCTGTACAGTCTGTCATTTTATTAACAGCTTCCCATCTTAGGTAAGGGTGTAGGACTAGGGGTCCATGGGCATTGGTCCATCACATTATAGTTCCCCACTTTATACACCCTCACACCTGGACATGCCTAATAATCTACTCTCCTTCTGCAGAGGTACACCTACCCCTGATATTATGATGTTACTGAGCCTCAACTTGTCTCAACTGCCATGGCTCCTCCCACAACCTCCTAATGCCTCCTACCGTAGCCCACCCACCTTTCACCCCAGCCAACTACTTCTCAGTTGCCCTTGATGCTCGTTCTCATGGGTTTCAGACACACACACCATTGGGACTGGACTCACACTTCTAGAAAACCGGACTAGAAATTGCTTTTTTTAAACTTTTTTTATTTTTCTTTCACTACTTATTCTGTGTCTTATTGTTTATATTGTTACTATTATAGTGTCTGTTGTTAGCCAGAGGATTGCCCCCTGCCCCCTTTGAGTATTTGTTCATCTCTAGGGAGTTTTTCATTGGCTTACTCACTGGGGACTTGGACTCGAACATCTGTAAAGACACCTTTTGACAAATGCTGTAAAAAGGGATATATAAATAAATTTGACTTGACTATCGTGTAACAAAAATTGTAAATTGTAAAACTTAAAATTTTCACACTGAATCTTCTAAATGCTAGAGGCACAAAGCTCCTATACAGGGTATTCAACATTGGTTCTGGACAGCCACAAGCCAAGTTGTATAGGGGATTGCTGATTGGCCAGATCACAAGTATTAGATTAGGCAAAAGCACTAAACAGGGTGTACAGGACTGGGACAGAGAATCACTTCAGTCATCAGTGGCTCATCGGGTCAGTGCTAGGGTCTCTCTGAGTCTTTCACACACACCTTTATTCAGAGATATCACTTTATTCAGATATCATACAAATAATGCACATTTAGCATGGTGTCAGAAAGCACATACACAAAGAAGGGGAAAGCATAGAAACTGCATATATAGCTAGCTACATTAAGCATGGTCCATGTTTTGAGGCCCTTTTACACTGTCTATTAAATATAATTAAAGCACTTTCTCTTACACCCCTGTACATCCAAGTGTGACACTGCATGACATTCTCTTTCCCATGCAGTTACTCAAAGCTAACACATTTAATTAATTTGTTAGATGTTTGTTTTTGTGGTTTATGTGGATTTGAAGTTGCAAATCCGAGTTTTTCAAATTCTGTATTAAAATCAAACAAAAATATCCTACCCTCTTAAAGAAAAGCAACATTTCATAATAATGCACTGTGGGGTACATTTAACACTGCCTTTAAAAACACTGAGCAGAAATGGCACACGCACAACTGTTCCATTTCCACTGTAAACAACCTTATTGATGGAGAGCAGCAGCATCAATCAACTGTCTGACAGCAGTCACAAGCGCATCACTCAAATATATATATGTAAAGTATATGAGTGAAAGTACCAATCTAGAACCAATGCTTGCTCTCTCTCAATTGACTAGCCTCACAAAGCCAGACAAAAACTATTTACCTGTATATGTATACAGCTCATTTACATGGCTTTATTCAAATAACATCCCCCACACCAAAAGCATCCTGAATTTTACAAAATCGAATATCATCCTAAAGGGATGTGTTGTCTCTTGTGACTGAAAATGTGATCACGTGTCATATTTGCAGTCACTCCACAGAAAGTTAAACATTGCCTTTAACAGTTTTACAACAGTTTTACTAACAGTTTTACAATGCTGTGTTTTTTGGAGGAAAAATAGATTCCTACGGCCATTTTCTGTTTTCATCTGTCCAGTTAGACTGTGACTTCACGATTGGATCAAGCCCCGAAATCCACTCTAGAATCTGAGAATCAGATAACTTGAAAAGCTGAACTCTGGTGAGTGAGTTTACTCTACACTAGGACATGAATGATGAACACTGATCTTGGATCAGCACAAAAGCAGAAGTTTTAATAAGAACAGGCATCCAATTTCTTTCTCACGTGTACCTTCCCCCATCCTCCTCCTTCAGAACCTGCTCCATTAGAGCTCTGTCCCGCCCTGAAACTCTCCCCATTAACCCCTCCATACAGCCTACCCCTGCCTGCCCCTCCCCCTCCTCTACTTTCACCTGACTTCGTCCCTCACTGAGGTAAACGGTGTACTCAAACCCTGCCTCCTCCTGCCCCGCATCCGCATCCTTGCCATTGGTGAGGCCATCTGCATGGGGTCCGGCGGCGGCTGCCCTGGAAGCAAGTCGTTGGCACCGTGCCTGGTGTTTGAGGTAGCTGTCCCTCCACACGATCTTCTTGCCGCAGAGTGCGCACTCATATGGCCGGAGGCCGCCATGCGTCTTCACGTGCTTG
This sequence comes from Electrophorus electricus, assembly GCF_041902795.1. Lineage (NCBI taxonomy): Eukaryota > Metazoa > Chordata > Actinopteri > Gymnotiformes > Gymnotidae > Electrophorus > Electrophorus electricus. The sequence goes on from NC_137500.1 coordinate 22,127,050, forward strand.
GTCAGATGGTGCTTCATCTTGAAGCTCTTGGCGCAGACAGGGCAGGCGAAGGGCCGCAGGTTCAGGTGCTGCATTTTGACATGACGGTCGCGCATGCTCTTCAGTGTGAAGGCCTTCCCACAGTGGCAGAAGTGAACTTTGCCCGAGTAGGGCGCTCCTGCCATTGCAGGTGGCGAGGACGAGGAAGGGATGGGAGAGGAGGAAGGAGGGAGAGAGGAGGCGTGTGACGGGGGGGAGAGCCCCCCCGACGTCCAGGTGAGTTCCGAGGGCCCCAGAACAAATTCCCCTCCGCCAGTGCCGCCACTAGGCGACATGGGCAGCAAAGGCCTCTGGGAAACTTGTCCCGTGCCCTCCTCAATCTCGTCATACGTCTCTCCCTCGAAGCCTGCCTCCGCAAAGCGGCTGAAGTCCATTTCGTCCTCCGCGTCATCCTCGCCGTCCTTCATTCTCGAATGGTCCTCCAGCAACCTGCCACCTGGCTGAGCGTACGGACCCGCCGACCAATCGGTTGTGGGCTGCCAGTGAGCGCGTGCGGAGGGCCCTGGGAGAGGACAAGGTGCAGTGGCCTGCACTTCCGACGCATCATCCGTGCGAGACTGAGCTGAGAGAAACCCTTCCTCCTGCTCCCTCTCTCTCTCTGCACTCTCTCCCCCTCTCTCTCTCTCTCCCTCCTCTTTGAGAGTTGCACCTGAGCCACAGTCTCCTAAGTGAGAGAGAAGAGCAGAGAAGAGACAGTCAAACACAAGCAAAGACACACACACACACACACACACACAGGGCGTAGAACATGTCAATCTGGGATATTCACTTTATCAGGAGGGCAGAGTTGCTGCTTTGGGAGAGAACTCTTAACCTCCCCCCCCCGGTGGTTGGGAGTTATACAGCAGTGATGCAGACGCTCCACTCACCAGCCCCACGCTCGTCTAACTCCACCTTCACTCTCTCTTCCTCCAACTCCTCCCCCACTCCTTCATCTGCCTCCATCCACCTCTCCCCTCGCCGCCTCTCCTCCTCCTCCTGCTCCTCCTCCCCCCTCATCCCTCGCTCCCTGCTCTCCTGCGCCCCTCTGAGGCGAGCACGGACTCTGTGTCTCTCATTTGCTCTCTCATTGGTCATCCAGAGCCCCTCAGGGCTGGAGGGCTGTTCTCCCTCCCCAGAGGGGCTGCGGTGAGCCAGGGGAGAATCAGCTCTGTGCTGAGGGGGGGGGGCAAGCCTGGATCTGCCCCACCTCCCCTGCTGCTGCAGTTGCTGGGGTCTCCTCCAGGTGGCCAGAGGCGGCAGGGTGCTGTGATCCACAACAGGCTTCCTGTCTGGGGGAAGGCTGCGCTCGCCTTGGCCCCGTTCCTCCGGGTCAGTCAGGCAACAGTCCGAACTGCTGGGAGACTGGTGCCTGGAGGAGCTGGCCTCACCGGGGCTGACCTGGGCCAAAGGTCGTGACCTCTTCAGGATGTCTGTGCACTTGTCCACGATGTGCCACATCTGCAGGAAGCTGGCCACTGTGACATAGTTGACGATGTCATCACGTACGATGCTCAGCTGACCTGTGTAGGCAGAGTTTAGGACACTCTCGAACGCCAGAGGGTCCATGACTGAAGGCAGAGACACCGTGGTTACATTCTTCAGCAGAACCTGGGACACAAAAGATAATGTTAAAAACAACAGGTCATCTGGGGTATAGTAAAGATCAAGATCATACTCGTGCCTGTTTCACAAATGGGAGGATTTGGGTTTGATTTTTTTTGGTTTTGTCCGTCTTCACAAAACACAGGTGAAGGCAATCAAACTGTGTCTTACACACACTTCATAACAATAATACACTGACCTTTTCCCAAAGGAGTGACACAGCAGATGATCTAACTGATTTCCTTACTTTATGAGAGTCAGTTTTGTGTAATTTGCAGTGTTGCACATTTTATGCTGTTCTGGTCTTTGCTGAACAAGAACACTGGGGGTGGCTCACACATCTCGTCTAGAAGACTTTAAATAACCAAAGATCATAGATGATAGCTTTCACCTTTAAAAGTACTGAGGAAGGGAAGTAACAGCACCACTCAGAAAAGCAGAAATCCCTGAATCTGCAGAATTCTTTCATTCTTTCACAAGCAGTGAGTGAGTGCCTCCTCATTACATTACAAAGTAACCAGTGCTGAAGAGGAAATCTATATTTTCAAACAGCATAGTTAGAACAAAATATTTGACTCCTCTGAAATCCCTCCTGTTTTCAGGCTAAAGCCCTGACTAATGTGGCACGTGCAAACACACACAAAAGTAATAAATAATGTTGTAAAAAATTATAAAATAAATAAATATATATATATATATATATATATATATATATATATATATATATATAATTATTTATTTATATATACACACAATTTATATATTATATAAAAATGTGTTTGTGTATATATATATATATATATATATATATATATATATATATATAAATAATGTATACAAATGTGTGTGTGTGTATATATATATATATATATATATATATATATATATATATAAATAATGTATACAAATGTGTGTGTGTGTGTAGATAGATAGATAGATAGATAGATAGATAGATAGATAGATAGATAGATAGATAGATAGATAAAAGATTGCAATTCAACACATTTGACTGTATTTTTAAGGAAATCCTCTTGATCTAAAAATCAGGTCAACCTAAATCTAGAAATTAGACATGTACCTGATCGTGAAAATAAGGCGAGGAGGCAGCCAGCACGCAGCGGTGAGCCCTGAACACCTGGCCCTGAACCTGGATGGACAAATCGCATAGCCGGCCTTCCTCTCGCTGCCTATTCAGGTTGTCCAACACTGATGCTCGCACGTTGGGAAAACACACTTGGACAACCGGGCCGAGGGGCGCGCTACCGCTGCTCAACGCCTTATCCATTGTGCCTGGAGATTAAACGTGAAACTGAAACGTTAGCTAGTTAGCCAAATGGCAAGATCTTATGAATGTGGTCATACTACTAGTGGTTAAAGCTACCTAGTTGTGCAATAACTTTATTTCCACAGGCAACAAGCCAACATATCTGGTATCTACATTAATTAAATATTTTATACAGGAAACGATGTAATAATTGTATTGCCTCAAACTAGCATTAAAGCACAACTACGTTTAACAGCTAGCTAGATACAAGCTGGCTGTGTATTCTGTAACTGTAGCCTGGCTTGTTAACTTAGCTAGGGTTAGCTAGCATACCTACGTAGCTAGGTAAGCCCTGGTGACAAGGTGCGTTATGTATGCAGTTAGCTTGCTAGCTACCATGTTATGTTAGCTAAATAGCCAGCTCATCTTACTTACGCCATGATAGCTAGCTAGCTATAGTTTATAGACTGCTACAGATATAACCTAGTTAAGCTAAAAAGCTAACGCATTTAGCTAGCTGGCTGTCCGATTCTAAATTTTAAAAAATCCAGATATCTAGCTAGCTAACGCTAATCGTCTAACGACGTCAGATATTGAACCATTTGCTAGCTAACACTAACAGCAAGCTAACTGGCTAATACCTGGGGTGAAAAGGACTCGGTTACATCTTACCCGCTAAGACCAAAAGGATAAAGCGTCTAGTAGTGGAATCTGAACTTGTCAAATATTCGCCTGTCTTATGAATTTCGTTACTGCTGGAAATCCAGGCAAATTTCGCTAGTTAGTGCGCCTTCAGTAATATTTAACTTAGCGTCGTTAAACAGCCTTCGTTTTCCCATTTTTTGCACTAAAATCTTCTTCTGACTTGTATTGGTGACTCGCAACTATCGTTAAAGTACAATACCGCCATCTAGCATACTTTCCGATTAATCGGTAGTAGCGTTCACTTATTCCTCTTAGGTTAAAGCAAAAAAAGCAAGCAAAACAAGAAGTAAGCAAAGCCCACATAAAACAGGCAGTAATCGTAGCGATAGTATAAATGCGGAAGAGCAAGAATGAGGAAGTATTAAGGGAATAGAGAAGTATAATCTGAGTGTGAGTGTCCATTACATTATCATCCCTTTGTGTGAAAGGTTTTACCTAATAAAGCTGCATAAAGTGAGGTTTCTTACGGTCTTTTTGTCTCTTACGAACACATAGCAGTTATTCACTTTATTTATATGAAGGGGAACTCTTGCAAGCTGAGATTTATTTAATGACTAATGAATTGTATATATAACAATTCTGCACAATTACTGAACTGTGCAGAAGAACTGTGTCTAAACTTAGAACTGATTGAGGTTACTTCAGTATTCAGTATTTTTTTCCTCTATGGATTATGGGTCATGCAGAGTTTGGTTACAAGGCCAAAGGTACAAAAAGTATAACTTATAATAAATGTAGCATAAACATATTATGAAGAGTCATAGCTTTCCAGTAGTAAATCCCTTCAGTTAGAAAGACAGTTACAACAAGCAAGTTGGGACAGGATGCATGCACTGAGACGAACAATGGTTATTATGGGCAAATACAAAATCATATTCATAATGCTGATCCAGGGTCAAGCAGCCAGAATATATAATGAAATCATAAATGTCACAGAACCCCAAAGGAATGCAGGAGTACAACACAATGTCTGACAACCAAATAAGGGAAGACAAGGGGTATAAATACAAGTAGATAGAGATAAATGAGACATAAGTGCAAGAAATGAAGAGCTGGGATATACAAAAGTCAAGCCAAGGGCAAACAAAACCACATGGTGCTTAGGGCCATGCAAAGCCAAAGAGGGAAACTGTGACAGACAGACTTTGTCACACCTGATGAATCAGTTAATATTAAATAAAGAACAGGGTTAAGTTGAGCAAGACACTTGGTTTTATATGTCAGACATTTCCTGTTATAGGTTTTTAACCAGCCCAAGCAGTGCATACAGTGAGGGGATTGGGGCAAACTTTCATGTCTTTATTAGAATAAAGTGATGACTTTTTAGTTGACATTGACATACTGTGATGGAGACCATCACTTAGAAAGGTTAAATGGGTACTCTGGGTGCTGTGCCAGGGAGCTGGCTCTCTGGTGGTCAGAGCTCATGTTTAGCTCCTATCAGCCCTGGGTAGGTTGGCTGCCTTTAGCCTTTGTTACACATTGATTTATGAAAGTCATGGAGTTTAATAACCATAAAATGCAGCTAAATAACATTACTCACACAAGAAGAAGAAGAAGAAGAATTATTATTTGATCAAAATCTATATTTAGTCATACAAAATTTAACAAATAATTTAGTTTAGATATTTTTAAATTATTTGCAGCTCAGTTTGATCAATGGAAATGAGCTAATCACAGCATATCTGAACTATCTAATCTAAGATAAAGTGGCAGATTTTTTTCCTTTGCTATGTCTGCCTGCTGGGCTTGATGCTGTAGCCAAACAACACTATCTTAACCACACACATACCACGTAAAATGAGAAGGAGAGAGGGTTGATTGTGTCAGGAAAATACATCAGATCTCTATTCCACATCAGTTAACAACAACAATATTAAAAATGGGACATTTCTGATATTGTGTTTCTCTGGAAACATGTACTTAATGTGAATTTTGACAACCTGAGTCTCATTCTCTCTATTTACATACACTCACCAGCCACTTTATTAGGTACACCTGATCAACTGCTCTTTAACACAAATATCTAATCAGCCAATGGCAGCAACCCATTTAGGCATGGTCAAGTTAACCTGTTAAACCTAAAACCGAGCATCAGAATGAGGTAGAAAAGTGGCTTAATTGACTTTGAATGTGACATGGTTGTTGGGGCTGGACAGGCTGGTCTGTGTATTTCAGAAACCTCTGGGGTATTTTCACACAAACCCATCTTTAGAGTTTACAGAGAATGGTCAGAAAAAGAGAAAATGTCCCTTGAGTGGCAGTTCTCTGGATGAAAATGCTTTGTTGATGCCAGGGGTAAGATGAGAATGACCAGACTGGTTCAAGCTGATAGGAAGGCAACAGTAACTTAAGTAACCATTTACATTTACGGCATTTGGCAGACACTCTTATCCCTAGTGACTTACAAAAGTGCTTTGTCATTTACTCATAGGATATATCCTAGTACAGTAGGTTAAAGTCCAACCTAATAATGCACTAGAATACTGTAGAATACAGGGATCACCACTGATACCTAGAAGTACAAAATACATAAGGTCTATCTTAAACAATGATAAGTGCAATAAACAATAAGTGCTAGAGTTTGTTAAACAACACAATAAACAATACCCTACAATAAGTACTAATTTAGTCAGTCAATATGGAAGCAGGGTCAGTTGTCCTTTAAATATTCCCCAAATAGATGGGTCACTTGTATAACCGAGGTATTCAGAAGAACATCTCTGAATACCCAACACATTGAACCTTGAAGCAGATAGGCTACAGCAGCAGAAGACCACACTGGGTGTCACTTGTGTCTAAAAACAGGCAACTAAGGCTACAATTTGCATGGGATCACCAAAATTGGACAATATGGAAAAATGTTGCCTGGTATGAAGCACATCAAATTATCCTGCGACATTTGGATGTTAGGGTCAGAATTTGGCATAAACGTGAAATCTTGAATCCATCCTGCCTTGTTTCAACAGTTCAGGTTGGTGGTCACACGTGTGATACTTTCTTGGTACACTTTGGTCTCTTTAATACCAATTCATCATTTAAATGCCACAGCCTACATGAGTATTGTTGCTGACCATGCCCATCCAATAATGACCAAAGTGTACCCGTCTTCTGATGTCTACTTCCAGCAGGTTGATGCACCATGAGACAGCTCAGATCATCTCAAACTGCTTTCTTGAGCACGACAATGAGTTCAATATAATCGAATGGTCTCCAGTCACCAGAACTCAAATACAGCACCTTAGCACTGAACACTAGATGGCGGTACAGGTCTAAATTCCTAGGCTTTTAAAAAGCTTTTAAAAAGCTTTTATGTTATTCCAGGATGAAAACGCTTGCGAGTTAAAATACCACCTTGGATGTTAGTCAGACTCCAGTTCAGTTACTGATATCGAGAATATTACGTGCAGATTTATTTTTGACTGCAGTGGTTTATAGATGTATGATGCAATGTAAGACAAAATCGCACCTCTCTCAAATTTTGAATGGCAGTCTGAATTTGTACATCTATTAAATAACCTACAAGATGTTACTAATGAAATTGGTGATGATTGTGGGAACAAGGCAGGTGTTTCTAATAAAGCATGTGGTGAATACATTGTAAATACACTCTAAAATATTATAAAGTTTGAAAACAAATATTGTCGAATCTGTAAGACAGGAATATGAACTGCTTGTTTAACTGGGAGCTACATAGGAATGATTATGCTAATTAGGAAAGGCTCATTTGGGTAATTGCGAAAGGCTTGACTGCTTTTTAAAGCCTGGCTTGCAGTTTCCTTATACAGTAAACTGATGTATGGAGTGCTGAAAGTGAAAAGCAGTCAACACCAGCATATTATAAAAATGCTGAATCTATATTGAATATACATTAAATAATAAAAATACAAACATTGGAAATAAGTAGACCTAGTAATATATGATCGCATATGACATGATAAAAGCAGACGTTTTCTGTTAGTATTAAGAAATATAGGAGATGGCACAGAGTGCTTATGGTGTGGATCTTCATTTCTCACTTGGTAGTTAAGCAGTTGGGATATGACATATCCCAACATATGTATTCATCATACCGCTTCAAATCACCTCCGTTTCAGAACTGAAAGCGCTCAATAAAATGTTATTGAAAAGTTGCATGTCTATTTATGAAACTATGCTAAAGTGCCGACCAATCTTGATAATACTATATGTAAGATAGCGCAATAGTACGTGCGTCCGTGCACGAAGGAATACGGTAGGGTTTGGGTTTGGCGTCGCGTGATCATCCCAAACGACGGAGAACACTGCACGTGTCCACAGTTCCTACTCTGTGCTGTTGTGCTACGGATCACGAATTCTAACATTTGACGATCGCTCGAAAAGCGAGCAGAGGTTTTAGTCAGACCATCGTTGTGGGCAAACTAGGGGAGTTAACTAGCTGTTGCTTTAGACTATGCTATGTATTCATTACCTAGCTAGCTAATTACTTTGTTGTTAAACAGGATTGGATGACGTTCCAGACTCACTGTGTCTTAAAAGCGTTTGTTTACACATTTATGAATTCGATTTCAACATCGCGGGGTGAGCTACAAATAGCTTACAGTTATGATTTTAGAGAAGCTATCAAGAGCAAACTTCGTTCTTCGCTCGAGGGTAAGTAGCTAAATTACCAAAACCATAGAGCCTAATCTAGGTAGCTAACTTTCTGAAAAACCGATTTTTAAGTACGTACGTCACCTAATGCTACTGTCTGGGCAACATTAAGGTAGCTTGCTAACGCTAGCTAACTTATGCACAGTTGCAAATACCGTCAGTTCACTTATTAGCCAGCTATCACTTTTAACTGTTGATAACTGACCTACATAAAGTTGATCTAACACATGTAGGTTATCTATCTAAATGTCAATAGCTAGCAACGTTAGCTGCTGAATCAAATTGACTTTAAATGCCATACTTTTCGAGAGTTTGTTTAAAGATGTACGCTGACCGAAATCAGGTTTTAAGCTTACTGCAATCGTATGCTTTTGTAAACGACTATTTCAAAAAACAAAAAAACGTTTTCCTTCCCGGCAGAAGGCCTTTGTAAGGCAGGCGCACTCCGCCGTGCCACCTCAGCCTGTGCCGCCGCTGGCCCAGACTCTGCAGCGTTACCTGCGGGCTCTGGAGCCACTGTTACCGTCCGATGAACTGGAGCACACTCAGAAGATGGTACAGCGTTTCGGTAGCCCCGGAGGTCTGGGCGAAAGATTACAGAAAGGCCTGGACAAGCGAGCCAGACACACCCACAACTGGGTAAATACTTAAATCCATCTATGCGTGTTTGTGCTTATTGGTATGCGAGTCGATGTATTTACTTTTAAGCTAGCAAGCAGCCTTTTGTCGGTTTTTACTCTTGCAAAGGGCTACTGGCCCAGCTGGGACCAGTGATGTGTAGTTCTTTTGTCATTGTTTTATATAAGTATTTTCCTTAATCATGGGTCCCCTCCACTTGTGCAGTAGGCAGGGCACACCTGCTAATGTGAAAACAGCCAGTAACTGCTTAAATGACCCTTAAATGATGTCATTGAATGCATGTTTTATTGTAGTTGAGCTGTTTCTCTGAGGTTAAGATTGCTTCTATAAGGCTGGATGTTGGCATTCTACTTGATGGTGTTTGTTGACATTAACACCCCCTCTGCCACTGTAGATTACAGACTGGTGGATACAGTGGGCTTACCTGGAGAGCCGGCAGCCTCTAGCAGTTCACTCCAACCCTGCCATCTCCCTTCCCAGACGGGACTTCTCTGACTGGAGGGGCCAGCTAGTGTGGGTGACGACCTCAGTCCAAATAAAAACGCACAAAGGAAAATGCCTAGATGCATACACAGTCTCCATACATGGTGGTATGGAAGTCATGAGACATGGAATCGGTAACACCTATTGCTGATGTTTTGGGGCCACTCGGTTAAGATGATATGGAATTTGCATATTACAGTCTGTCATTGTTGGAATAGTCTGTCTCAAATACACACACACACACACACACACGCACACACATAAACGGCCTGTTGTGGTCTGCTTCCTTAACAATGCTCTACTGACTGTTCTGGCTGGTTCATTATATGAAACAATATCTTTACTGACACAGTAATGGCAACATGATGTACATGTGAGGCAGTTATATTTTCACATCACTGTTGCATTCAATAAGAAAACGCACCTTTACATTCATAGACCAATCTCTGGATACCAGGACAGGTCACTGACTGCCCGATGAATTGTGTTTTTTGCTTTCTTTATGATGTACAGTATGAAATTACTCTTTCTTGTTTTTTATAAGTTGGCCTTTGTTAATTTTACTGTAATTATTTATAGTCTCTTATCATATCACCCATACAGAGCAAACCAGGAGCATCTGAGAATGGTCACAATATTCACAGCACTTAATAACTTGTGATTCATTAGTGTCCGTTTTTGAATACTGGGACCATCTGTGATGTCACTATTTCAAAGGCCAGTATTGTGCTAGTGAATTAATGCAGGATATATTGTGCAGGCCTGATTTGACATGTTCTGTAGAAATATTTGTATGGATGAATAAACGGGGTCTCCCCTGCACTTTTTCATGGCGTGCAAGGAGCTGTCTAGATGTTTGTGTTAAAGCACATAGTTGTATTGAGCTTGAGGCTTTCAGTTGGGGATGCACTATAAGACATGATTGCATCTGCTTCCTTCAGGTTTGCATCCAAGCTCATTTCTGCTGTGCTGGACTTCAAGGCCAGAGTTGACAGGTTTGTCCTGATTCATTTGTTCATCTGCTTTCATTGTAATGGTGTGAATGTGGTGATCAAGGGCTGATTTATTCTGTCTTAACTATCCATGATGAGCGACTACTTTTCACTGTTAACCATTTCATTACAGGCAACTGCTTGTTTGAGTTTGCCAGCACCAAATACTGGGCCTGACCTCATGTCGCTTCTAAATTTATCAGTGGTCTGGTCAACTAGTAGAGCCTGCTACTGATCATTTCTTCCATCACTCAACCTGCCCCATATTCCCATCTCATTTCCTCTCTCACCCCTTGACCACTGCCCCCCAGTGGCCGTTTGTCAGTGGAGTATATGCGGGGCAGGCCGTTGTGTCTGGAGCTCTTCCCTCAGCTCTTCTCGTCCTGTCGGGTTCCGGGCCCGAAGCACGACCACGTGGTTCACTATGGCAGACCCCGTCGTGGCCCGACCCACATCACCGTGGTGCGCAACTACCAGGTAAGTCCCACCCTCCTTCTGCCTGCCATGTTCTCCCCTTGCTGTCCCGCAGAGACTCGGGTCTGCTCTCTTTTATCTCTCCCAGTCCAGCTTATGAAAGGCTTGAGAATGACCTCCCCAGCTGACTTGTGTTTAAGTGCAGTAGTTGGTTTTTAGTCTGGCTGTGCTAGATCCCTGAGCCTTCCACCATCATCAGGGTTCAACAATATTGTTTGTCCGGGGCAAGTAAAATGCGATGTGTGTACAGCAGCATGGTTGGGCCAGTTCATGTTTGGGTGGGGTTAACAACGTAACTGACACCAAACTCAGTACTTGAATATGTAACCCCTCATTGTGCAAAAAATGGTCTCCATTCATGCATACTGACAAACAAGCCAATTATATTCTCTGTTGACAATGTTAGAGCGAGGTGTGCAGGAAAATAGCGAAGTGCAAATGCTAAGCAAAGCAAATCTGTAGCTTCTTTTCCTCATGAACCAATTTGACCCCTCTGACCCTGAGATGTTCTGCAATGTTTGTAGGGAATATCCTATCAAGGCAGATTAAAAGTCTTTGTCTGAATGACAAATTTTAGAAATCACATTGCGTATAGCAGTGAAAAACCCACTAGCGCATGTGACTCACTGGACATGTACAAGCGACAGATGAACAATGAAGCCAATTCCATGTTGACCAAGTTGGTCACAAAAGCATACTGTTTTTTACCACAGAAAAACAAGTTAAATCAAAGTATATTGTGAGAATGTACATTTTAAGAATAACCTTACTTAAGTACCCATATGTCAATATATTTATGTGAATAATGCTTTATAATACAAAGATTTGTTTGGCACTGTAGAAATTTGGGTGGGGTCTATGAATTCTTCGGTTTGCCAGACCAGGAAAGTTGTGGAAAAATGTTAACATTGACCACTGTTCTAGTCTTGTGGGTTCTCATGGCTGCCAGTTACTTTTATGAATATGGCTGAGACAAATGGCTGCTAACCAAAACAAGCCAGGCAGGTTTATAGCTTGTGTTTTTAGTAGTGCTGCTAATCACCCATATCAGATGAAACAGCCCTTGGCTTAGCAGACCGCATTGATGGATACAAAAATCAGACAGCCACTCCCTTTCAGCGGTGTGGTGCTGGGGGCTGCCACTTCTGAGGTGATGCTGTGTATACCAGTCTGATGGGGGGTGGATGCCATTGCAGTGCAGGCTGGAATAACCTGGACATTGAGGTTCATTGTTGTGTAAGGTTCGTTATAGTGTGTGCTAGCAAAATATCTTAATTTGGCATGTGCACGCACATGCATGCAGTTTTTCCAGCTAGATGTGTACAACAGTGACGGCACTCCGCTCACTCAGAGTCAGATCCATGCTCAGCTCTGCCGAATTCGCTCCCAGTCATGGAAGACTGATAAGGAGCCCATGGGAATTCTGACCAGCGAGCACCGCCACACCTGGGGCCAGGCGTACAACCGGCTGCTGCAAGGTACCTTCTTCCTAAGTTACACAAAATGTAAAACATACCGCTGTGTTAAAGATTAGAACATTAATATACACATCACAACCATGTTAAACCCCTAAAAACAGTACAAACACTGTTTGCTTTCAGTGTTTAGCACACGTACAACACCAGTGTGCTTAAAAACTAATTTCTCACTTGCACACTAAAATGCACCTAAACACTACCACTACCACCACCACTGATGCATCATTGCCCCTCCCAGACACCAAACCATAGTCGTTCTACATTGTCCTTCTGCATGAGGAATGTTTTTTTAGCCTACCCATCTCCCAGCAGTGTGTCTCATATCCACCATGTGCCCTTCACATTTCCCCACTCCACTCTGTGTTCCATGAGTATGAGTATGGGGATGAGCAGGGAACACCGACATTGTGCTGGAAGCTCCATGCCAGACCCACACTGCTGTCTTTTTGTTTTTTCTTTTTCATGTCTTGCATGACCTGTTTGATTAGATTTCTTCTGCTCCCTGGTCTCTGTAGATAAGGTTAATAAGGAGTCAGTGAGGCTGATTGAGAAAGGGCTCTTCACTCTCTGCCTTGACTCTCCTGTCATGAGGATCTCTGATGAGAAGTACGAGTCTCTCTCTCTCTGCTTTGTTTGCATTTTACTGTATGGGTAAAGGAATAAATATTGCTGAATCTGTGACTTGAAGTATGTAAAAAAAAATTTCTTGAGTTAATGTGTTTAGACAATGAAAGGAATGTCTTTTTTGAAATTATTTAATTTTCTTTGGATAATGGATGATTTCAGGTATGCAAGCCGAATGGCAGCTCAGATCTTGCATGGAGGAGGGACTTATTCGAACAGTGGGAACCGATGGTTTGATAAAACATTACAGGTAGGTGGAACTTTGTGCCATCTGGATATGGCTAAGTCATTCCCTCTCCTTCTCATTTACAAATCCACCCCATATCTCTTTCTCTGTAGTTTGTGATAGGAGAAGATGGTTCGTGGGGACTCTTGTATGAACAGGCGACTGCTGAAGGCCCTCCAATAGCCACACTCCTGCACCACATTCTGCAGTACTGGTACACACGCGCACACAGTATAGTATAGTGACATTTTGTATAAAATATTATATTCAGAGCTGGTTTTCCCAGAAAGTGCCTGATCTGACACTAATCCAGGACTGTAGGCCATCAGAGGAGAATCCATACTGACCTTGCAGTTTAAAGAGTAATAATCTATGCCTGGCAATCAGCTGTGTGGATTGTTGTGAGCACAGGGCACTCTTTTGTTCTTTCTTTCCACCTCTCTCTCCTATAGTAAAAAAGCTGATACAGTGCGAGCTCCTCTCATCCCTCTGCCAATGCCCAAGAAGCTCTACTTTTACATTGACCCAGCCATCAAATGGGACATTGAAATGGCCAAGCAGAACCTTGACATGTGAGTTATCTCCACTTAGTTTACATAGCCCAGCCTCTCCCACCAAGGATTTCTAAAAAATTAATCAATTAATTTTTTAAAAAGTGGGAAAACTTGGATAAACAAAACACTGAAAACTATTAATGCATTATTGTCTAACCTGAGGAATACTGCTTCATTCCAGGCTTGTACATAGTGGAAATGAAGTGCATTGACCCTCTGGGTAGTAGTTTGACACCCTTGTACAGCATCTATGATATTTGTGTCTTTTGGGCTAACGTTAAAACAACTGACCAAGCGGTGTTGTTCGTTTAGCCTCATCAATGACCTGGACATCACCTGCTTTAACTTCCAGCGCTTTGGGAAGGAGTTCCCCAAACAGTTTATCCTCAGTCCCAATTCCTTCATACAGTTGGCCATCCAGCTGGCGTACTACAGGTGAGCAAGATCCACCCATGGATGTTCTCATCTACCCTGCAGCCATGAGTGACTAGCCACGCAGATGTTGTACTTGTCCTGGAATCTCAAAAGCATGTGTGTATGTAAAATATGGATTGCAGTACAAACCTATAAGAAGCCTAGAATCCTGGTAAAGCAAAACCATTTTATGATGCCCTTTGATTGTAATCTTTCACATAATTATTGTAATCTTTCACATAATTATTGTAACCTAATGCATTCTAAATATCAGTGCCATTACATATTGTATACATAGCTAGATGGTTAGCATGAGGAATGATATGCTATGTTCCTCAAAGCAAATATAGCTTTCTTCACTTGGGTAGTACTTGTGCAGGAACTCACACCATGCCACCCAGAGTACTTCTGCTTTTGGTTGTCGCAGGTAAAGAGGTACTAGGCATGTTCAATGCATGTAAACTATAGTAACTGGTAGATGATTGGATGATTATAGCATTTAATTTTATTTTTTTTTTTTGGATGAGTTTTCTGGGGCATTGCTATTTAAAAATGGTATCACCCATTCCCTCTCCCTACTGCATTTACCTGTTTTAGTACTAAACTTGAAGGTGGATGTGTCCAGGTGTGTGGTAATTTGTGGTTACTGTTGGATCTGTATTCTGGTATCTTGTAAGTGTTTTTGGTTTGTCACCAGAGTGCACAGTGAGGTGTGCGCCACATGTGACATTGCCTCGCTTAGAATGTTCCGGGGAGGACGCACAGACTACATCCGTTCTCCGACCAATCAGATGCTGAGCTTCATTCAAGCATTTGATGATCCCTCTGTCTCTGTGAGTGATGAGACTGGTTCAATGAGAGAGAAAAAATGGAAATGCAAAATGGCACCTTTTCAAAGCATACAAACAGTCTTCACACATGTTTCTTTCAGAGAGAGGCCAAGGTTGAACTGCTTAGAGAGGCAGTGGAGACGTACAGTCAGCTCACAGACCAGGTGCTCATGACTAGAGAGCATAATAGCTATTTATCTGTGTGAACATGGTCATTACTAATTGCTCATTTTCTGGGTGGGTGTGTTTTTGATCAGGCGCTTCAGGGCCAGGGTATAGATCGCCACCTACTGGGCCTGAAATTGCAGGCCATTGAGGAGGGACTGAGTGTGCCCAGGATGTTCATGGACACAGCCTATGGACTGGCTACCCACTTTAAGCTGCGGACTGGACAGGTACCAGTACACACGCACACACAACGCACCCCCCCAGGTAGATTTCTCTAAACGGATAAGGTAGCTCTGGTCTTGAGTGACCTTCACAATGTTTTACAGAATGGTTCTGCAGAGTGCAATAGAAACCTGCAATGTGATGTTAAATTATAATAGTTTTTAATACATGCAGTTAGGTATAATTTAAGATATGACTGAGTTTCTTGCAAGGAACACTACTAATTATTACAGACTAAATAAGGCACTTTCATATTCATTGTCATAAGAATATAATATGTTAAGTCCAAACCCTTTCTGTTTAACATTGTAAAATCAGTTTGCATGGTGTTGGCAAAAAAGGTCTGGTGCACATTTGGTATGTCCGCACCTAAAACAGAATCTAAAGAGAGAAGAATGAAGGAACTGAGCCGACTCCACTATCAGCATTATAGTGTGTAGTTTTACTGTAATTGAGCACACTGGTTGACATAGATGATGTGAAAATCTGAAAGTGAATGACTTGATCCAGCACAATGCTGAGTCTAAAACCGCACCAACATGTCAGATGCTTAGAAATGCAGATGCATCAAAGGTTCTGCTATCCCAGCAATGTGTTTAAATGTGAGTTTTGGATATACTCCAGGACTGTTTTGCTTTAACAGCAGCAGCAGGCAAAGCCCCCCCCCCATCACTCACTCAGTCATGTGTGCACCTCCTGTGGTTAACTGAGCTGCTATTGAATCTAAGCATCATAGAGCAAAGGTTCTGTTCCTGTAGCTGGTAAAACAGGCATGAAGAGCAAGATGTGCTAGCAGTACCAAGCTCGCAGCATGTATGGATTTAATCTCTGCCAAATGCTATAAATGTGAAATTTTATTAATATAAAATGTTGGAGTAACACTTTCAACACTCTTGCTAGCAGTTATTGCAGTCTTGAAAGCATTAGTTTGGGGTTGGGATTTGAGCTTATGGAAACTTTTAATAGTTTCTAATCAGTTTAGCATGACTGGGTGATCCATCTCTTTTACTGGATCTTTGTGGATACCATGTTCTAATTCTTTGTCCATTTTCACCCATAGGTCCCCACTAATACGGACAGCGTCATGTGCTTTGGACCTCTGGTTCCGGACGGGTATGCCGTGTGCTACAACCCACAGTCAGACCACGTTCACTTCTCCGTCACTGCCTTCAACTGCTGCGAAGAGACCAACGCAGAGCACCTGGCTCTTACACTCGAGAGTGCCCTATGTGACCTCCAGGAGTTACTGCAGCCTTCTCCATAGAGCAGCGGTCAGCTTTCAGTTGGAGCAGGACTGAGCTTTAACACCTCCCTAATATCCTCCTTTCTGTCTAGTTTTCAAGAGGACTACCCAAGAGTCCAGTCCGGAGGAGTATATAAACACAGCATTATCTAGTGTTGTTTAAGGCACATTAACGGGGGGCGCTCAACAAACTTTGCCATTAAAACTTGAAGAGTATTTGTAGTTAGTGATAGAAATTCACACCTTAAGTAGTGAATCCCAGGCTCCCATGGGTTAGTGAGCCCTTTCTTTTCAGGAGTGGTTGGAGATGCTTCCTCATTTGCTGTATGACCAGCAGTAATCCGGTAATGACCTGCAAGCCAACGCCTCAATATTTTAGTAGTAGTATTTATATATATATATATATATATATATATATATATATATATATATATATATATATATATATATATATATATATATCTGTCTGCCTGCCTGCAGATATAAATATTTCATGCTGTTGAAATTGCCATGTGTACCATTCATGATTACCCCTGATTTTTCTTAAGTTAGCAGTACATATCTGATTTGATGTTTTTGCCATGACACTATTTCACCATGGTCATTTATTTATCTAGCCAGTGTTATTGGCTCAGGTTTCACCTCATAACACTTGTTTTATAAAAGGGGGGAATGAAATAGCTGGAAGCTCTATTGCTGATCTCCCTGTAAGGAAGGTAAAACGCATCCTATCTGACAGCATGGCTTGTGTCTTGTTAGCAAGTGACCTGTTGTGTGAAACAGCTGTGGGACGTGTAGGTTCAGCATCTACACATGAGCACTAGAGGGCGCTGAGGA
This sequence comes from Electrophorus electricus, assembly GCF_041902795.1. NCBI lineage: Eukaryota > Metazoa > Chordata > Actinopteri > Gymnotiformes > Gymnotidae > Electrophorus > Electrophorus electricus. Next base: position 22,144,458 of record NC_137500.1, read on the forward strand.
GACAACCCACCCGAAGGCTGAGTAAATGACTGCATCAGATAGACTGAACAGTAGTGTAGTACAGTCGAGCTTGAGAAATGCTACACCTATAGTCAAGCACAGCATGTCTAATTCAAACAGCGGTGAGCGGTGAAATGATGTAATTCACTGTACTCCTTTAGCTGCTGTGACTGCACTCTTCCTGACTGGAATGCGTCTGAGGAAAGTCACATGGAACCTTTATTGCAGTGCATTATGGGATGTCTACCTACATCTAAAAATATCTAAAATGTGGCCTTGGAATTGTTCTTGTTTGGAAAACAGTAGCTTTTGTGCAGTTTGAATGTGTGCTTTTTTTGGGGGGGGGGGGATAACCTACATTTAATCGTTCACCTGTTTTCTAATCACATATGGAAAGGTTTAATAAATAGTATGCCAATCTGAGCTTTTGTTCAAATCTGTGTCGATTCACCTGGTTTTACATTATCCGAATCCAGAGAATAGGTTCAAACTAGAGGAAAAACAAACACCATCCTATGGCCTTATTCTTTTCCTAACACCATCCTACATAAGTACTGATATTTATGATCAAATTGGCTCATGGTCAGAATAGTAGAGACATTCTGGGTATGTGTTTTGGTTGTGGCAGTTGAATTGACAAGTTTAGGTCAATATCAGGTCATTAGACAGGTTTTCATATGTGTCCAACACTCCCTGATATTTTCTTAAAAGCTGTGGAGGATTTAATCACATTTTACTTACAAATGTGCATCATGCTAAGTGTGTGGTTCAAAGGACAAAAGTAGAATGACATTTGTTTGGTATTCAGTATGCTGGCAACATTTTATATAGCATATTCTGAGTTATTCAGGTTGCCTTTGCTTGCTATTTGCACCAGTAAAATTAAAAGATTATCTTTTTTTTTTTATTTAAGGTTTGTTGTCTTTCTTCTAACCACCGCCAAATGTGTCATATTAGACCTCATACCTGCTTTTATTTTCATTTATTTTAGGCTGTTATAGGTTATACTGTATGAGAAGTACACTTTACTGGTTATTTTATTTTAATTCAAGAATATGGAAACTATAGTTCATTAAAAACATGTATAATACAACTATGTCTGGTAGCTTCTTGATAATTACGGGGGTCTATGTTGTCACTTGTAAACCGGAAATGATGTATGCTGCCTGTATGTTTCATCTAGAGAATGTGACCGGAACAAATATAGTTACAGATGTGAAATGCATGGAAAGCAAGTTAATCACGTTTGTTAGTGTTAAGTAAACGTCTTTAGAATTCAGAAGTTATCAGCAAAACGTGTTAGTCTGATGAGGGTCTACCTACGACATAAAACAAACTGAAAGAAGACAGCAAACGACAACTTCCGATCGCTCCGTCAGACATTTGAGAAGCAAGCATTTGGAGCCGGTCTCAGTTTTAATTTTATGATTCGTTTTGAATTTGCTTTCAAGTCATTTTTTTTCTTTTACGTGTTTTAAAAATATGAGAAGGTGTTGTTGCACAAGAAGCCTTTCCCAAAGAAACTGCGGGCAGACCAGATTGTTGTGGACGTTACTTGGTTCTTGTTTTCTTTCCACAGTGTTTGGATATAAACCGGTGGTTGTTGTCCATGGATTGTTCGATAGTTCTGCTGATTTCACAGATTTAAACCAGTTCATCAATCAGGTACCTGGATAATTTCTTGACTTTGTGACTCTGAGTAGGGATATCCGTTTTGTTTGATTAACGATGCATTTGGGTTATTGTAGCCGCGTCTTTCTTCTTAATAATTTTCTTTTTCTAGCCAGCTATTTGCATAGTTTGCACAGCGTCGTCGAGTGCTGGTCTGTAAAAGCAGACCTCGATAACGAAAAGTATTTGCTTGAATTGTGTCGCAACGCTTCCGAACATTTTAGCATGACTGTATGTTGTTTCACCTAATTTAGATTAGATTAGATTTATAATAAAAAGTACCAGCAGTTATATTTTGGAATGTAGATGGACCGCGCGTGATAAGAGCGCTAAAGAAGAGAGAGAGAGAACTGTTGACTATTGTACAATGCCCTTGGCAGGCTCTTTAGTCCTCGGCCACAATACATTAGTAGACCGATAAAAGAGCTTTCTGTGAAGTCGAATAACTGGGTAATGAGTTATACGATGGAAATTAGCTACCGTGTGAATTACCCGGTCACGTGAGTTGCCAGAGTCCTAATACGACCCATTTAAATGGATAAGCAGCCCAAGGATGAAATGGAGATAAGTATACGTGAATTACACATTCCTGAGCAATTATTAGATAATTATGGTCCTGTAGCACTAATGTAAGTCTAAAATGCTCTTTTATCAAAATACACCCATAATTAAATGTTTGATTGTACTTTGTCATCGAGATGCTGCTATACTTGTTACTTAGTAGCTCATGAATAAGGTGGGTGTGAGATCATTTTGTTTTTGTGCTCTGTTGTCTACTAAACCCGAACAGCCCACTTCAGAAACCTGATGCATAATTATGGACACTAACCTCTACATATTTCTACCCCCCAGTCTCATCCTGGCACAAACGTGTCAGTCATTGACCTGTTTGATCGCTCTGCCAGCCTACTGCCGTTATGGAAACAGGTAGAGGGCTTCAAGGAGGCCATCTATCCCATAATGCAAAATTCAGCTGATGGGGTTAACCTCATCTGCTACTCCCAAGGTCTGTGTTCAGTATTCACCTCATACACTTATGAGTTATGTTAGTGGTAGTAGCTCAGTGGTTAAGGTACTTGACTTGGAATTGGAAGGTTGCTGGTTCAAGCCCCACCACTGCTAAGTTGCCACTGTTGGGGCCCCTTAGCAAGGCCCTTGACTCTCAAGTCATAATCGTAAGATGCTTTGGATAAAAAAGCGTCAACTAAATGTAAATATTCATATTGCCCAAGTTTTGTATTATTCTGACTATATGAAAATAAACGATATTTTGTCTATGTGCACTCTGTTGTTCTTACACTGTTTTTGAACCTTATGAGCTTAGCACACGCAAATCTCATTCTCTTACTGTCTCCCACGCAGGAGGGCTGATATGTAGAGGGATTCTTTCTGTCCTTCCTGATCACAATGTTCACTCTTTCATCTCACTCTCCTCACCTCAGGCTGGACAGTATGGGGGTCAGTTGTTTCTCTTCTCCTGTTGTGCTCTTGTGCACACTAGTGGAGACCTGTTCTAGTGTGTGCAATTCAGCTAACTGTCAAACCATTCATGTGGCTAATTAGGGCTGTTACGACACGGAAAACACTGAACTGTGCAGTGCCATGGTGTTAGGAGGGCTCACTGATCACACACACCAGTATGCACACTATAGTTTAGTTATGTGTTTCTCCTTATGTGTTTTCAATGCATTTGTGTGCTAACTGTCTTTGTGCAATAGACACAGACTACCTGAAGTACCTCTTTCCTAAGTTCGTCAAGTCGAATATTTATCGTGTCTGCTACACATCCCTGGGCCAGAGAATCTCCATCTGCAACTATTGGAATGGTGAGTGGACAGCTGTGGTGATAAACATCAACCTATAGGGCACTTAAGTTCTAGAATCTAGGCGTCAGAGAGAGACAGGGATCACAATGACACCTAGAGGATGGGATGTTACAGTGCTCAAGCATGCAGGACATAACATGACAAATTTTATTGTTTTGCATTCTTTTAACATGCTAACTGTGAAGCCCTATATGAATCAGCTGGAAAACACCAGTCTTGTGAGGACTGGGATTGATTTCCTGACTTTCCACATCCTCGTAATGCGCTTCTTTCTCTTAACATCAGTTTGTTCATGACAAGAATGCTCCCCAAAGCATCACAAGATGCTCATATGGGGGCTAACATGGTTCTAATCAGAAAAGTATCTTTAGTTAGTACAAATAGCTTTAAGTCCAAAAATACCCTTAAACCTCAGATACTGCCAGAAAAAAAGTGAGTGAAACCTAGACTGAGATGCAGTACAGTTTTATATAATGTTTTAAAATGGGAGACAATTTGAGTGCATTTACTAGATGTCTAAAGGAGATGTTTTATGAGTTTTCCTTTCTCCAGCTGTGCTTGTTTCTGTCTGCTGCTTCTCTCATAGACCCACATCACAGAGAAATGTATGTGAACAGCAGCGATTACCTGGCACTGTTGAACAATGAGAGACCCCATCCCAACTCCACTGGTAATCATACCCTAAGATGTTTATCTGTTCCAAAAATATCCTCTTGATGTTGGCTTCTCTTGATGAAGCATTGGTCTGATAGCATCACTGATCAAAGAGTTCTGAAGCTGCTAAATGTGGTAATATTGAAGGCCCCATTGTTTTTTCTTCACATTTTTCCATTGAAAAACTATTTTATGTATATTTTGTGTTGTTTAACACAGCTCAGTCTCAGTCCTTGTCACTGAAGGATCTTTAATCTTGAGAAACATTTTTATATTTACATTTAGATAAAGACTTGAGTTTTAGTATTGAGCTAAACCTTGTGTTTAACACTCAAAAATGTGACGTGTGGTGTCCTGTTCACATCCAGTGTGGAAAGAGAATTTCCTGCGCATCAAAAAGCTTGTCCTGATTGGTGGACCAGATGACGGCGTCATCATGCCATGGCAGTCAAGGTTAGCTGCTCACTTAATATTTTGTTGAGTAGGCTAGCACTTGACAGTACAGTACAAAGCCTGATATCTGTACATGTGGCTTTTTTGCAGTCATTTTGGCTTCTATGATGACAATGAGACAGTTGTGGAAATGAAGTATCAGGATGTAAGTAACTTATTTATTTATGGGGTAATTACTCATAACCCAGCCTAAAAGGAATGTGTGCAGCAGGTGAAGCTGTAGCTCTGAAGCTTAGTCTTGTGCATTTTTGTTGAGCTCTGAGGGCGTTTTCACACTAACTTTTTTCCCCTCGCTCCGCGAATTCGATACGCTTGGTCAAGTGTGAAAGCAGTTTTCGATCCCGAGAGTGGTGCAGAGTACAGATCTCTGGGCGTTCTGAAATCGATGATAGCGAACTCTACTGTGGTCTGCAGCAGATGTGGAAGCTATCCGCTCCCGGTGCCATGTGTGGTGCTGCGTGATTGGTTAATTTTGTAACGTGACTGTTTCGACTTATCGCGTTACTTCCCTTTTCAGGTTTTGTGTATTTTCTGAGCAAATAGACGCTTACTATCCAGACAAACTTTTAAAAATCTAATTTAGTTTTTTTGTACAGGATTATAGAGTATATTATACAAGAAAAAAAATCTGTATACATACAATACAACAAAAATTCTCATACGAGAACGGCTCCTTCTTGGCAGGTGCTCCTGCACGGCGAAATTCCATGCATCCTGAAAGCGATATTGCTTGCGTTTGTATCCAAGTAAAATAATAAAAGGCAGCAAACGGATGAAGCCTCTTCCTACCACTTTGCGAGCCTACGCACAGAAAAGTGACGTATGTAATTGCGCAATCAAGCCACAGTTCAGACAGAATACTGGGTGTATTCGGGGCAAGTGTGAAAACGCCCTGAGTCGTTAAACACAATTTTGACGAGGTTGGTGGAACAAAGTGATTGTTGATATGAATGTCAAACATAAAATAGTTTGGCTTAAACCCATGAAAAATAAACCATGTAAACCAAGTAATTTGCCATTTGCTAGCTGCTTTCCCTAACCTTCATAGCACACTCAGTGGGCCGCAACGTTTGTGTAAAAGTAGCTAAAGCTAGAATTCTCAAATCAGCAGTTTATTACTTACGTAATTTACAAAAGATGGTTCCTTACAGTACATTTGTTTATTCATTCAATTAATTAATTCGTCCGAAATATTTTAAGTAACGTAACTTAAGTCAGTCAATTTACTATAATACCTACTGCATAGATCCAAAAATGTAAAATGCCTCTGCCAGTAAACATGACGAGAAATCGCTCCGGTACAATTCCGTAATTCCGTAAAGAGATTTAGCATTTGGCCTGCAGTTGTCGGACAGACGTTCATGGTACAAATACAGTCTGTTCCTGTCTGATTAAACTGATTTGTCTGGTTAGTGACCAAACTAGTCAAGTCAAATTTATTTATATAGTGCTTTTTACAACAGATGTTGTCACAAAGCAGCTTTACAAATGTCCAAGTCCAAGCCCCCAGTGAGCAAGCCAAAGGTGACAGTGGCAAGAATAAACTCCCTAGAGCATGAGGAAGAAACCTTGAGAGGAACCAAATCTCAAAGGAGGGCCCATCATCCTCTGACAATCTAGTTAGCTTGTTTGGTACTTGGCAAATGTAGTAACCCAGATAACCAGTACATAATCATTTAGCTCTCCAGCCATATTAGGTTGTCATGTAGCCCACAAGGGTAAGGTAATTTAGGCTTTTTATAAAACTAATATAAGAGTCCCAGATTGTCATTCACGCAGATTATTTTTTTTATCTTTAAAAAAAAATAAATTAATTAAAAAAAAAAAAAAATAAATATATATATATATATATATATATATATATATATATATATATATACATATATATATTTATTTGGCACAAAGGACACTAATAGGTGTGGTATGTCTCTTCTTTTGTGATATCCACTTTTTTTTTTTTTTTTTTTTACTCGTGTGGTTAGAAAACATCTTGGAGATTGCAGAGTAATAAGTCACAGAACTCAAACTTGCTAAAAATGTCCCAGATTACTTAAATTCACCCTACTAATTATTTAAGAAAATAGTAACTTTTGGCTTCTTCAGATCATCCTCTCCCCTTTCTATGGTAGAAGTAATACAATATCACCCATCATACAATATCATCTTTAACATTGTTTTGGTATGCTCACACATTTTTTTAGCGAGTATAGTATGTAGCTTGTTATTGAATGTTTTTGGCTTCATGGATGTTTTGCACATATTTTGTGCAAGGAAGGACGGGGTGCAGTAATATCGTGGATATAGTTATATGGATTAATAGAAGCTTTGATGATTTTTAATAATCAAGTTACTTGAGTTTTTTGAGGAATTGTTTCAGCCCTAAGATGTATTGTATATGCAATTTTATAGATGTAATGCATGGATATTACGGATAAAAAGAAATACAATTATATAAAAAGCAAACTGTTTACAAGACTAAAGCATGTCTCTTTTGCCTTCCATTACCTTATAATCCATGTCTCTTCTTACTGAGATGATATTTAATGTGTTGGTCATCACCTGCTCGGTTCTCAGTGGTAAATCGCTGTTCTACCCCCTACACACCACACACACACCAGGCACTATGTGACCAGACAGAGAGACTACCTGTACTGCGGTTTGAATATACTGAAGCCTTAGAGTAATTAACTTTGTGAATTTAGAGAAGGCGAGTACTTTATTATTTGGTTATTATTTATTTTCTCCTTCTTGGTTTCTGTCAGGTTTCTGCTGCTCATTCTCCATTCCCAGACCCTGAATTTCCTTTACTTCATGGACAAGCTGGAAACGTCATCGTTTTTTGTTTTGTTTTTTTTAAGGAATGGATTAACAAACAAAACACCGTTATCACGGTTATGGCAGTGAATAGTGCTAAAACACCATCTTAGTTTGTCATGTAAAATGCTCTCACTAGAAGGCACGTAGACTGTTATCCTCAGTGAGTTATCAGAATGATAGTAATGGAAATCACACATTTGTGAGTTCATGGATATTTGCATTTGAATGTAATAGTTTTAATCATTAATGGGAAATAATTTCTGCTCACAGCAACTACAGTCATTTTCTTTTTAAACAGTGTGAAGTGTTTTCTCCTAGCTGTTAGATTTAGATGGAACTGGTCCCCCAATAATTCCTGTGAGCTACTCAAATGATATGTTGCGTTGGTTGGTGTGAGTAGTATTCCATCCAAGGTCGAAGTGAAACATAGGCCACTAGTTAAACTAGGGGTGTATAACCTGTTCATACTAGCCCAGCTGTTATCATGTGACCATTTTAGCAGATCACATGCACTGCACCTGCTGTGCTACTTTCAGGCTGGTTTGTGATTGTACCTAATTGGTTTCCTTAAATTTCTTCATTGATGTGTGATTCAACCTTTTTGTTGATATTGGCCATATTCTGATGCATGATATTGGATTGGTGCCATCTCTAGAACATGCTGGTGGTAATTATTTGCATCCAAGTCCACAGTGCTGCAAAAGAGACTTGTTCAAAGCAAGCTGCATGACAGTAACCCTTGTTTCCCCCCAGAGGCTACTAATAGCTTAGCATTTCTAAAATAGATATAAAATGCACAAAAAACATACAACTTGTATCCACTGGTTATGACTCACATGTAGCAGCCTTGCCAGTCGTTTTCATTTTTTGCATGCTTGTGCATGTGTGTTTATGTTGCAGGCATTCCTGAGAGATTTGTTCGGACTAAAGACTTTGTATGCTCGAGGGGATCTGGAGATGTGTTCAGTGCCTGGTGTGCAACATGTGTACTGGCACTCCAACGAAACGGTTTATAAAACCTGTATCGAGAAATGGCTGACATAAAAACACACACACAAGCGCACACATGCACATGTAGAGATGACTATTTTTAAACATATTGTTAATACTTTTATATCATTTCATATGGTATCATCAAGCGATAGTAAAGTTATACCTGCAGCCTGTTACGGTGAAGCTGATTATCAGCAACACAAGTGCAGTTTTGCTCATACAAAGTTTGTATCACCTTTAGATGACTTAGCCATGTTTTTTGTTGGATATGGTTTAAGGACTGATTTTAAGAGCAATAAGTAAAATTTTATCACTTAAATCTGAAAAAAAAAACATGAAATAAGATTAATAGAATTGAATGGTTATAGCTATGGATTATGTGTCAGCAAAATGGGTCCCAGTAGTCCAGGTTATTGGATTGGTATGGCTTTCCTCTAGTGGTAAGGCAGGTCCAGCCAGACTGTGGTTTGTTCCAGTTATAAAGCTGACCAGTCATCCAGCCCCCTTCACCATCTCAAATGCTACATATTGCTGGTTGAAGTCCCCACAGCAAATGAAAATTGTAGTTCTATTGTTAGTGTAGTTGAAATCATGCACTACAATTTTATTTTTACCTTTTATGTTTACACTTGGTAACTGTCTCAGAGAATGCTATGACAGACTACATGCAGATATATAAATGTAAGGAATGACACAAAGGCAGAAAATAAGATGAAAGGTTTGAAGGAAAATTAAAGTAGATGAATGGAATGAATGCTTGAGGACCATGGCAAAGTGTTAAGGCAGCATTCACATTAAATGTAAAAGGTGTGGCATACGTCTTTACCACACCATATTTAAGCCTCAGGTGTATGATGGATAGCAGTATTATGATTTATTTGTAAAGGGGAAAGAGGATTTTTTTACGGAAGTTTATTTTAACAGGGCTGAGTGCTCATGTCACAGTGGGTCAAATTCACAGAATATGAGAATAGTTTTTAAATAAACACTCATATTTTCAAAAGTATAAGCTGATGAGAAAGAGAAGAATAATGCACAAAACATTATACTAGATGTAATGCATAAGGTATTTCTGCCCCACTGAATTAAATTAGGGTTTTGTATGAAAACATCCATCATGCAGTATTGTGTGGAACCCTTAAAGGGATTCAGTGGGGAGGAGAGAGTATCAATTTTTACATTCAGAAGTTGCAAATGATGTTTTTCTTTAACTGTTTAGCTTGGCTTAAATTTTACTTTTATCTTGGCATAAAATAAGTCACATAGTGTTGCTTCTCAACCAACATATACCCCTACTGGCCAATGATTATAATGGCCATTAGCACTATATTTGGTCAATAAAAAGTTTGAGATCTCAGTTTTGAAAATGTTTTACATTTTGTAGCATGTTTGGCTCACCTGATTGCCATAATACCATAGCTGTAACAGTTAGTGTAACTTCAGGAAAGAGCCAGCTTCACTTGTATTGCAACTTCAACTGCTACTATGTTGCAGGTTTAGTTCACAAATGGTAGTTTTACAAGATAATAGAAAACATTGGCATCCTTTTAAGTGATCTGTAATATTGTATGTATTTTGAAGTGTGTTAGATTCTGTGTTTAACCTGAATTGAAAGGGAATGTTTTGACGAATACCAGAATGTATGCCTTATTTTAAAGAACTCAGTGTGGGGGCGGAGATATGCTGTTTTATTGTTCCATCTATTTAACCTGTTTTAACAGGAGGAATTAATATTGTTAATCAGTGTAATGGGGAATATTTCAAGGGATCTCTTTTAACCAAACTCCTAATTTTTAAATCTGGTCAGTTGCAGCATTCAGTTAAATCTGACTTGGTTGTTGAGTCCTCTGCTATTTTGGGCAGGCACACAAAATGAACAACATTTGTAATTTCCTCCTCTTTCAAACCAATGTGCTTTACAATTTTTCATAAGAAATTGAATTTTTCATCTGAAGGTCTGTGGATATATTTTGAATATTAAAACATCTTATGGAACATTGTCAATACAATTTTGATCAAATAAAATTCTGTTTTCAAAAAGATTGTCTGTCTTACTGATTTTCAGCATCATGCTTTACTGGTAGAAAGCTGCTTGCAGTGACCTGGGTTTTTCATGAGCACTGTGGTGGTAAGGTCTAACCTGTAATGAAAAAAAGTTTTAAAGTGATGGTATTTGATTTTGCTGTGGTCATCTGCATTTTAGAACAGAGTATGAGAACACATTCAGATTTACATGTGACCCCCCCCCCCCCCCCCCCCCAGAGGGTAAAAACCTTTCAGTCATCAAAGAGGTTTCTGTTAGTATGACTGACTGGTCTACAACTGGAAGTAGAGTTAAATTAGCAGGACCCCAAATCACTGAAGTGTTAAGATTGTTAAATTAAAGAGAGTGAGTGTGTGTGTTCAATGTAATGGTTGTTCTACCAATTAAACATCTTTGTTTTATGACTTTACTTTTGAGAAAGGCAGCCCTATTCAGTTATTACTGAGATTTATGTAGGGAGATGGGACTTGTATTAGTAATTTAAATAAATCTAAAAGTGTTGGAAAAACATCTTCAGGTTTATTAAAGATCAAGGTTCATGATTTGTTGACACTAATGTGCCAACACTCATAAATTCGGTTTTTTTTTGTGTGTGGTTTTTTTTTTTTTTTGTATTGTATTGTGTATGACGGGTACTGTCAAGCCATTTCATGTGAGCCTAAGCATAGCTGATCACAAGTTAATTAGATATTCCCTACTCCTTTTCTATGCATTGAACATCTGATTCAACTTATGAAGGGTCTGATAACTAGCTTAAGTTGGAGCACAGGATCTCTAAGACTGGAGCTCAGAAGCCCTGCCATGGAATATCCATGGAGAAACTACAGTTTCATAAAGCAGATGTACACGGGAAGTAAAAGATGACGTTTCCACCAACGAGGATGTAGGCGCCACACAGCAAAGACTGGCCCTTTTCGGTCTCTACCAAGTGCAGTGTGGGACTGTACACAAGTGAGTGAAAAATTGTATTTGAATTTGGCGTTTAAATATCCTAGAAGTAAAAACTGTTGTACGGTACACGTTTCTAAAATATCTGGTAAGATAACCGGAACTGCAGATGTGACAGATGGAGGTTTATATGCTAAAAAACATTTAATTCGTATCTCCTCTAAAGTGCCCATGTGTCGTCTATCGACGCTAGCTAGCTAACCGCTATGTGGCTAACCTAGCTAGATGGGTATTGGGCATGTTTTCAGAAGTCGAGCGTTGCTGCAATTAGTGTGTACACGCTTGTCGAAAGCTTTCCAAATGTGTTACAAATGTAATACATTGAATCGTTAAGTATTTAAGGAACGTGCTATTTTCGTGTTCCGTGATCCCTACCTTGCTAGTTAACGCTAACGTAGTGGCTTCCTTTCGGGTAGCTAAGCTAGCTCGCTGGCCTTATTTTGCGGCCTGTTGTATGGGCGTACATTTTGCTGTTCTTGCCGTCAGTTTTGGTGGATGGTAAGATGTGGTTGACGATAGCCTCATGTAAGCTAACGAACTGGTCGCTGGTCTTTGGTTAGTTCGGCAGGCTGTTTGTTAATTCATCACAAAGGGCCTGCAGTTTTTGGCAATTATGGTCGAGTCCCTCGACTGAAGTTGATTCCGTCTAGTTTACATGAAACGTCAAGTCGGTATTTCATAAGCGGACGAACAACGAAATAGAACATGCAGCTAGTCTACTTCCGGTCGATAAAGTGGAATTAAGGCGGGCTAGGTAATAACAATTGGCAAACTTGTAGGAATTGGTCGTTTAGTTAATTTGCTCCAAATTCTGTTTCTCATTAGGAATAGAGAATTAACTTAAGAAACAAACATAAAACGTGATTTCGTTTCAATGGCAACTCATTTTACCCGTGTTCCTCATTGGTACGTTTTTTAGCAACGACGTGTAATACATGCATGATCAATAGAAGAGGGCGGATTTGTTCTTAATACTATAGCAAGGCATGGTGAGGGTTATTCAAAGTTTGGCGTTTTTAAGTGCTATCAATTTACATTCCTAAATGCTAGTTTCCTCAGTCCTTTAATGCAAAACAAGTCTTTTTAAAGTCTGTCCTGACTTGTCTGGGTATGTTTTAAGAGGGGTCCTGTACCAGCTGTACACAAGCGAGACTAGAGTCACATCCTGACATTCCCCATTGCCCTGGTGTGCTGTAGTTCTCGCAGAACAGCTCTTCTCAGCTTATTCATTGACTGCAGCTTCCAATTGCTCAGTCAATCACCAGCTCAGAAACAACTCTTTATAGTGTAAATCTACATTATGAAATCTACATGGCTACCTGTGGAACTTTTATTTGAACGGTGCTCTGTCCTCAGGATGGCGGACTGGGAGACCGCGCCAGCTGTGGCTGAGACACCAGAGATCAAGTTGTTTGGGAAATGGAGCACAGATGATGTTCAGATCAATGACATCTCTCTACAGGTGAGTGCCCTGAATGCTGAAACAGTTGGTCAGAGAAATCTTCTTGTATTTTTTTAGTGTTGCATCCTCGCACCCTTCATTGTACTGATGTGCTATCGTTCTCGTAGAACAAACCATCTCATTCATTGGCTGCTGATTTCTGTTGCTGAACCAGATCAGCACAGAAACATTCCTAAGAACTCTTTCAAGCAGCTAAACCCATTTGAGCAATAGTGACCCTATATAGATTGGGCTTGTCTGTCCAGATAAAGCTTAAGGTGATGTTTTTTACCCTGTTAATATAAAAGGGTAAATGCACTGTAGAGTGGATGATGGTTAATTATAAACACTTCCACTAAAAGATTATTTAATTTTTCTTTATTAAAATGTCCTTTTTTCAAAGTATATGATGGCAGTTCATGAAGCTCTATGTAATAATCCACTGTCTTGCCCATAAAGCTGGATTTTTTTCCTTCACTGCTCAGGACTATATTGCCGTGAAGGAGAAGTACGCCAAGTACCTCCCACACTCTGGGGGGCGCTATGCTGCTAAACGCTTTCGTAAAGCACAGTGCCCCATCGTGGAGCGTCTGACCAACTCCATGATGATGCATGGCCGTAACAATGGCAAGAAGCTGATGACAGTGCGCATCGTTAAGCACGCATTCGAGATCATCCACCTGCTGACTGGCGAGGTCAGAACCCTCATGGAGCACATTTCAGACTGACCATGCCTGGTGCACCTAAATGCAGTACATCTTTTGTTTATTTTTTAAAGTGGTATAAATTAGGTATATAAACAAATTTATGGCTAGAGAAATTAAGGTTTCATGTATAATTCAGAGAAACTCTGCACTGGACAGATGTTTTGGAAAGATGCAGCATTACATAAACATGATCCACTGTCAATTTAATAGCATCATATAGGGGCTGTTACTGTTTCAAAGATTTATAAAAGTATAAATGCTGATTTATTAATTTATTTATTTATTGTGGTTGGAAGATGGTGCATTCATCCATTTTCAGTCTGAGATTCTGAGATTAATTTTGACTTATTTGCTTTAAATCTAAAAGTTCAGAGAGTGAGACTAGAGTCACATCTTGACATTCCTCATTGTCATGATGTGCTATTGTCCTCGCAGAGTAAACTTTCTCTGCATATTCATTGGCTGTTGCTTTCTATTGCTTGGCCAATCACCAGCTCAGAAACAGACTTCCCTCAGCTACATATCAAGTTAGGCTGCTACATTTTTCTTGTTAAAAAGATCTACCATTTATATATAGTAGGATGTGATTCTACAAAAATAACCTTTGGTGTTTTAAGATTCCTTGTGATATTGCAAATTCATCTACTTTCATGGTTTTCTTTGGTTTGTCTTGCAGAACCCACTGCAGGTGCTGGTGAATGCCATCATCAACAGTGGCCCCCGTGAGGACTCTACCCGTATCGGCCGTGCTGGTACAGTAAGGCGACAAGCTGTGGATGTGTCCCCGCTTCGCAGGGTCAACCAGGTGCATGTTACTACCTTTTATCAAATTCAGAACCACCCATGCGTGCATACAAATACACCCATAATACAGCATCTTCTTTTTGACAGTCACAGGGCACATGGCACTTTCTCTGTAGTCTCTACACTGAAAACATGTCTGCTTGAGAAGAGCCCAGATGAACTGAGCCAGCCTATTGTACTGGGGACACTTGATCAAATTGGGAACAGTGACACTTCTGTGTATGTAGCTCATCTGATCAGTACTGAGGTGATGGAAGTTCTGGGGTAGGGTGTTTCTGGACACGGCTCTGCATTTATGCTTCTATATCTAATCACAGATGCCTCTCTGTATCCTCTACTGGCTAATTTTGAGGTGCTAACAAAACTGTTTAGCCTTATTCTGATAGGTCCACAAATATTCAGTTACATCCTGGCACCAGTCATTGCCCTGGTGTGCTGTAGAATTTCAGTGCATATATTCTCTGCCAGTTCATTGGAGGTTTTTTCCAGTGCTTGGCCAGTAACAAACTCTGAAACAGAAACCTTATCTGTAACTGTCCACAGCTGCTATGGGGTGTGTCTTGCTTCTTTTCATATGTCAACACAGTTTCTTTATCACTAGTCTTGATGTCCTAAGGATGTTCAGTAGTAGGTTTGCAAATCTCAATTAAAAGCCATTTTACTACCCATTGTTTAAAGGTTTTTACGCCATGCTGCAGAGTGCCACCTCTCACTAATGACCACAGCTCTTTAATGCAGAACTGTTCATACCTGGTGAAATTAGGTGCTTCTATGTTGGGTTCAGTTAGGTTTGTGATTGTGCGTGTTATACGGAGTTTATTATGCATTGAGGTATGCGCTGTTTGAGTTGATGGTATATTGGAAAAAAGCTTCTCTGTAGATTGGTTCTTGTGATCCTCATTTGACCTGAGGGAAGTTGCTGGAACTGGTGATGACGGGGTGAGATAGGTCTACTCTGATTTTCTCCACCTGCCTCTTGATTCTGGAAGTGAGCAGATCTGGCAGCATAACACTAATGGTCTTCTCTGCAGACCTGATAATGCACTGCAGCCTGTTGGTCATGCTTGGTGGCTCAGCTACCCCACACAGTATGGATGTGGTGTTTACAGAATCTATGATGGCAGTGTAGATGCCCCCATAAGCTCTTGGGGCAGGTTGAACTTCCTCAGGTGACACAGAAATGACATCCTCTTCTGGGTTCTCTTGATCATGGAGCTGATGTTACTATCCACTTCACAACCCACTTCAGGTCCTTGGTGATTGTGGTACCCAGGAACCTGAAGGACTCCACTGTTCTGTCAAGGATGGGGAGTGTAGGGAGGGTCAGGGGACTTCTCCTGAAGTCCACTGTCATCACCAGTGTTTTCCATGTGTTCAGCTCCAGGTTATTGTGGATGCTCCAGTATTAAATGCCGAGCTGAAGTCCAAGAACAGAATTCTTTCATAAGTTCTTGGGTGTTCAAGGTGCTGAAGGATTAGGTGAAGCCCCATATTCACTTTGTCGTCCACTGACCTGTTGGCCCAGTATGCAAACTGCAGGGGGATCAGCAGGGGTGTTATGTCCTTCAGATGTGCCAGTACCAATCTCTCAAAGAATTTCATGACCACAGAAGTCAGAGCAACAGGTGTATATAGTCATTCAATTTTGTGATGGTGGCTTGCTTAGGTATAGTTGTGGAGCATTTGAAACAGGACAGTACTTCACACAACTCCAGTGATTTGTTCAAAATCTTTGTAAAGGGAGGTGCAAACTGGTCTGCGCAGGCCCACAGACGAGACGATGCAACTTCATCAGGGCAAGAATCTTCACTTTTCGTATTTTGAAGAGGCATCTCATCTTCCTCGCAGATCTTCAAGGCAGGCTGAGTGGGTAGCTTAGTGTTGAGGGGTGGGTTGTGGTTGAATAGGTGTGTGGTGCTGGGCTTTTCCAACCTGCAGTAGAATGTGTTAAGGTCTTTAGCCAGCTGGTCATCACCCATTGTCTGGGAGGGTGACCTTTTGTAGCTGGTGATGTCCTGCAAGCTTTTCCAGATAGTTGATAGCTCGTTGGTGGGCATCATTCTACACAGTTTTTGAGTAGTTTTTCTTGGCCTCTGATTTCTTTATTCAGGGAATTCCTTGCTTGATTGTACAGTGACCAATCCCCACTTCTATATGATTTCTCCTTTGATCGGCACAGCTGTTTCATCTTGGCACAGGAACAAGACCATTGCTATTTAACTGAATAGCACTGTCACTTACTACGGGAGGTAGTTTAGGAATACATGGCAAACTTAAAACAGTATCTATTTTGTTGTTAATGGACTGTGTGTGTGTGTGTCTGTTAGGCCATCTGGCTGCTGTGTACGGGGGCGAGAGAGGCTGCTTTCAGGAACATTAAAACCATTGCTGAATGTTTGGCAGATGAGCTCATCAACGCTGCAAAGGTAATGGACCACACAACATTTATACTGACTACTTTTCTGACGCCAGAGATTCTGAACAGTTCATTAAAGAACACAGCACAGTGAAGTTGACAAAGCTTAACAATACTTAGGCAAAATGCATTATGATGTGATGCAGAATGCAGTCTCCTGGTTCCAACCGTCAGACACTGGAACTTGTGCCTGCTTTATTAACAGTATATAAAAACATAGATGAATGTCTATAGATGTTATGAAGAAACTATATTGTTTGGATAGAATAGGTTGAAATCATAGCAGTCTAACTGGAGCTTGTCCAGAGAGCGAGACTAGAGTCACATCTCGATGTCCTTCGTTGTCCTGGTGTGCTATAGTCTTCGCAGAGCAAATGTTCTCTGCTTATTCATTGGCTGCTGCATTCCATTGCTTAGCCAATCACCAGCTCAGAAACATACTCTGTTGTGATTTATTTTAATACCTGGAGAATGAGTTGTTTTATCTTTCAAAATGTCTTCTTATTTTGTTCTCAGGGTTCATCAAACTCCTATGCCATCAAGAAAAAGGATGAGCTGGAGAGAGTGGCCAAATCCAACCGTTAAAATATCTGTTGCTTTCTACAAAAGGATGAAATAAATTTTAAACAAACTTCAGTTGGTCGCATTTGGGTCACTTGTCTTGGGCCAGATCTGATATTCAGTTGAAAATGTTGTGTTCAGTTAGATGCAGAAGTTGGCATTTAAGTGGAAATATCTGGAACTTAAAAAGTGCAAATTTTTGCAGCTGGCTGAATTGTGTGGAGGCAATCTTATCCACAAATACAAACCAGCACCTACTAACTGTGCTTAAGTTTTTTTTGTACTTGGGAGGTAATTAACTGATGGTAACTTTGGTATATGATATTGGCCCATATTTCCAGTAGCCTTTGTATTAAAATCATCCAGGTAACATTGTTCTGACCAATGTTGCTCGTGAAAGAGGCCAGTACAAGTTGATGCAATGGGCACAGGTACAGTCAGTTAAGTGATTTCAGAATACAGTAGTGGTGTTGGCAGTGGTGGATTAGGGTGTGTTCATATTTGTAGTTCGGATTCCTTGGTGCGGACTTAACAAAATTATACATTTGTTAAATTTTAGTCCTGGTTTGTTAGCATTCACAATTGAAACAAATAATAATAAAAAAATAGACATATGAAAAGTGTTTGATAGAATCTATGGTCTTAATGCACTTATGTCTCTGTCTATATCTGGTGGTATTACCATCTGGAAACACTGCAAGAGGTGGTAAAATGGATAAAGGACTCTAAATCAGACTCGAATTCCTCTGCTGCACATATCAAAGAAGGTGCACTGCAAAGAGATGACACATTTCTGATGCCTGTACAAAACTTTTTGCTTTCAAAGCACCATTCTGCGTGTTTAGTATCATCTTTTGTGACATCATGTCCTGTTTGGTTCTTTTCATATTGAATTCATACTTAAAACGAACCTCACTAGAGGTTGAAAGGAAGCATTCACACTCCAGACTGCTCTGTTACTGCAGTTCACTGAACACACCCTTAAAATTTACACTAGTGTGTAAAGTGTTTCGCAGCTAAGTGTTCATTATCCCCGATTACAAACAGCACACTGTATACAGCTAATGCCGTGTCTGCAAAATCCACAGCATTAGAGCCCAGCTGGGGTTAAAGGTAACAGTAAGCCTATACAGTTTTGGCCAAGTTCCACATTAGGCTTGTTTGAAATACTATTTAAATAAAACATCCTTCCAAGCTTGTGCAGTTCATGTAAAATGTTGAATGTTTTGTGGACAAGGGTTGATCAGATTGCCTATGTTATCTAGAAGCTGCTCTGCAAATTCAGTGGCTACATTCACACTACACAATGGAAATGGATGTTTTGGGGGGTGGTTTTAGCTACATGTGAGAAACCTATTTTACTGTTTTTTTTTTATATCTATAAACCTATGTTGTCCTAGATTACACACTCATCTGCTCTGTGGGTATGCAAACCAGTAAGAATATTCTAGACTGGATTTTTGATTATTGTTATATTTCATTTAAACATAACCCTCCACAGATATAAATTGCAGAGCATACCCCCTATGGTGTCCTATTTCTACTTATTCCTGTCTGCTTCTATACAGAGGTGGTACTGCCAGATTTTCAGGGGACTTTGCCCTTCTCACCCTAACCCTCAACAAACACAAACTGTCTGCCTTCCTGCCTGAAATAACCTTCCAAAGTCCTTTGATGACTTTCCACCTTTAACTTGTACAACCCTGGCAATGAAATGGAATAGAAAAAGTACTTCAATCTCTTCCAGGGTGTGTACCTCCCACCTCACCTCATAAATACCTTGAGATACATTAAAACAAATGCTAGAATTTAATATGGATTTCTCAACTACATTTGACACGATGCAGCCACTCTTTCTTAACTGTTGGCTAAGAAACTTGTTGGATCACCTGTTCTTTGGATTTTGCATTTCTTAATCTTGAGATTATAAAAGAACCTGAGAATGAAACCTTTGCTAGGCTCTTATACATCTATTGGTGTGCTCTCTTGTGTTCTCATACAGTCCGTTCAACTCCATTCTACAGAATTTTACGGAATGGAGTGATGTACATTCATATTAAAACTTGCAATATTAACATTACCAGTTTGAGAAGTTATGCAGTGGTCTGTTTATTTATGAAATGTCTTTCTTTTTCTACAGAGGTTGTGACATCAACAAGGGCTTGGTCACAAATCTTTCAGGTATCAGTGAAGGTGTCCTCCAAGGTTGTGATGATGCCACCACTGAACCATCACCATTTTTTTAACCACAACCCTATTATATAAAATATTCTTATGCAAAGATATGCTGGTACATCAACAAACAGCATACTCGCAGGGTACAAAACAACTTACCAGTGTACAAGCAACTAATTAAATGTAATAACTGCTCGTTAACTGAGAACTCATGCACATAGTTACATAAATGTCTTAAATCTGTATAAAATATTTTCTATATTTCACTGCATGTTTCCTAGGTGTTTACATGAATGTATCATAAACTAATGATTAGTTTTAAATACATTGAAGTAATAGAACAGGTCACTGATCACACAGTTGTAAGAGACTGATGGAACACTAAATTAGCCACACCAATACAACTAACTCATACAGATATGAGTTATAGGTTTAGTAGTTGAACTTCCGGTTAATAAGCAGGCAGAAAGAAGACAGCATCCCTCCTAGCTTGGAGGCCTCACTGCAGGCGGTGGGGAGGAGAGTGTAGTCAGGCAACTTCTGAAAGGCCTGAAGGAGGGAGATGGAGAAACAGGGCACATATATTGCTGAGAGAAAAACAAATCTTCCTGACAATTTATGAAGTAAAGAGAATTCAGACTGTTCCTTATTTGCAATATGGTTAATTTGAATTATAAATGGAAAGCAAAAGGAAAAACCTTGAGGCCAAACCTTTATTACTCTTTTAACTTTAATTTTTCATATGGCTCCTTACACATTCTTCTATTATATTTACACCTACTTACACATGGAAGTTAAATTATAAGGCATCCTGAGAAGGAAAACTGATGTCAATGCTGTTAAATTACAGTTAAAATTATAGCTAATTCTTAGGATACTGGGATACTGTGTCTTAGCTATATTGGTAGGTTTTGCTGCATGCAGCATTGTTCTTGTTTGCATTTATTTGCTGTGTAACAGACCCAGGTTCACCCACTGGAACCTGTCCAGATTGCCTCTTTAATATCAGACCAAGGACCTTTTACATCAGATATGTTCACTTTGGCAAGCTGGCCCTAAACAGAAGGAACCTGAAAAGAAAGGTCTCACTAGAGTACAGCTCTTACAAAAACACTGTTAACAGTTCCCTCTAATGGATCTCTCCTATTAATTGGCTCCTCTGGAGCACTGAAATTCAAATCTAGACCTCAAATCCAAATACAGTCTTGGATTGTGTAATCTCTTGTAGTTAATTAATTATTCATGTAACTGGTTGGCCACTTTGTCATCACCCCTGACCCCTAGAAAAAGGGAGGGTGCAAAACCTGTAGGACCTGAACCTTGAGGACTGTGATTTGAGAACCTCTGCTCTATCAGATCTCTCCCATTTAATGGATCCTCTAAAGGAGCTCTCTCATTTAATGGTTTCTCTACAGGATCTCATTTGATATCATATATTTCTTTTCATTCAGTCCTCTCATATCATTCATTGAATCTTTGTCTTGGTTTCATGTCTGTCTGGGCTATAATGAACTCTGAAAATGCCCGTGTCTCTAATTGAAAAACAGTTACAAAACAGAATTGTTGCGATTCTATGAATAATTTAGAGATTGGAATTATAATTAGGACTGACAAATAACTTCATTAATAAACCTTAATGAATCACAGTTATAATTATTGAGCAGATTATATGTGAATATATACAGACCATGTGACTGCAGTAAGAGCATAGTGAAGTATAATGCTGAGAAAGAACATAAATGATAGTGGGCTGCTTAAGGATGTAAAATTACAACAACAAAAAAAAAGATCCCAGAACAAACCATTTTCAGAGCATATGAACCATGTACAAATAAAAATGTAAAATACAAAAAAAATTAAAATAAAATACTGTACAGAAAAAGTTGATGTTTTTGGCATATTTACAAGCTTGGGCACAACACAGACTAGGCCTGATCCCAAACATACACCCTGGTCCACAACCCATGCACACCTTACGTAGTAATAATCAATGGGCAGTTGCAACACTGGGGAGCAGTAAGGAGTTATTAAGTCTACTGACCTGCACAAGTATTACCTCGGGTCCCTCCCAGATATGCAGAAAGAGGTTTAGGAGTGTGTGGGGCAGGAGGGAAAACAAAAAAAAATGCAAAGGAACCATCTCCTGCTCCAGCATAGTGGTAGCACGTGATAGTGGCATATAACTATAAATAAACAAGCCTAAGTATCGCTTACTGATCCTGGGAAAGCTACACCACTGCATGCTGTACACAGGAGAAAGCTATAGTCACAAAACCTGCTGTAATTTTTACAACATTGTGTAAACAGGTGATGGAATGATCTTAATTTGACTGTATGTACAGTGAAATGCCCTGCTGTCTTGAAATACAGTCCTAAACAGTCTCTTATTTGGCACTAGATAATTAATCATGAGGGCAGTGGTGGCTCAGTAGTTAACTAGAAATCAAAAATTTGCCTGTTCAAGCCCCACTGCTGCCAAATTGCCACTGTTGGGCCCCTGAGCAAGGCCCTTAACCCTCAATTGCTCAAATTGTACTTCGCTTTGGATAAAAGTTTTAGATAAACGTAACAAAATCTTGTACTGGTTTTGTGTATGTATTTCTGCACTGTGTCTGACAGGGCCTCAATGTGCTAACCTCAGGTCTAGTTGTACTAGCACAGGGATTCATGCAGTTTCATGGAAACAAAACAGCACATCTGTAAGTCACTCTGGACAAGAGTATGGGCTAAATGCTGTAAATGTAAATATATTTTTTTAAAAATTAAAACACAAGAAAAGATGTTGGTGGTTTTGTAGTTCTGCACAATAGATTGTTAATAGCATAGTACTGGCTTTTGAGGTACCCATATTTCAGAAGGCTGTACTATGAAACAACCTGTCTAACAAACTGTAGGATTTATTGTTACTTACCGTAAGCAACCTGATGAGTTATGACATTCACTTGATCCAACAAATGTAAATAACTTTTAATTTTAATTAAATTACTTAAGTTTTTTTAAAACAATAATAAATAATGCATTTTAGTATTCTTAAGGCAAACTACACTCAGAAGATGCAGTGATATAATCACAATACAGTATTTTAGTCCCTATAGTTCAGGCACACTTGAAAGCAGACTGCTGTTTACACATTCTGCAAAAACATTGTGCAAAATGTGCTACTTGAGAAGGAAACTCACGGCTATGCTGTTGGGACACTCATCTACAGTGGGATGCAGCAGGAAGTCCACTTTGGCTGGGCTGCGCACATACACGCAGTTAGCTGCCACAGACTCCGGCACAGACAGCATGTCATAGTTATAATCCGTCAGCTGTTCCATCATCTACAGCAGAGATAGCAGGGCAAGGCAAGTATTGGAGGAATAACACAATGATAACTATTATAATCTTTGGAGTGCTTTTTGATAGGTAAACGTCATCTTCCTGCACAGATGGGGATGGCTCTGTGATGCACACTTTGAAGTTATGCATAAGTTTCAATGTTGTCTAACAGCACTTTTCGCAGGATTTTCCCTGCTCTAATGCATTTGATTCAGTCCAGGGAGGTAATTTGCAAGCCCTTTAAGGGTGGGCATGTAAGAAAAGGAAAATCCCCAAAATGAATGGTACATGGAGTCTCCTGGCTAGGACCAGGAAGCATTGGTTTAAGAACAAAAAGAGACGGCATTCCAGGTTGTTCCCTCTTCAAAGTAATGAGGTTATAACCAGACCACAGCACCTTGAGGCAGAGGGAGGATTTTGTTACTTAAATAATAGCCATGTGTAAGTGGGAACTACCATGGTGTGCACCAGGGTCAGTAGTGTGCTCAAGACACTGCAAACCTCAGCCATAAGGATGTGGCAAGAGGATAACTGGAACCTGCTCTGTTGGGTGTTGATATATGATTAAGTGTGGTTTATGCAGACTGCACCTGTTACACCTTGTTTGCTTACATCTGTCCAAACCTTTTCAGCATTTACAAAAATCAACTTGGTTAAATAATTCATTTATATGCAGTCTTTGAAATTACCCCTTTCATCACTCACACACAAAATATACAATCAGCCAGTAAAAGTCAATCAGTTTTAAGAATTAACCTAGTGTAATACAATTAAATGCAATATTTAAGAATGTACAGTCATGGCCACTGCCTGTCAAGTATTGAGACTGACACAAATTTTGGTTTTCACAAAGTTTACTGCCCCAGTTTTATTTAGATCCTTTTGTCAGATGTTTAAATGGTATAGTGAAGTACAATTTCATAAGTATTTTAACTGTTTATTGACAAATACATCCAATTTAAGCCAACACTCGATACAGTGTTGACCCTTCTTTTTTAAGACTTCTGCATTTCACCTTGCCACGCTGGATATCAGCTTCTGGGCAAAATCTTGACTGGTGGCAACTCATTCTTGCCTAATCAGGACTTGGAGTCGATCACAGTTTTTGTTTGTCAACCCTCTTTTTGAGGATTGACCACAGGTTTTCAATGAGATTGAGATCTGGGGAGTTTCCTGGCCATGGACCCAAAATTTCAATGTTTTGTTCACCGAGCCATTTGGTTATCACTTTTGCCTTGTGACATGGAGCTCCGTTATGCTGAAAAAAGCATTTGTTCATCACCAAATTGCTCCTGGATCATTGGGAGAAGTTCTTATTCATGGCAGTGTTCTTAGGTAAAATTTTGAGCAAACCTTACTGATCAGTCTCTCCCATGAATCACCATGATGAGCATTGTTTAGGGGGTGAATTCCTATTTCACTCCATTTTTTACCAGCACCTTCTGGATTTTAACATGGTTTAATGCTTTAAGAGATTCCTCCAGTTCTCAGCAAGTTGGTTCCTTGATCTGTTCTGAGGCTTGGGATCCTCGAATAACTTGCTGTTCCATAGCCTGATTGACGTTCCATCACTGAAATGATGAAGCCAAGGGGTCTTAATTTTTACAAAGTGCTCAGGTATCATACATTTGTTGATATGGAACTCGGACAACTGGTAAAGTTCTATTATCCACCTTTGCTGAGGTCTGGCTTTGGCTTCTGGTATGAGTTCATTCTATCCATATTTTATTTTAATCCAGGTTTATCTTTGTCTTCATCAGCATGGTGCGGTATATACCACATTCTACCGTCATTCCTGTGAAGTTGCTCCTTTGGTACTGTCACAGCATAACCATTTATGATCAAATTTATATTTCTTAAACTTCTTCAGAATGATCATGGCACATTGCATTGCCATTGCCACCTGCCCTTTATTGGGCATGATTGCTTTCTCATTCTGAAGTGTTTGTGGGTTATAGAACTTGCCACAATTTGTATGAATTTGTGGCTTTCTATGGACATTTCATTATTCTATGGGCATTTGCTATCTATAAACTTTCTTGCTCCACAGTTACTTATAATGAGGCCTAATGTTTGAGGAGTTTGGGTGATGGTAGGCAGTGGACTAAACCACTGTGAAGCATATGAAGGGAGGAATGCAATCTTTCAAAAGTTACAAACAAATTGTTTTGCATCTAGAATTAGTATATGTTCTGTCAATGGATTTTACCGTATTATTTTGATATTATTATTTACCGTATTATCATATAGTTATGTTTACAATGATTGAGGGAAACAACACTGTATATTCCTTGGAAGGGATGGGTCAGAACCCCCCATCCCCCGATAATTTTTGCCATGTTCAGTCGGTGTTTGAAGTCAGTGAGGGATTCTGCTGTTCATTCCACCCACTGGGTACTATGTTGGAGAAGAGTCTTGATGATTCCATGAATCTTGAAGGATGGCTGGTCAAGCCAGCCCATAACTGAAACTTGAAGGGCTCAAGGTGCAGATCAGCTTTTGACCAGTCATCAAGGAGCAGGTTTATCTTTGGACCTTTATGCAAGCATTGGAGATTTAAATCTGTTACAAACAGCTTCAGCAATTCAGTGACGTGAATGGAGTAGTGGAGTAACATAGGAAAATGTTACTAGATCAGTTGCAAGGGATTGAAGATACTCCAGGCAAATCTTTCTGTGGGTATGTTGCAGTAGTCAAGCCACAAGTTGACAAGAGACTGAACAAACACCTGGGTGGCCTTCATAGAGATAAAAACGTGAATGTTGAAGAGGAGAAACCTGCATGACTGGGTCAAATTTGTAACATGATCTGGGAATACTATCTGGTCATCCACAGTTACACCAAGATTTCTTGCATTCTTCGATGGAGTGATAAATGAGTTCTCAAAAGGGATAGCAAGATCACGGTGAAGGCTAGCTGCTCCATGTCCCTGTTGTGTGTGTTTTATTTTGTGATTGTTCTTGATTCTTATTGTTTTATATTGCATTCATACTTCTAAAACTGTTCTCAATGGCTCTGTAACTCATCTTTGCCATGGTGACTGTGAGGTAGTAATAATGTGCTCTGGGCTGGGTTCTCCTAGGCCTCCCTCTTCCACCCCCTCCCCATCTACCCTTCTCCCTTCTCTCCTGCTGTCTCTCTCCTGCTTCTGAACTGACTGCCTGATGTTAAACTAGTACGCTTCTTTGTGGCTAAGAAAAAAATGATCTGAAGTTTCTCCATGCGTGCCAACATCTGGAACCTGAGGATCAACACAGTCTCCTGACTCTTCATTACCGAATTTCTAATAATGTTTAGCAACTCAGTCTTGCTGGGATTCAGTTTTAGATGGTATGGTTCCTACGGTGCATTTTTACATCACCACTGATGTATCAGAGTTTACTAGAAATAGCTTGTTATTGATTGTAATGCAGCTGAACTAA
This sequence comes from Electrophorus electricus, assembly GCF_041902795.1. NCBI lineage: Eukaryota > Metazoa > Chordata > Actinopteri > Gymnotiformes > Gymnotidae > Electrophorus > Electrophorus electricus. The sequence goes on from NC_137500.1 coordinate 22,170,711, forward strand.
ACAGAACATTTACTGCAGTTTTTATTTGTAAGAGCATCGAGCCCACTTTATCTCTCTCACCCACTGGGTGTATCTCACCTGCTGAGTCTCTCTCACCAACTGGGTCTCTCCCAACCATCAGACAGTTTTAAGTAACCAGTTGAGTCTGACATGAAGCAGGGGTGTCGGGGTCTTTTTTTTTTTAGACCTTTATCTTACCCGTAAGGTCTTTTTGGCTCCCTCGCTGTTACTGAAGATGATGGTTTCAGGACCTCCCATGGAGCAAATGTTCTTCAGACGAGAACCCCCGCACACAGGTACCGTGGAAACGGCAAAGTCCTGAACATACATTTAAATACATCATCAGGATTAACAAGTAAGATAAACGAATCATAAAGAGAAACAAATATTTAGAGTCATTATAGTCCTGTCCACAGTAATGCCCACTTTAAAGCACACACATACACACAGGGGGCATAAATAATCCAGCTGTGGACTTCATGGATTCTATTAAGCATAAAAAGATCTTGAAAAGACAGTGGTGATGAAAACTCTGAGACCTCAAGGGGGCATGGCTTAGCCACCAGAGAGGAAGTGAGAGGAGTTTCCCCAAACTGTCAGACATGTTGAAGGGCCAAGAGAGAAAAAGAACTGCTGTGCAGACCACACCCCAATCTGAATAATCCTATCCACAGGGGCCATAACAGCTGCTGCTCAAACACTCCACTAAAAGCAGAAACAGATCAGGCATTCTTAAACTCAATCTAAAATTGTTTGCACACTTTCAGTAGGCAGTGTCATTTAAACCTATTCTAAGATTTTTTTTTAAATCTAAAGCTGGTTGTATACTTTGGACAGGCAAAGAGCTTTGAAGACATAATGTGAAAAAGAGTGATAATGCACCAAACATCATAACAGAGTTTTGTAGACAAATACACACTCAAATCATTCACCAATCAATATTCATCACTGAGAGATACATTACCTAAACCAATACAACAGACTAATCCATCATTCTCACTGGTCTGCATGGCCAGTCTCGAAGCTGCCCCATGTGCTTACCCTGAAGGTGTTGGCGAGCACTTCGGCTCCGTGATGGTTGGTGTGCTTGGAGATCCCCACAAAGAATTCTTTCCCTGTGAAGAGCACGTCACTGCCCTCCAGGGTCGCACCTCCAGAGCCCCCCTCCTCCTCTCCCATCTCTACCACGTTCATGTTCAGCTCATAAAGGACCTCCCTCACTGCCTCTGCCTGAAACACACATGATGAAACATGCACATAAACACAAACACACACGCATGTGTGTAGGAAGGGTAGGTAAGGGCATTCATCTGTGTGTAAAGTATATGCAAGTGTACCCGTATAAGCACTTATAAATACTGTGTGAGTGTATGTATCTGTGCATACATTAATGTATGTGTGTGCGTTTGTTTATGTGTATGTATGAACGTGTGCTTGTGTGTGTGCTGTTCACCTCTGCACGTCTCTGCTGTTTGTAGGGGCATGTGATGAGGGCCGTGTCTCCCTGGATGACTGCAATGTCCTCTATCCTCCAGCTCTCAGGAAACTCGGCGTCTGTTGGTATCTCCATCAGCTGAAGCCCCACCTTCTGCCGCAGCGCCCCCATCAGCACCCCAAACTGGCGCTGAGCCCTGGCCACATCTGTTTCTACAGCCTCACCACCCTCTGCCAGCTTCCCAAAGGATTCTGGGATTCCTCTGACAATGGCATGGGTAAAGGGACCATATGGACAAACACTTGCCATGTCAGTGTGTGATGTGTGATGTGTGTGTGTGTGTGTGTGTGTGTGTGTGTGTATGTTTTGTAAAAAAGTATGTATGAGTGAGTGTGTTTGTAGGAAAATCTGTGTTTTTGTTCCTGGTGTTCTGCCCACAACTGATTAGAGGGAGAGTGGATGTTCCTTTCAGCAAGTATGTGTGTGTAAGACAGTGTGTATGGATGAAAGTGTGTGTGCTCTGAATCTCCACTGCCACCTGAGTTCTAATGGATCAGCTTGAGGAAGTCGACTTAGAAGCAGGCGTCTTATATTAGTGAAGAAAGCTTTTTCCCCAAGCCTAACTGAATGTCCTACATCTGCCCCACAGGGAGGGGGAGAGAGAGACAGAGAGAAAGAGAGAGAGAGAGAGAACTGCATTAGCGTTTCTTATTGTCTGACAGGGAGCGAAGAAGACAAACATAAAATAAAATAATGTCCAAAGAAAGAAAGGTAGGTAGAGCAAAAAGAGAGCAAAAAATACAGAAGAAGTAATGGTTTGAACGTGGTCTAGGCTTATGGGATAATGTAGTGCCCTGTGTGTGTGTGGCACAGTGTTATCAATAATTTCATCTCTGATGGAGATGAGGGGCCTTGTTACACATGCTCAAACCTAACAGTAAACTCACAGCAGTAGCAGAACTGAATTACATTCCCATTCTATCAAGATTCCGTTAAAGAGATATGGCTCTGGGAAAATACTTATGAGGCCTTCGCATGGAAGTATTTTTTGAAGGATATACAAGCAAACAATTGTACACATACACAGTGTGGCCTAGATAAAGTACTCTTCCTCATCTAAGCCGTTTGAGTCACAGGGAGCCAAGAAAGATTATGTGGAGCATGACAAAAATATTGATTGCAACAAACAATTAATTTTGCACTAATGTAAAAATATATATAAATAAACTATTTCTGTTCAGATGGGTAAATACAGGGCCATATTTACAGTTTAAAAAACTCATGAGACCAGATTGATTTGTATAGTCCATGATTCAAAAAGAACTGGTAGCCTACAGTGACTACTTGCCTATAATGTTTTTTTTTGTTTTGTTTGTTTGTTTGTTTTGTTTTTGGTCATGATAAACCGAGGGAATCTGATCTAACATCAGAAGCCTTACATTGACACTGTTTCTCAATGCAGACCTTAAATAAACAAAGAGACACTAAGCCTGATCTACGCCGGTGCTAATCCGGTGCGCGCGCCGCAAACCAGTCGACCCTAACACTGACCTGTACCAGTGCGGACGTGTTTGAGAAATTACAAAAAAAAGATGCCTTATTTTACCTTTCGGTTTAGTGTGCTAAACAAGTGACAACCTCTGTCCGGTTAAAACATTGGTGAGGGAAGTCTCGCAAAGCCTTTAGCACCCCACCCCCTCCAAACGTCCGAGTCCCTTGTCTCACTATAAACTCAAACATTCAGTTAACGTTACAACAACCTTTATCTCAGTCAAACTTGCTGCATTTATTATCTGTCTCGGCTACGCACAAATGCGCAATCTTTAATTTTGGTAAAGAAAATTCTAAACAGTCCTACTTAGGAGTTATCACTTTTTTTTTTGTTTTTGTTTTGCAATAATCACAATAGGCACAGTATTAACCCGTTGGCCATGCAAATATGAAGAGAATTGCCGAGCTAGTCTACAGGAAAACAGCTAAGATATGTCTTACCTTCTGGGGTTGCGAAACGTAGTCTTAGAATTAGATTGAGAATATTCCGAGTGTTTCTGAGTCTGTTTCATGTCCACTCCTCCCACACCCAAACAGCCCGTTATTCTCTCCTTCTTCTGAAGTTCCCTTCCCCATCCCCCTTTCCATCCCCCTGTTGGCTGAGACGGGAATGGACTTTAATGTTTTACGTTGTTGGACGGGAGTTTACACATAAAGATACAAGCTAACTTAACTTTTTTTAAATTATCCGATCTAAGTGATTTTCCCTGTGAGAGGGAAGTAGCATATCCAGTTCTGCTACATAGACCACATTGATATAATACTGGAGAGATTGGAAAGTGATTTTTTCCAGAGAGAGAGAGAGAGAGAGAGAGAGAGAAGCCTGAAATTCCCCCGCCACCCCCCCCACCCCAAAAAGCAGGTTTCAGTGAGGTTTGAAAGAGCCAGGATACAGTTGTCCTTAGCCGTATTACTTCTTCTTGTACATTAGTCCCGTTTTTCGATAAAGACTGACTGACTCTCTCTTTCTCTCTGGGTGGGCGTTTGAAAAGAGAAAGCGAAATTTAAGATTAATCTATCGTTATTTGCCTGTCAGTTCACACGTTTGTCCTTAAAACACCTTCATAAAAATAATTTCTACCGCTATCACTGTGTATGGATAACGATTTCATAGTTAACTTAAGAACAGATAAGTGCACAGATTAAACAGCGTCCTTACTTTGGCGCAGAAAACATGAACAGACCAGATGGTGCATATTTCACATACTAGGAGACTATTGGCTGATACTGCCACCTAGTGGTCAGTATCATTAACGAGTACAACAAAATAAACCTAACATGATTAGAGAGAGCTGATACAGAGTGAATTTTTAATTTTAATTTTTTTTTTTTTTTGGCGGGTGTGTAAATTGCTGTTAATACTAAGTATGTCTGTATACTGTGGTATGTCATTAGCAATAACATTCATTCCATTGTAAATCTTCAAGTGTCTGCATTAACTTCCTTTGGAGTATCCCTGTTGCCAGACTAATATCCATCAACATCCTGTCACCTGTACCTTCCAAAAGGTGTAGTGAACATTTTAAGAGAGCTTGAATTATCCCCTAGTTTCACATACCAAAATCCATGCTTGACCTCATAAAGAGTGAATACCTTTGGTTTGGATAAATCTGAAAAGATGTCATCAGTGGTGGGAAGTGGGAAATGATTGCATTTTTAATTACATTTCAGATTCAAAGGGCTTGGCTTTGAGCCCAGGTTCAAAGTTAAAAACATAAGTAAAAGTCAGCAACACAACAGAAGTCAATCCAAGCAAACAACCCAAATAAGAGTCAGGCAAAAAGGCAAACACCAGGAAAGCAGGCATAGTCATACATGGTGTGATGAAGGCACAAACACACGAGGGAGACGATACAACAGCTAGAGTTTTTATTTAAATTATGTGGCAAGTAGGAACTGTAGGGAGAGGTTATAGGGCTTGAAGCTTTCCCAGTTAGGAAAGAGGAGTTTGGAGGGTAATCATGGTCAGGTCGGCTGAAGTCAGAAACATAAGGCAGAGTCTTTACATCACTGCATCCGACGCTTTGCATTGCCCTTGGTGATGTAAGGCTTGGATGCAGTTGCTCGGCCATGGACGCCCATTCCATGAAGCTCTCTGTGCACTGTTCTTGAGCTAATTTGAAGGCCACGTGAAGTTTGGAGGTCGATAACAATTGACTCTGCAGAAAGTTGGCGACCTCTGTGCATTATGTGCCTCAGCATCCGCTGAACCCACTCATTTTACATGGCCTACCATTTCATGGCTGAGCTGTTGTCTTTCCCAATCACTTCCACTTTGTTATAATACCACTGACAATTGACTATGGTATATTTAGTAGCGAGGACATTTCATGACTGGACTTGTTGCACAGGTGCCATCCTATCACGGTTCCATGCTGGAATTCACTGTGCTCCTAAGATGGACCCATTTATTCACAAATGTTTGTAGAAGCTATCTGCATGCCTAGGTGCTTGGTTTTATACACCTGTGCCATGGAAGTGATTGGAACACCTGAATTCAATGATTTGGACGTGTGAGCGAATACTTTTGGCAATATAGTGTTTATAAAGAAGTTTGCTTCAGAGTTCGAAAAGGTGACGTGAACATCCACAGTTCTCTGCCTTTCTCTCCTATCAAATAAGCAAACAGCTTGTGTCATCTCTTATGTATGCAGGATGGCAAGATATAAAGTGAAGTCTTCCTTTCTGGCCTTCATAACTTTGTTATATTGTTAATAATGAATAATACCACTGCAACAATGTTTAATTCTGTTCTATTTATATGTTCAAATAAACAGATTAGAATGGATGGTTACATCTATCACTATGTATTCATTTATTGAAATTTAAAGCAAATGCAAACTTAAGTGTGTGGCTACTCATTGCTGAACCTTTCCTTATTCTAACAAAATCTGTGTTGAAACATTTGATTAACAATTCTAGTGATAAAATTACCATATTCATTATGTTTATATAAATGCGGTCACAAACGTTAGCTTATATCCATATCTCCCTTCTTGATATACTGTAAATACAGGTACTCCTGAAAACTCCCCAGTTTAAATAGATTAGATTAGATGCATTAGATGCTCACTAACAATGGTGAATTGAGGAGACATCCCAGTCTAAGCAGCAGGAAAACAAGCTGCACATTCACATATTTATTTCCACACTTCTCCAAACAGCTTAGAGAGCAGGAGCAGTGGAGGCTGGTGGAAAAATCATGGTGAGTTCAGCGTTGTTTTAAGAATGTTAAGACAGTGAGCTTAGAGAGTGAGTTAGGAGTGAAAGATTCACAGGAAAATAGGTAGAAGCAGAAATTAAATTTGAGCTGTAAATGAGAGTATCAGAACTCCAGAATACAAGAAGAAGTAAGACAAAGAGGGAGAACAAAAAGAGAGACAGAGAGAGAAAGAGAAAGTGAGCGTGGCAGGGCTGAACTGCCATCATGGTCAGATCCAAAGGACTGCACACCCTCCTGCTCTGCTCCCTTCCTATAGCAGGTAGGACCACTGGGGGAACTGGGCAAAACTTCAGCCTGCATTCCCACATCTGACACATGCATATCCAGGGCTGTGAAGGTGTGTTGAATGCGCACATGCTTGTGAATTGCACATGTAATGGAGTTTAATTTGTCCAGAGAACTATGTCAAATAATCCTAGATTAATGCCATATATTTTTGAGATACAGAAAGGGCTGCATGCAAACAAACTAAAACTAAATTGTTAAAGCTAAATTGTGACTCAGTAGAACCTAGTGTGGTTTTAAAAGATGCATCCTAACACAGTTTTTATTTACAAGTTTAGCCAAATCGCAAATATACAATAGTTTCATATAAAATCCTGCATCTGCCTATTGGTCTTTTGAGTTTACCATTTACAAAATCACATGGACACAGGGCAATCTGGCCCTTTTGGTGAGGAGAATGTGCCTTAACAATGGCACTTTGTTGTGCTACAAATGAATAGAATAATTGTCCACTCATATCTCAAATAGATTTGTTGTCTGCAAGTAGATGCTGTGTTGCTGTGAGTTGGGCCACCTCCGCCTGTGAGCAGGGGTGCATGGACACAAACATCACATCATCACGTCTGGAAAATTCCAGACATGTCTGTCTTACAAGAAAGTCAATGATTAGTTCAATTTGCTTTCCTATCACCTCCTGGTGTTTGTATGCGTGTATCCTGGTATCATTACAGATTCCTTAAAGTCTGGCTCATATTTACATAAGACATTTTATCTGCTAAAATAAAATGGAATGCCAATATAATTTAAATTAGGTATCCAGCAGGCTGTTGAGGTCATTTCCACTTCCACTGATGAGGGAATGTATGGGAGCTGGGCTGTATAGGAATCATGCACTAAATTAGCATTTCTACTACATTAACACTATACAATATTAATTTTGATAAATAGCATGGGCCAGCAATCCCGCTTCTCCCTTGACTCTAGTTATCTTCAATTCCATTTGATTTAGCTGTCATGTGGATTCTGTGACTGTTGGAACTAAATTCCATTCTACTTGATTTAGATGTTACATGGAATTATGGAACCAAGACTCATTTGAGCCAGATTCCACAGAACTCATGACTGCTGGAACTGAGACTCTAAAATAATGGTTAAGGAAGCAAGATGTGTTTATAGTAAATAATTTCAAAGAAATGCTTTGATTAAAAGTCAATGTATGGCTTATCTCTTTCTCTCTCAGTGATGTCCCTGACATGTTATACATGTGTGTTCCCGGCCATCTCTCCACTCGATTGTGTGATGGTTCCTCAGGACTGCTCTTCAGGACAACAGTGTCTCTACAGCACTGCCACAGCAACCAAAGGTGAGAACACACACAAATAGTGCAGTGCAGTAATGGGGACACGGTATTCTGTAAATGAACATGTGTGATTGTGGACAGTCAGATGTGGTATTCGGCATATTCTGATGATGTCTGAGAGTGTGGATCTGTTTGTGTGTATAAGAGAGAGAGTGTAAGAGAGAGAAACAAGCATTAATGATTCTTAAAGCTGTTATTTTGAGGACAGCTAAACTGTCTTTAAATCCTGACAGCTATCACTAAAATAGAGTTGTTCTGACAATTACTGTCCTGTGTAATAACCAACTGCAACTTTTCAGCACAATTCAGCTGGGCTAACCAATCACAGTCAGATGACATATCTGATGCTTTCAATAATGATTAAGAGGAATGCAAATGCATCCAACCAACTGAGTTAAAATACCAGGGAGAGGCTATGAGAGCAAAGAATGTCAATCTTGTCAGTCTAAATACAAATCTAAATGTAAATACAAACTGAATAGTTTGTCCCTTTAGCTAACATCAAGCAGTGTTCCCCAGCCCTGAATCCCTTAGTGAGTCCTTTGCTTGTTTGATTGACTGTTACCAATGCCTCTCTGCCCAAACACATACATGCACACACACCCCTATCCCTCCCCTCAGAGCACATCTCTCTGGGTATAGACAGCTGTCAATCAAACAACCAATAAATAATTTTGTCACATTGTCTATACTATATATCTCTCCAATATATCTTAATCTGTGCACCAAATAATAATTTGGAATAGACACACAGTCCTGCTCCTGGACCGGGGAGGATGAGCATGTAATGGAGGAAGTACATTACATGAACATCCATCTTCCAAGTGAGTAGAGGTGGAAGTGTGCACCCGCATTACACCTGGTGCCATTCTCTTGGCCACAGAGAGTCACAGAGGGAAACGTCTATAGCTGTTTTACAGCTATGAGGCTCTTGGTTTTGAGTAGTTAGGCACCTAACTCTCTTTTTGACATACCTCATTCTTACAAGTTCTCTGCCTGTCTCTCCTTTATCGTTTGTCCTTTGTATCTGTTGTCCTTCCCTTTCTTCCTGTCATACCATCTGAGGTTCCCCCTAGTTTATTTTGTAATTCTAATTTTTTTCATAATGCAGCTATAGAGTACCTGACCTGCACAACTGTCTCTGACCAAGTGCACATGACAAATAAACTTGAAACTTTCTTAAATATTTCTTGTCTCTTGTATCTCTTTACTTATATCCCCATTTCCTCTCTCTCATTCTCACATTGTATTTTCTGTCTTCTCTCTGCTGTTCATTATCCTCCCTGGTTCTCTCTAGGCTCTTTGAGTGTAGCTCTCCATGAGAAGAGCTGTGCAGTTCCGTCTCAGTGTGGGTTGAGCGGTGTGAAGCATGCTGCAGGTTTTAACTTCAGCTACACCAACAAATGTTGCAACATAGACCTCTGCAACGCCGCCGAACTCTCCTTCGCCACCTGTTGGAAAGTCTTGGTACTTACTTTTGGCATGGTTAGCTTTATCCTGCTGTCCTAAGTCAGAAGGAGTCTTGATTTATCTGGGGGTGCTTACTTAATAATGCACACCCACGAACACGGATGAACATGTATAGGCCTGCACTTATCAAATTACAGTCCATTAGGTCTACTAAAGACCCCCCTACTTTTTCACTTCAAAAGGTACACGGGTGAAGGTGTGTGGCCCAAATCTGGCTTCTTTAGTATTGCTAAGGGGAGTGTAAACACATCATACACTTTTCTTAAATGTACCAAAGAATGGACATCTGAATTTACGTTTGCACAGTGAACCTAAAACTCCGTTGTCACCTTCAAATGTAAATCGCGCTTAAGCAAAACAGGGCCATAAAATTAAAATTCCACCAATTCCAAAACTTTAGACATAGCTAACAGTCTTGACTGATTAATATTTATGTTCCCACATTTTGCTCCCACCAGCCCACATTCTAGGATAGGCAATATTAACATGGACCTGCACAATCCAAACTATATACAGAAATGTAACATTTTAGGCTGTGATGGGGGTTTCGGCGCTATTCATTCCCTTCCCAATTTGCTGAAGTGGCATCCCGGACAAGTTGTTAGTTTGCTCTGCACATATCACTGCGGACATTTTCTCAAACTTTAAACAATACCGAGGATTTGCTCAGCGTTTGACAATGAAAAGAAGGGCAGTTCCAGCTTTATGGCTTCACAGGCCCAAGCGGAACCTCTAGCTAATTATGTAGCCAGCCATGTTGTATGATTTTAAAACGTTTTGTCAGATTTTACAGTGAAAGATTCATAGTGAGCTAACAACTTTAATTTACTTTGTTGTTGTCAAGATTGAAAGCATGTACATAGCTACCCATTATAGATAACTAGTAACTACTACTAAGATTTAAGTAGTAACTAACTCATTTTTAATTTATAGTTCATGAACAAGACATAACTCATAAGATAACTGGACGTTGGAGATGTTCAATCTACAAGTTGCTAGCTTAGCCAGCTACTTACTTACTTCTTCTAATGAATGTTAGCTTCCACACTGGAGTGGAAACGATTTTCATGTAGTCAGTCTAGTCAAACTGTTAATTAGTTTTGTTTGAGAACTTAAGTATTATCCGATACAGCCTCAAACGTACGTTTTGATGCCCAAACGTTCTATGGTTCGTCTCTCAAGTTAACTAGCTAGATAACTAGTTAGCGACGGAGTCTGACCTGTTGATCCTGTGTGAGCCATTGCAGTTTATAGCCAGAGCGTAGTTTATCGGTTATTCATGAAAGGGTTATAGAAACAAATAATATAAAAATACAAACAATTAATTTAATTGACCATTGAGTGTTTGGGCATCTAAACATATATCTTTGAGCCTATTTATGACGAACCTTCCCTTTAAATTATAAATGATGCTGCATGCATACACAAAGTTGAGCGTTGAGCACTCACCACTGACATCCACAAAGGAGAGCAACACTTACACACAATGTGCACATGCCACAAAAAAAAAATGTTCCTCTAAGGCCCTTATGTCTAATCGCACATTGTGCAGCTGCAGTCTTAGCCTTTTATACTTCCCATTTAAATGTGTTGTATGGCAGTCAGGTGTAGGAAGCTCGTCATACTGACGGGTGATTCCACAAAATCTAAGAATGATCTTGGCATGTTCTAAATTCTAAACATGTTACGAAAAAATTCTCCAACACCGTAAAACCCTTTTTCTATTGCTTCTCCTTAAATCCACTTTTCTTACATACAGTATATACCCTCTTTTAGACGGTTATTAATGTACTTTTTTGTTATCTGAAATATAAAAAACACACCTCATAAGCGTGATGTCAGCATCTCTGAAATACAGAAATACGGATTAAAAAAAACAACAATTTATCTATGAGGAACACAAATAAGCTTTTCACATCCTCATGTCATTGACTGAATGAGCCAACGAATTTTGCTCCCATTTTGAGTTAATCATTTTGATATTTGGTCGCTTATAATGACAAAATGACAAAACAGCTTATGAGGTTAATTGTGAGAATGATTAAATGATTCTTCACTCTTGAAACTATGGCGTCATTGGTGTTACGTTCAGCAGTGATACATTGCAGGTTGCAGGTGAAACGCGACTGACCGTTCACTGGACAGTTAAACCTGTTGCAGTTCATTTAGTGTAGATGTTTAACTTAAAAGTGAATAAGATGCATATTTATTGTTCCTTATTTGCTGAGCAAACGATAATGTGTGCTAAGTATACTAGTTGTTAGCTGGCCAACCGATTGAGCTTTAAATATTTTTCCTCCGCGTGGTAACGTATACTGATGTAAAGTAGTATCGGGCGTTAGTCTAAAACAAAGTACGTCCTTGTTTCATTTTAGGTTATGAGTGATTTATGCAACTAATTTTGTAGCCTAAGAATGTGACTGTATCTCAGTAATTACGTAACTTAAACGTTAATGTAATATTTCTCTGTTTCTAGCTAAACGTATGTCTACATGCAATTTAATGAACGATTAATCTTTAAGATCGTGTTATAGACCACCCTGGTAATAACATATTGATGACTAACCCTGCAACCTTCAACATTAAACCTACCTCCATCACCATTCCTTCTCTCTGTGTTTCTTTAACCGTATTCTCTCCCATCCATCCCTTCACCTACTCAACCACAGTAATCACAGGGCATCTGACAGGGCTCCCACATTGGTTAAAATAGAAAATCTGATTAATATAGCACATTTTCAAGGTACTGATATTAGACAAACAATATTTTGCACATATTACAGCAATCCTTATGAGGACCTAGGCCATGGCCCCCAAGACTCACCAGCAACCTTGTTGTTGACTGGGCTAACAGGTTCTAGTCAACAGTAGTATAGCTCTAGTACTTTATGTAGAGATATTACACATTTTTAGTAAAGAACACAGTCTCCAGAGAAACATTTCAGACAGAGGTCCTTCATCAGTTGTGCAAGCAAAGCACTTTTCAGGCCTTTTTCTCTAGAAATTGTACTTTACTAAGTTTTAATATCTCTACTGTACGTGCACACACACACACACACACACACACACACACACACACACACACACACACATACATATATATATATATCTATATATATATATATATATATATATAAAAATAAAGGCAATTGCACTGGATATTTCACATGCTTTTTATTAAAGCCTATTTATTAGTTTTTTATGGTCAACTGCATTGACATTTATGTGTTATAGACTACATTAGGTGCAAGGGCAGCCTCAGGTCATGAAGAAATTTGCAGCTTTAATTAAAAACAACAAAAATGAAAAGAGGAAAGATAGAAACAGTATAAGAAGAAAAGGAGTGTGACAGCTCATCAACTGAATGCCATGGAAATGGGGAAGGCAGGGGCAGGGGCATTCCTTTCTTGATCATAGCAACTTCACTTTCTATTGTGCAACTCATAGCGAATCTTCAACCGTTGTTGCTTTATGGGTGGTACTCAGTCTTTGATTACAGAACTGGGCAGAAATACAGCATCCATAACTACAGTGAAATAAAGAGCATATCAGATACACTGAAATAAAAATCAAGAATTAAATGAAAGTCTCTGACATTTCAATTTCTTGGGGACAATTACATATTTCTTCAATAACAAAAACCTATGATTTAGCAAACCAGTAACAGAACAGGTGCAAAACATAAAGTGGTAATAATATCTAAACACTAAAATCAACATTATGATTATTGTGGGCCCATTCAGACATGTTAATATCATTTCAGACAACCGCATCGCCATATACAAAATGAAAATCAAACTCAACTCTAGAAATGATGATCTCACACTTTAGATTTCAGATTACCATAGATACCAAGGAATTTGATATGAGATTATGTCTGGTATTCTTTCATGGTTTGGAAATAGCAATTCTGTACTGATACGCATAAGACAACAACACAATAGCTAAACCCGCAAGGAGACATCCCTACATACACAACCCCTCCTCTCCTCACACTGCCACATACATTTTTGCCAAGCTAATGTGACCACATACATTTTTGCCAAGCTAATGTGGATCTGGGACAGTCTGGGATAATTATCCTTAAGTCCTAGTATAACCTTTCAAACCATGGTGATTTTAGTGCCACTGCTCCTGTTTGTACACATCAGCGCTACTTGAGCTCACCTCTCATGGGTGTGGAGAGGGCTATGTCTGTGTGTGTCTACTGATGTGCATGTGCTTGGCAGGTGTTGCTGGGCAGAAGTTCAAAGAGAGAGCCACCCAGAACTTGGCTCCACGTTGCTTCCCTTTGGGCTGTGGAGGCATGTGCAAGAGTGAGCCCCCCTCCTTACAGAGGCCTCCACTATGTAATGCATGCTTGAACCCTGAGTTCACACACAACCATGCCCACACAAGCATGCTCGGAGGTGTCCACATGTGATACATCATTCCATACAGTAATTTGGCTAAACAATGTGGACAGGAGGCTTGTAAAGAGAGTCAGATTGTTTTGCTTAAGGCTGTAGCAACCTCACCCAGGATAAGCAGTGTACCCTGAGAGCACTGCTTCATCAAAGACTGAATTTCATTACAGTTAAAGAACCGAAAGAGGAAAGAACAATGGGCCTGAGGCAACTGCATCCTGTCAGCAACCGCCCAAGCGCTAAGCCCATCCACACACTGACCTGAAGTCAGACATATGCTGGAAACCACATGCTGAACTCACAGGAAGCTGACCTCAGAACAAACCTCCAACCCTCTCTAATATATGCTATCTGTATGACCCAGGGTGTAGCAAGATGGGGAAGTAAAACCTACAAAGTCTACCCTATTTGAAATGAAGATGAACAGTTTGAAATACTGCATGCTTTCACATGCATAGACACTTGCTGTGATTTGGAAAGACAGACGTCTTGGAGTGTGTGTGTGTGTGTGTGTGTGTGTGTGTGTGTGTGTGTGTGTGTGTGTGTGTGTGTGTGTGTGTGTTTGTGTATGTGCACCTGTTTCTTTAAGAAACACAGAGCATAGGTACCTGGGCTCCAAGCATCGTAACAGAAGAGATGGCTCATCAAAGAAACACAATCACCAAATCCTCAGTGACTTACAGCCAATTATTATTTCACAGAAAAACCCATTGATAAGTAAAAACAAAAGTGAAAGCAAAAAATTGGGAAGCGCCTATCAGAAAAGGGATGAAAGAGTAAACTAGTAAGATAGGCACCTAGAAAGAGGGTGTGTGTTTAACAGTTTAGCCACTTTTAAGAAAATTGGACATGGGTGAATAATTCAGACTTTGTCACTGTGGTGCAAATTGTAATATGAGGCTTGACCCTGTGTGCTGATAAAGCACTAGACACTTCAGTGACCTGCTTGTTAAAGGATGGGTTCACCCTGTTTTCAAAATCTCACAAAACATTGCCATCCCAAGCACAGCGGTGATCGGCTGTTATTTTGTACCCCTTAGCTAACTTTTCATTCTCAGGCTGTGAATGAAAAGGTTAAAGATTCATACTGCAATTTGGCACCATACTCTTCCATGGTTGGCAGCTCTTACACTTGCCCACTGGTCAGTCAACACAGTGAAATATGCAAAACTATGAAAACTGTAATCCTTCCCTTTAACAGCTCTCAAAATGGAAATCTCTTATATGCATATAATAAGGAATTTCTGTGATTACATACAGCTGGGTGTGCGTGCCCTAACCACCTAACTACATTAATCCAGATGTTGACAATCTCTTTATGCATCTAGCAAGCATATACCTGTGTGTGTGTGTGTGTGTGTGTGTGTGTGTGTGTGTGTGTGTGTGTGTGTGTGTGTGTGTGTGTGTACACATCTTCTCTCTCCTACTTGAGTGCTTTTACAACAGAAGCGTAGGCCTCATAAATCTCATTGTCGCTCGGACAGGTTGAGGAGAACTCCTCCCGAGCATACGCTGCATCCAGGTATCGCCATAGTGCTGAAAGAGAGTGAGGAATGGAGAAACCCCGATACTTCAGACAGACCACCTGAATGGCAGAGGAGAGTGAGAGAGAGACAGAGAGAGATAAACAGATAGAGAGAGGGGGGGGTGCAATAAAGAAGTAATGATAGGTAGTCTGTGACTTACTTTCTCTCTTCTCTTGCTCATGTTTACCCTATTTAGCTACAATGAATAACCAGGATGTTTGGTTACCTTGACAATGTGTAATTTAGGCAGTAGGTTGCAGTCAGCCAGTGTGAGTTCCTGGCCATCAAGGAAGGGGCGGGCCGATGTGGTGACATCATCAGCACTGTTCTCATCAATTTCATCTGGTAGAGGGGTACTCAGGTAATCATCCATTTTCTTCAAAGCCTTCAACAGGCCTTTCTCCAGGTCTGTGCTCACACACACACACACATACACACACACACACAGCGTAGATTGACAAATGTTAGAATATGTTATACATGTTGACCACCGAATAAAAGTTATTTATGACCAAGTAAATTTTCCTTAAACAGCAATCACAGTAATGTGATAAACCAGGCTGATCTTAGAGGTGCCAAAAATAATTTTGATCTGAACAGATGCCAGTTTCCCAGCCAGAGGTTACACCACGACTAAGAACCATTTAAAATTAACTATCCAGTCACCAGTGTGTTTACTGGATGTAAAAGCATTGCATAGTGTGTTGATTGTTATGTTCTTGGGTACTGAGAAAGGTGCTATAAAAGTGTAACTTCACATTCATAAGTAAAACCAAAATTATTTTCCATAGGGCATCCTCACAGAGAGTGTAATTAATATTTAGATTAGGATTTAAATCTATATGTTAGTATGCTAAAGGGCATTGTTAGTGTTTGCTATAATCCTGGAACACTGGGTCTGAATTATGCTTGGCCTGCACATACATAAGCACCAATACATTGTGTTAACGAACTCCTCCATCACATGGGTTTGGCCTGGAGGGTGTAGCCATAGAGCACTTTAAATAAGAAACTGTCCAATTTGGTATGCTACAGTATTTATGACACCTTGATTAAGGTTTCTGAAGGACTGAGATATACTGTAAAGTTAAACCATTTGCCAACAAGCCATTTAGACATGACTAGTGATTCAGTGGGTTTTATTTATTTAAAAAAAAGGTAAATAAATAAATAAATCTGAACTATTCAACTAGATTTATGCAATATTATGCTCCAAATATTTCTGCAATCTGAAACTCAGAAACAATTTCATCTGAGAATTTGATTGTTGAGTGAAAAACCACATGGCCCCTTGATGACAAATAAATATTCACAGTAGGGCCATTCTTATCTGATCATACAATTATTTTTCATATTCAGTTACTTTGCAACCTTGGTCTAGCTGATGTAATGGCAAATGATGGTATATAGACGCCTGTTCCAACACCTAAACCTAAACCTAAACCTAAACCTAAACCTAAACCTAAACCTTAACCTTAACCACCTGTTTTATAAAGACAATCACTGGGTTTTCATTCAAATATTTTGAAAATGTTGTGTGCATATTTGTTGAGGGGTGCTGAAGTAACAGGATTTTTTTTTTCCTTTTTCTTTTTTTTAAATCTAACTACAAACATCTGGGCTTACCCAGAGTGTTCTGCCACACAACACAGCTGATTATCAGTTGGAAGCTTTCAGCTAAATCAACAGTGGTCAGGCTAGCACAGCATGAATATGTGGAATAGTAATATTACTTACTGTCATTCAACCCAGGATTGGAGTTCTTGATGTAGGCAGAGAACTTGGAGAAGACATCCATGCCAGCAGTATTGGACTCTGGGTTTCGAGCAGCTAGGCGAGGATACCTGTGGGGTGGGAGTGAGGAGGGGGGAGAAGGGGTTCAGTGAGGACCAGCAACCAAACAATGGCCAATGAAGTTTATGAAAAACGATGTACTCAAACAATATGGCCATGTCTTAATATAAGATGTGAAAAGAATATAAATCAATCAATAATAGATCCACTGTTTGAATAACCCAACAACATATATTTCACTATCAAGGTAAGGATGAAAAATGTAAGGATACACAATTCACAGAAGAGACCTTCAGGTAGATCCTGAAGAGAGAATCAGACTGAAGACTAAACAATAAATGACTGAATACTTAGGAGGAGAAAGGTGCTCCTCCAAGAATTCCTCAATTTTGTTGGTGTCTGTCTTCACTTCCCTCCCATACAGTAGAAATGGAGGCTGGGCTCCAGGGGCCAAGTCCTTCAGGACATCCGGCTTCCTGGAGAGAGAGAGAGACATCATTCAATATAAAACTTTGGCCTAGTCTTTAACATTCAATAAAGTGCGGATCAATAAAGTACAAGTAAAAACAAAACATCAAAATCTATAGACAGAAGAATATAAGTATTTGTCAATATTGGATGACTAAACATTTAATAATTTACAGGAACATGTACTTGAACTTGGACAAAACAGCCATATGTATGAAGTGTGTGAGGAAGATGTACATACCTCTTCATATCCACAGTGGTCACGTTAAATGTCACCCCTTTCAACCAAAGGACCATGAAGAGCCTCTGGGAGAAGGGGCAGTTCCCAATACTTTGTCCATCACTACCCGCCTACACGCGCGCGCGCACACACAAACACACACAATTAAGAGGTTTATCGTGGACTGCCATTACCTTCCTGATTAAAACAGGTTTTTTTTTATATAAAACATCATACACCACTTAAGTATCCACGTCATAAAGAAATCAAACTTTAAATTGAATAATAGTTTAATACAAATATTTTTCAGTTGTTTATGTCTTAATTTAATTCGGTCTTGAAAATCAGCTGCGCCTGTTACCAAAATAAACAAATCATAGTCTGTTCACCGTTAACTGTATCTTTCTAAAGTGTGCGTCAACGTCTAAACATACGCATACGTTAATCAGGAGACTGTCGTTAGGATGAAGTCTGCGGACTACGCTTCTGTTCCTGCTCTATGCTGTAGTTTGTACTCCTCTGGCCCCCTGAATCTTCAGGTTGTGCCCGGAAATGAACGCAACTGGGCAGCGCGAGCACCGTGCTAAACAATGCTTGCTTTCATACTTCTGTGAGGGGGAGAGGAACTTTACCACGTTTTACAGCAAGCTATACCCTGTTCCTCTAAGCGACAACGCCCCTTATATGACTTGAGATATTAGTCCTACAATAAAAAATATCATAACTCGGATTTAACCGATTGAATAAAAAAATACTGTTAGGCGAGTTTTGATATTTTAGATCATGCTTCCTGTGGCACCACGAAAGCTTCTTTCTGTTGTAGTTTTTGAAAACAACACGATGCAGGCCTATGCATGGCTTGTCCCGCTATAAAGGATTGCTGCACCTTGCTCTGGTCTATCATAAGTTATGTCTTACTTTATTAAATCATTCAGATCACATTTACTTTGCTAAGAAATGTTTTATTAGTTTGTTGGTGATAAGTGATTCTGATATCAAGTAAGCAATGTTTTTAAGAATGTTATTCTCTAATAAGGTCTGGTCTAACTATAGTCTATTGTAGGCAGTTGGCTTTGCAGGCTAAACGGTATCCTCTATTGTAATCGCGGGTAATTTACCTTCACAAAGAGCTCGATCTCAGGTTGGCTTCCGTCGCTCATGTTAATCCAGTTAGTTATTGCGGAAAAACCGAGCCTTAATAATAAACAGAAAACTTCCGAAACACGTTAATATGTCAATTGACAACTTAGTGTCTAAATGCCCGATGTGCCCCTTACTTTAGGATGAGTTGGTTTCCGATTTGAGTTAACTTCCGCTGTCTGGTCGTGGTCCAGAACTGATCTATTCGCCACAAAGCTGTTCGAGCACACAGTCCCAATGAAATTTTGGCTACACACTACAATAAAGTATCCAATAACACTTCTTTGAAATTCGGTCGTAACAGAGGCTACGAATCGCAGTTACGATTCCCTACTAGCGATCTGTATTAGAGTTTAACACGCCTACGCTACGCATACTCGACTTCCCTCATACGCTCAAAGATCGCTGTAGACGAGCTAGAATATCCGTTAAAGTAGCTGTCTGCAACAGACTGCTGAAAGCGCTAGAGAAACGGATGCGCTCAAAGTGTGCGCCAGGTTTTGGTGATGCATCGGAGACAAAAGGTGAGCAGCGTTTTCACTGCTCAAAGACATGGGATTCGATTTTTGAAGGTCTTGAACTGAACAGTTGACTGCAATGTTGGAGAACTTATTTTCAAAACATATTAGTTTAATTAAAAGTAATTACTTACGTTATGTTCCAGGTATGGTGTTATATTACTTCTGCATTACCCTTGCTAAACACTTTTAAATAAAACGCGAAAAGACCAGTCATAATTTGAAACAGAAGAATGTACTAAAGTCAACAGATAAAATTTTCACTACAGTGGTACTGGTTTTAAAATAATATTTAGCAAACTATTATTTGAGTAAATAAAACACAAACTGTTATAATGAATAGAGCTTTTAACAGATACACCATTTGCTGTTTATACACTTAAATCAATTATTAAAATAACAAATAACAGGAAATATTCTAAATATAGCTAAATAATATGCCTGTTTTCATTATTAAAATTGCAAGACACTACAGATTCACTAATTATACAATATACACAAAATCAGATAGAATAAGACTTATTGTATGGAAATAACACAATATATAAATAATAACTAATGAACTAGACAGCCAACCATTTAAAATAACATCCCAGACTGGTTAAATGGTCCATCACCCCACAGTGATACTGCATACAGCACACAACTTTAAGAATTTTGGAGTTTGAGTACACACCAGAACAAAGAAAACTCAAGATTATTTTCCAAGAATGTCTCTGGCTCTTATTTTTGGATAACATCCACAGTGAGTGTACTGTATGAGTGTGTACACACACACACACACACACACACACACACACACACACACACACACATATGTGTGTGTGTGTGTGTGTGTGTGTGTGTGTACACTCATATAGTACACTCACCGTATGTGTGTGTGTGTGTGTGTGTGTGTGTGTGTGTGTGTGTGTGTATATATATATATATATATATATATATATATATATATATATAAGCTGCAATGTTTTCAGAGTTTGACAAAATGGAGAAAAGTATAAACACTTCGGCATAGAGTGAATTTATACATTAAAGTGTCAGCTAAATGCCATAAATGTAAATGGTTATGGAAGGCTTCAGACAAGGTAGTTTAAGGTGATGCGTTGGAAGGACACTGCAACCTTAATGCTGCTCTCTTCTGTTACTCTTAATCCAGAAGGTTCTGACTGCTCCAGTCTTCCCGTCACCTCACTGAGAGTCACGGTGGGTGAGAGGCGTAAAAGCAGAACTAGTGTGATCGGGGTGCTTGCTGAAATTATAGCAAAAAGGTCAAGGCTGTTGACTGCACTATTGCTCACGCTCACAATCTCGTGGGGTCACCTGCGGACCAATCAGAGGCCAGTTAGGAAAGATCATTGAAAGATGGTTTGATGCTTGAGAAGCAAAAAAAAAACAAAACAAAAAAAAACAACCTCATAACTACTATGACCTTTACTGACTACTTCAGCAACCAGCATGATCGTGTTGCTTTAATGTTATCTAGTTTAACTTTCAGAGACCGCTGGGTGCTGGGGGAGAGCTGCTCTGCGTCTTGATTGCACACAATTACTTAAATCACGGCAGATTATGCAAAGTGGCGGGAATTAATCAGACTGTACCATGTCTGCATCAGGAACCAGGAGTAAGACCTCAGGACACCGACTCTTGTGTCATATGGTTTAACCTGTGTGTGTGTGTGCGTGTGCGTCTTTCCACATTGTGTTCATCCTATACGCACGTGTGTGTGTGTTCTCACCAGTGGTGTCTCTCGGACAGGCCTCTCCACAGTGTGATCATCCTATACGTACGTGTGTGTGTGTGTGTCTTTGTGCGCTCATCACTGGTGTCTCTCGGACAGGCCTCTCCACAGTGGGTCAGTGCGCACCATTCTCTCTATGAGCTTCTTCCACAACATGCCCTCTGAGATCACACGCTGCCACTCCTGACAGACCAACTCAGCCGAGCACAGAGAGGCTCTGCAGACACCTGAGCGCACACAGGCTCTCTGCCACCGAAGAACAGCCCAGCCAGAGAGAGCGAGGCAAAGAGCACTGTGTGAAAGAGAGAGAGAGAGAGAGAGAGAGAGAGAGAGAGAGAGAGAGAGAGAGAGGCAATGAGCCATGAAAGTGTTAAGGGGAAAGCAAAAGGGGGGATAATATTGAAGGGGAGGAAAGAGTCCCAACATGGAGGTGATTTTGATGAAAAGATTGAGAAATGGTGAGCGAGAGAGAGGAAAACAGGAAGGAAGAAAGAGGGTGCATAGAAATAGCAGTAAAAAGTGCTGAGGGAGGGACAGAAGGGGAAGAGGAGTAGTGGGGGGAAAAAAAAAACAGTATTAGAGCAACAAACAGTGAGCAAATACGTACAGACACATACACAAACCCACCCGCACACCTGCAGACAGTGCTAGACACACACACACACACACACCATTTAAGCAGGTAATACTGTCTCTGCTGCCAAGGCTTATGAGGAAGTGTGGCAAATGATAATGAACCATATCAGTGTCATCAGCACAATGTTTATTGTGCATTCACACCAGTGAGTATCTCCTCAATTTTTAAGCATAAAATAGGACTGTGATGGAGACCGTCACTTAGGAAGGTGAAATGGGTGCTCTGGCGGTTGGGCTAAGGCGCTGGCTCTTTGGTCTGGTGGTCAGTGCTCATATTAACTTCCTGTCAGACCTGGGTTTGAGTCCTTCGTAGGGTGGCTGCTTTCAGCTTTTATCACATATAGTGTCAGAAGTGGGATGGCAGTGAGGCCATCAAGAGTGCAGATTCTCAGAAGATATGTGAATCATGTACTGTACTGGACCATTTAGCATCAGCATTTGTTGTCAGGCATTGATGGATCACATGTCATCTGAAATAGCTGATGATGTGTTCAGAGCACTAAATTTATATTAATACTATTTGGACAGCATTAATATTGTTTGGACAGCAAATTAAGTAACAGAGTACAGAATTTGACCCCATATTCATTAATAACTGCATTGACAGTTGCTCTTTTATACATGCTCACTGATATGGATGAGGATTTTTGATTTACATAGTCAGTCTCATGCTCTCTGCCATTGTGGCTGCCATTGTGGGAATATGTGTACAGTCAGGGGCACCAGTGAACCTCAGAGCAGATTAAGTGCATCTGAATTTATGAAAGTGAAAAAACCCACCTCTATCTATCCCCCAAAATTTGCAAGAGGGTTACTGAGTGGTAAAAGATAACTTAGAATATACTTACTCTATGATTGATTCATTGTTTCGGAAGATATAGATTCTCAGATGAAGGTATTATCTATTTATGTGAGCTCCTTGAGCTTTACATGAGCTGTACATGGCCACGCACTTACAATCCCACAAGCAGTTTATCTGGGGAATCCTGAAAAATTCTTCTTATATAGTTAGCACAGGCAGGTGGTCAGGAAACAATGCAAACACATCTTGCATCTATTTCAGTGTCATTAACATTGTGTATAGCTCGACATACAGTGTTCTTACTGAGGTTCTCCGCATCTTCCACTGAGTACAAGTATGATGTAGTGGTGAAAAATTGCAGCGCTAAACAAACAGCTGGTGGGACTGTAATTGCCCAGCTGTGGAGGGTGGCATTGCTCACATAAATCTCAAGGAACTTGCATAAACAGAAGTAGAAAATGCCCATTAGCGGTAGTTCAATGTAGTCAATCTGTCCCTAAGTTCTCTTGCAAAATGCACAGAACCTCTTACAATGTGAGCACCAGTATCCATGGAGTCAAGTGTTACATTTTAGGATTAGTTTAGGGTGGGACTTTATTTACAATCTGAAGATCATATCAGTTTAACCTGCCCTGAGAAGGTTAGATCCAGAGCATACGTTACTATGGTGAAACAACTCACTTGCAGTTGAAACAATGTTATGCCATCAGTGAGCCTGAATTAAACACCAGGTTATTTCTTTGTTAACAGACTAACCTAAATGTCCCACTTCATAGTATACCCCTCTGTTGACTGTTTTTTTGGTCTTCAGTCTGTTTTTGTTAAAGGATTGTGGTTTTTCCGGTATTTCTTGTTTACCAGTGTTTTGACCGCTGCCTGCTACATGGATGATGACACCTGGATGTCTTCTGATAAAGATGCCTCATGAATGTCTTCCTCTTCCCATTCATTACAGCGGTTCTCATACACAAACCTTGGTGAACTACAGAAGCGAATGTTTTTTTTTGTGCTGTAAAAACAAATAATTAACTGATGTCTTCAATCAGGTGTGCTGGACCATGGAAATGTTTGCTGTCCTGAAGTGTCATGTTCAGACAAAAGTTGTAAAAACAACATTGGATATGGAATTTTGTGATGAGTCACGGGATATGTAAGGCGATCTGAGTGCATGAGCTTTTAGATAGCTGGTTTAACATGAAAAGGGCTTTACAGGGCAATGGTTCACTAATCTCCTCGTCTTGCTCTTCATTGTTCCAAGTATAATGTGATTACAAGCACAATTGTGGAGTTTGGAGGTGAAGGATCACCCAACATCATGGTATTATGAGTACATGCAAAAGAATGAGAAAGGGAGTGAAATGAAACTGGTTGTTCTTTATACATTTTCATAAGGTTTCAGCAGGTCAGTATCAATAAATCAGTTAGCAGTTGGCCTGGTTACCAGATATAAAGTTATCATTTGCAGAACTTCATAGCAAATAAATGAACCAAGGTTTGTCTCTTAATGAGCAATGAATGCATCTATAAGCCTCTCACACCAATGACACTGAACTGCTACTGATGAGCAGAGCTCCATCCCAATTGGCCAACCAGTTACACTACATCCAGCTCTGTTTAGTCTATATAGACCAGGGGTGTATGTGTATGTGGTATATGTATAAAAGATACATTATTTTGCAGAACATTGCTCTGGTCCAGGAGGTCTTCTCCTGCACAGTTTAGCTTCAAGCTGACCAAATAATCACAACGTTCAGAAGTATTAGGGTTGTAACTCAATTTTTGATAAAAGAGAAAGACAAAACAAAGAACTAGAGACAAATAATGGAATAGTTCTAGAAAAATCAAATTTACACATCTTTCCTTTTTTGGTCTTGTCAGGTGTCCAATGTATTCTGCTTTCCACTAAAGCTACCAGGCAAATATAGCTATCAAATAAGGGAAGTGTATTCCTACTAGTCAGCACTGTGCATTTGTACATAAACAGCTCCATAAAATATAAGAATAAGCTAGTAAGGCAATTTCACTATTTTGAAGACATTTTAAGTTAGAATATGTATATAAAATTTATTGATGCATAATAATATGGAGATCCTGTTTAACAGTAGTATTTTATTTTATTATTTTTCTCCTACACTGCCAGTAAAATTTGCTATTCGATTTTTCACAGAATTGTTCAAATATTATTGCATGAATAACAACTCCCCCCCTTTGCTTTTCATCATGCTATTAGGCAAATTATGCTAACAAGTCTAGAACATGTTTTTTTTTTCTCTTCCATTTCTATGTTTGTTACAAATTAAACACAGCAGTATATTAACCCTAAACATAAAAAAACACCAATTACGGTAAACACAGCATAAAGTCTACACTAACCATATACACAAAACTGATAATGCAACTCCCCTGCCCCAAAATCATGCAGGAAAAATTGTTGATGATTTGTAAAATGCATCAATGAGGGTATATGAATGTTAACCTGTTTTTAGATTTAAATTAATTAAATGCATGTTGGACATGTTGAATGTATGGCTGTATGGGAAATATTCTGATTGACTCTTGAAAATACACTGCATGATTCCATGGAAATGGCCTGTTATGCCTAAGAAGAGTGGTGGAGTATTTGAAAACAGCAAGTTTGCAACTTTTTGTGCTTTTTAATGAATGTTTTAGCATTGTAAATTTACTATTTTCTGGTAGCTTCTCAGCATAGTTGATCATGGACACATTGCTCCCACAGCACATACTGAAGATCTGCTATAACTGTAAACTTTGCTGTATAGCCATAATGTTACCAGGATTTACAAACACTCTACTAGTCTATAACTGTGTGTCTATTAAGAAATACTAACATGTTGATGTGCACTGGGTGGATTTCAGAACAAAGCTGGTTGAGGTTAAGCCTGAGTACATAATTATACAATCTACATTAAATATGTAATATTGGTGATTGTTTTTGAGAGGAAACCATAAATAGTGGCTTGAGAAATGCCACTAAATTTCAAAACACTTCAGCTTTGACCAAGCTATGATGGATGCTGTTGTTTGCTCTGCACATCTGACATCACAGTGATATGGGGTAGAATTCATGGATCCATTTAACACAGCAAGTCTTCCAGGTCCTGAAGCAGCAAAACCATCACACTACCACCACCATATTTTACTGTTGGTATGATATTCCTTTTCCGAAATGCTGTTTTACTTTACCTCAGATGTAATGGGACATGCATCTTCCAAAAAGTTCAACTTTTGTCTCGTCAGTCCACAGAGTATTTTCCCCTTAAGTCTTGGGGATCATCAAGATGTTTTCTGGAAAAACTGAGATGAGCTTTTATGTTCTTTTTGCTCAGCAGTGGTTTTTGTCTTGGAACTCTGCAGACAATTTTTGCCCAGTCTCTTTCTTATGGTGGAGTCATGAACACTGACTTTAACTGAGGCAAGTGAGGCCTGCAGTTCTTTGGATGTTGTTGTGGGGTCTTTTGAGACCTCTTGGATGAGTCATAATTTTGGTTGGCCGGCCACTTCTGGGAAGGTTCGCCATTGTTCCACGTTTTCACCATTTGTGGATAATGGCTCTCACTGTGGTTCACTGGGCAATCACTTTTTTAAAAAGCTTCATTTAAAAATTGCATTTTGTGTTTACTTGTATTTTCTTTGTCCAATATTTAAATTTATTTGATGATCTGAAACATTTAAGTGTGACAAACATGCAAAAAAAAAAAAAAAAAAAAGAAAAGATATCAGGAAGGGGACAAACACTTTTTCACACCACTGTAACATTAAGTTTGTGCATGCATGCGATGGGTAAGTGAGAGTGGGCATTAGCTAAATGCTTTTTTAATTTTTATTATTTTTTTTATCTAGTATTGACTAATGTTGTTTTATCTAGTGACTCTAGTATCACCATTTAGCTAGTTAATTCTCAACATAATCCAGGGGCTATTTTAACTTTAAAAGTGACAACATGAGAACAGAAATACTGCTCAAATGTCTCCTCTGGTCAAAAAAATAAAAAATAAATAAAAAAGAAAACGTTAATATAAATAATAGGCTCTTAAATAATAATTATAACTATAACAACACTATTGTTACAGTTTACTGTTGGCATGGCACTCATCAAATGGGACAAATCTTACTTAAACACTGCTCCAGGTTGGCGAGTTCACACACCAGCCAATCATGTTCCATGTTACGTAAAGTCACTAATGTCTGTACAGGGTGTCTGATTGGCAAGTGGAATTTACCACTGAGCCGTTACATTTAAATGTGAAATATTGTATTGTAAAATATTGTACCTTTTCGAGGAAACGCTGTTTACAGTGCCCTCTGGTGGACAAGTCTTTATAATTTTTAGTTTAGTTCATATGTCCTGATAATTATAATAAAATGATTTAATATAATAAAATATCCAAATGTACTATTTCTAAACCTTCAGTGACTATACAAATCTTCATAGATCTCCATTTATCTCTAAAAAGGACATAAACAAAATACTGTCAACACAGATACCTATACACATTGTGGAGTATGACAGGTTGTATTTATTTACATCTCATCTTCAACAACAGTGAACTGGGTTGTTCTTTTTTCTGAGCATTTAGACAATTTCATACATAATTAATTCCTATATTTAATCCTATTTACACCCTATAATTTCCATGTACAGCACAAATAATAGGTGACCCTGTGTATTGTTTATGCTATTAGCTACAGCTTTAAATTAATTGTCATTATTATTTTTATTGCCAGCCTATTGTTTGCAAAGCCATCCTAAATCCATGTAATCTGATCTCTCATTGGTTAACTTGGTCTTCTAACAGTACTGTTCAAAGGTTATAAAAGTGATGTATGAGACACTTCTTTGAAACCTTTTGTTTATTTTTGTAATTTAATGGTAGACTTCTCATATCAGTAGCTCATTGGTGGGCAGGAATTTTATACAGTTCCATATCCCAGTGATCTGGGATGCCTGTCCATTGCACACAGGACAAAAACATCCAGTAAGCATTGATTTTATCTTATGCTGGGACCCATGAATTAATATACCCATACCAACAAGGCAATTTAATTACCTTTAGATAATATATATATCTAATAATATATTATGAAATCATAATAATATATTATGATTCATTGATTGATTAATTATTACACACATTACACCTTAACTGCCATTGTGTTCTGCCATTGTCACAAACAAACAGAGCATATTATTTAGCAGACAGATCTAACAAAATAAATCCCTACAGCCCCACATGTTTTAAGTTTTTTTTTTGTTTTTTTTTGCAGATGCATAGGCATACATACACACATTCACACATACAAACAGAGAGACAAACAGACAAATCAGGATTAAGGAAATAATTAAATATGTAAAACCAAGTAATATGAGTAAAACCTTAATATATAAAATTAAATATTTAATAGTATGCAAAATTCTTTGGACATCCCCAAAATGATCTGGGCAGTAAGGGTTTAATTACCTGTAAAAACCACATAATACATAAAATACATGACTAAAAAACATGTAAACAATAAAATATGATGCGGACAAACATACAATAAATTAAAAGAAGAACAACATTTGCTTCACTAGCCTCACAAGGTACAAACATTTATTCTGGAAGTACCCACATATGTTGATCATTTCTTTACTCAACTGCTAACATTCTAAAGAAAAGCTCTTTGTTAAGAGGGCATTTAAAAAATATACATTTATATTTTATGTATATTGTGAAAAATATACATTTAAACACATGTATCCAAATATTTAATTGATACTGTATTCACCAATGTTATTGATTAATTTTTTTCCTGAACAAACAATTGAACAGTGGAGTCAGTTCAAGTGTAGTGGTGCAAAACCAGCTGACAATGCCAAGTCAGTCTGCTGACAATGCAGCCGCTTATCAACAGCGCTGAGTAAACCCAATTTTCATGGTAACTGAGAATATTTACATAAAATACCCTACAACACACACTAGATGGCACAACTGTCCAGCCATTTCTCTTCTGGCTCATCCAAATTCAGTTTTAGAACAAACAAATAAACAAACAAACAAATCAAGACCAAGCCAGTGTGTTTAAGTAATTGCTCTAACTGCAGAAGAAGGTTTGTGGCGTAGCTGACACAGGGTGTGGTCAGTGTAAGGGTGGGGAGGGCATCATGAGATGGAGCAAATAAAGTTTGTGCTGTTTGCTTTCCAGGCTCTCAGCTAGGGTGGTTACTGTGATCTCACTGAGTGACAACAAATTAAATTGTCTCTTGCCCTTCTGTATTTCTCATGTATATCTCTCTCTAAGTAAGCTGTGAAGTTTTCCTTTAAGCAGGTCCTGCAGGACAGCTTCTCTTGCTACCTCTCTATACCTCTCTTTATGTCTCTTTACCTCTCTTTAACTTTCTTTATGTTTTATGTGTCTTTACCTCTTTGTACCTCTCTTTACTCTTTATGTGTTTTACCTCTCTTTGCCTCTCTTTACCCTTTACCTCTGTTTACTCTTTATGTTTACTTTTATTTTCTTCTCTTTACTCTTTATGTCCATAATTACGTGTTCAAATGTAATCACAGCAGATTTCCATTTGCTGTCAAAAACAAACATTATAGTTCATGCTACATGTGGCAGCTCAAATATGCAGTGTGCAAACTGTGTCACATGTCGCCCTTTCTCCATCCTGTGTGCTCAGCTACGAGTCGCCCAGTAGTGTGTGACATATCCTACTGTAGAAAGACCCATGAGGTGAGCCTCAAATCTTGATAAGACAGACCACCTAAATCTGAGAGGAATATCCAGCCGAGAATATTTTTGATAAGATCATTGATGTTAGAGACAAGGCTACAAGACCAAAAAACAAAAAACAAAACCCCCAAAACAAAGAAGCAAACAAACAAAACACAGAAACGTCATAGAAACATTTACATAGACAAACCAAGTGACAAAGCAATCACCAGTTAATTTAACATACACCACTTTATTAGAAACCCCTTGTAGGTTTGCACTAAGCATCTATAGTCCACTTATTGCCATTTATGGTTTTTGTGGGTCATTGTTACTTCCTTGGACACTACAAGTTTGCTATTCTTGCTGTTGTGCATCAAGATTTTGTTTTACAGGCTACCCACACAAGGGAATGCTAAAAGAAACCAGTGAGATGCAAAGATGTGACTCATCGTTACAACAGTCAGTATGGCATGAACTTCTCTTTAAATACCTGTGTTGCTAATGTGTTGGTGCCCCGTGGTCTCTTAGTGAGTAGTCAGCACATGGCCATGGTAGATGCAACTCTGTAGGGCTTTGTACATCACTGTAAGGTGTAGGCTCTCTTTGAGATAGGGTGTTATGAGCTTGAATGTACCCTTTTTATTCTGTCCCAGGTTCTTTGAATAGGGCCTTAGGAGTTAGTACATTGCTGTCCAGCTATGTTTTTAGGTAGAGCTTTAAGATTGTGTACTTGACCTTTAGAGGCTTTATGCACAGAGCCTCGAGCGGTTATACGTAATGCTTCTTAACAAGAAGCTTTGAGTTGTTACAGACAGCTTCAAAGAGGAGTAATGATATTCATAGATACGATTGTCATGAACAGCGAGTATTTTTCTTTTCTTTGTTTGGAGTTGTGGAGGTGTGTGTCGTTTTTTGCCTTTGTTATATTTCTATTTTTCTGATAGGTAGTTAGGATAGGAGTGTTGTATTTTATTTTCAATTGTTTTAGGGAAGTTAATAATTGAGCTGGCACTAGTTAATTTTTGTTTATTCTGTTGGCATAAACCCAACTCTGAAGAAATACTGTTTGTGTTTGGTTTATGTTGTGGTTATATATATTTTTTTCTGTATGAGAGTTTTTGGTGCAGTACAAAATTACAATAACACTACATCATTGAAACCCAGTAGAGTGTGGATCTCTGTGTTTTTCTTTATGTTGCGCCTTTAGTGGTCCTGGAAAATCAAGCTCACAAGAGGTGTCACAACAGGTGTCACAAGAGGTGTCAGACACAAAGAAACTGGCCAATGAGACAATGATGGTGGACATATTAGGTTTGCACAGAGTTAATTTGGTTTGTTGCTAATAGGTTTTACCCAAGTTTGCATGCTCATGCTTAGATTATCTTTAATAAAGTACACTACCAACTAGTTCCAAAAGGACTCAACTATTCAATAGTTAAGGGTTAAAGAAATTTTACAGTATTACAATAAAAATATTATCTGATAATCTTTGTCAGTTTTGCCACTCACCTATACAAATGTTTTCTTGGCTTTATCTGTTTCATATAATAAATGAGTATCGGGCCTCCCTCCAGCCCTGTAAGATGCTCTGAACCACACTACACTTCCCAGAATCCCAAGGGGGGACAGGTGGACTTCCATACTTAACCATAACCCAGCCCTACAGCTGTCTCACATTAATTCTCCTGAACTACTAATTGTTTTCACCTGTTCCTTGTTGCGCTATCTATAAAGAGTCTGTGTCGCTCTTGTATTTCAGTGTGTATCTGTTGTGGCTTTGTCAGCTCCTGTTCTCTAGCTGGGTTTTGGCTTTTTAGGCATTTTTCTCAGCTTTGTTTTGGATTCCCCTTTTTGGCTTTGGTAGCTTGTAGATGTTATTCACCTCTGGCTTTCACCTGGACTGTTTTTTGACTCTGTATTTGATGTTCCTTTGGAACGCTTACTGCACTGGTTATGACTTTGGTCTGTTTATTATAAAATATGCATCAATTTATATCAGCAAACATCTGGCTGTTTCTGATCTGTTGTTTTTTTCCTTTTTTTTTCGATATTTGCAGAACATTTCTTCACACACAAGATGTTTTAAAGGCAGATACTTAAAAAAAAACAAAACAACTTGCCCACATCAACACATCCTTATATAATGTGAATGACCTTTAGCAAACACTCATCCAGAGTGTTTAATTGTGTAATCAAAAGTATTCTTAGTCACTACGAATAGCTTAGAGTAACAATATATTTAACCCAGTCAATGCCACAACTGTCAGTTCTGAAATCTAGAATAAGAGATAATACAATTCTATAGAATACAGCATGGTTGGAGAACAATTACTAAACAAGACAGGTCAAATGCAATTTTTAAATCTTACCAGTATCTCCTTAGGTTTAATTAAAGTGTTTTTCAAAGAGGTGGAACTTCAGTGAGTGTTTGAAGACAGCAATGAATTCCATTGTTTGGAGATTATTCCACTAACTGGGTGCAAGGATGGAGAATAGTCTTGATGCTTATATTGAATGAATCTTGAAGGATGTTAAGTCAAGCCAGACTGTATTTGAAGTCAAAGGGCTTGAAATACAGATCGGGTTTTGACCATTGCTGTTAAGTAGGATGCCTTTCTTAGTTCCCTCGAGTTGCTGGGCAGGACATCAGTGAACCAATAGGTAAGAAAGGTAGGGATAATCTGACCTGGAGAGTGGATATAGAGGAAGGTATCTCTAGCGGATTCCAAGGAGAGAGACAAAAAGGAGTCCTGGTGTGGAAGGGTTACAAAAGCTGAAGCAAGAGACGAGGTAGAAATGGACTGAAAGCTGTGATGAGTAGAGGATGAATGTCTAGGTGTGGTGTGGACAGGGAGAAAAGAGATGGGAGAATGAAGCATAGAAAAATGTGATCTGAGAGGTGAAGGGAGATGACTAGGATATCCAGAACTGGGGCAGGCCTGCGGCAGATCTTGCGTGCTGAAGCTCTTTTGACAGTTTGAGGTTGGAAGAGGGATGGAAGAAGGAAAGATGATTGCAGCTTGTTTGATGGGTGGTTGAAATCACCAAGAAGAATGAGAGCACAGGGATGAGACTGAGAAGAATGTTCAGCACATCTGTGAGGTTGCTTAAAGGTTGATATATGGTGATATATGACCATGGTGGGTGATATATGACCATGACTTAGTGACTATATGGTATTCAAAAGTGCTTGACAAATCTCAAAAGCTAACAGTTCTGATCAATTAATTATAATTTTATCAGGAATGTACAAGAAAAATATTTCTGTTTTATCACATTTGGAGTTTACGAAATGATGTTCTAGAACATTGTGATGAGTCATGTCAGAGTTATTCAGAGAACTTCTAAGTAGTTGAAAAGTGCCTTATATAACAATGCACCTGATCTTCATACAAGTAGGTCATGGATTGCTTAATTGTATGTTTTTACTGCTATTACGCAGTTTAGTCAGTGACAGATTAGCCAACAATGCAGTGTTGTTTAAAAAAAAATCAACAGAACACGAGAGAGAGAGAGAATGAAGTTAGCCTAGATTCTTTCTTTTTTTTCTTTTTTGCAGTTCTCAGGCTATGAGTAGGCAAGCAGGAATAGGTCAAGGAATGGTCTTCAGTAGTTTCTAAAAAGAATCAGCCAGTGTTTGTCTGCCAGCAGGTAATGAATGAACCTTTTTACCCACTTCTTTTCACAGCAAGCTGAAGGCTGATTCATGAATGGTCATTGACACCAATAACATACTCACAACAAAGACACTCTTACAACATTGACACTGGACTGTTATTGATGAGTGGAGCACCATTGCGTTCAGACAGTCAGTTTATCTCTGCTCAGAATATTTACATTGTTCTCTGTAGGTCAGGGTCTCCTTCACTTCTACATAATAAAAGTGTTTGCAGAGCTATATTCTCATCCTGGAGGTCTGTTGTGCTGTATATTTTAGCCTCTTCCTTGTCTGGTATGTCAGACAGGTCACTGTTTTCTAAAAGGTTTCATCAGTGTGGTGAAGGATCACTTACTTGGATAGATAGGAACTATTTGACTAACATTTCAAAATCCTTTTGTTCTTTCTCTTTTTTGTATGTGTGATATTAGGACACTGTAACTGTCAAAATTGTGTTTCAGCAAAAACATGGAAAACATGAGCATATCTCAAATACATTATTACATTACATTATTGTTGTAAAGAAAACTCTTGAATAACTGTACAGTTGGGATGCCATGAACTTAAAATCATTTCAATCCAGCAAATTATTGCTAAAACAGGCTTGTTTTTGTCAAAGAGTACAGAGCATGGAAATGATTTATATGGCCTGACATTTAACTTAATTAACAAAAGCTTGTATTAAGTCAAAATTATAATAACATATAAATGTGTACATGTGAAAGTGTGGAAGGTCAAAGAGAGTGAACTTGACCAGTTGTGGCTTGTTTAGCCTAGAATATATATCAGACAGTACATGGGCAGTATCTAAGACTGATATTAGTCACCACCTGACTAGATGATTGTTGCATTTTTCCCCTCCTATCATCCTTATTGTCATGGTTACCCTGTCTTGTATATTTGTTTTGCTTCCGTGTTTTATTTTATCTGCCCTTCATTTGTAGCACCTGTGTCTTCTTAAATTCTTGTTAGTACGTGTATTTAAACCCTGCCTTGTGCACTGTTTGCTTTACTGGTCGTTGTGTTAATAATAGCCGCTGGTCATCTTCCAAGCCTCGTGGTGTCTATGCCTGTTTTGTTATTCACTAGTGTTAGTTAAGTGTTCTTATTGTTACCTGTGTTTTTGTTATAGCCCGCTTCCCCTTTTTCATCATGTTTTGTTTTGTTTGGTTTATGCTTTACATATTGGTTCTATGATCCTGGACTGTTATGATTCTGGATTTGCCTATAATAAATCTCGCTCTTCGCTGCCTATACGTGTGCTTCCTAAAGCAAGCAGTGGTAGCTTAGTGTTTAAGGTACATGACTAGCAGGTGGAAGGTTGCCCACTCAAGCCTCACCACTATGAAGTTACCACTGTTGGCCGCTTGAGCAAGACTCTTAACCCTCAATTGCTCATGTTGTACTTACTCATAATTATTTGTTGCTTTAGATAAAAGCATCAGTTAAAAAAGGAGTAAATGTAACCACTCATTGTTACAATAATAAAGATCTTCAGAAACCTTTGAATAGTGGAGCCAGTTATTAGAATCAAACCTTTTTGCAGAGCAGTTGATTTCCATCCATCCATCATCATGAACAGCACAAGAAAAATCTAAAACTTTAATCTAATTCAAAATTTATTTTCTTTAGTAGAATCAAACTTTTTTGCAGAGCAGTTGATCTCCATCCATCCATCATAATGAACAGCACAAGAAAAATCTAAATCTTTAATCGAATTCAAAATTTATTTTCTTTATTGACGAAAGACTTTAATAACATTTCATTTTTTAAAATCTTTTCAGAATAAATCTTAACATGCAGAATTTATTACTATTTAATATCAGTGTAATAAAAGATTATATCAAGTATATATCCAGTATATCAAGCATTAGAGAGATTAGTCTCTTGCTTTCATATCCTTATGACTGTTTTTTCTCTGTTTTCCCTCATCTAATGCACCCAGTACAACCCATTTGCTAATACTCTAACCCTTCTTAAGATGACACTAAATGAAGCATTATGTCTCCAAGGCTGAGACAGGGAAAGTAAAATGGAGGTTCTTCTACATGTAGCTCCAGGCGGAGGCCAGCAGGGTGGTGCTGAAGGCTGCGGTGACGGAGAGTTGGGCACTGCCAGCTCCATTGCACAGGTTTGTGCTGCAGCACCTCCGGGTGATGGTGTAGCCCGCACCAAGGATACTGCCCACACTATTGTTGCAGTCGGTGGAGGCGATACAGCCACTCGTGTACAGATTTAGGAAACTGGTGATGTTGAACACTGAGAAAAAGCAGTAAAAAGCTCAGGATTACCAGCGACTGTCATGTGTAGTTTATGATTATTGAAAGTTGTATAAGATGATTTATTAGATGATATATATTAGATGATTGTTTTTTGGCATTAATCAGCATGTAAAGACATTTTTAATGTTGTTCTGACGAATCATAACATCATTGATGGTTGCTTAAATGCTTATTCACCTATTCATAGCAAGTTACAGGAGTGCTTTAGTTGTTTGCTCAGAAAAGTATTTGTAATTATCTCAAATAGCTAAGGATACTTTTCTGAGTAGACAACTAAAGCAGTCTTGTAAAACATTTTGGATAAGAGCATCTGTTAAATGCTATAAATGAAAAGCAAATGGACATAGTTAAAGGAATGACTTCTTGCAAAATGGTGTGTGCGTGTGGTGTGTGTATTTGTACATGCTGTCATACCTGCTGTTGCTGTGTAGCAGTTGTTGTTAGTATCAGTGCAGGTCTGTGAGGAGCCAAATAAACACTTTGAAAGAATACCCACTGGACAGGAATTACACACCAGTCCTTCGGCTAAGGAACATGAGAGAGAAGTAGAGATAGTGAATGTGTGTGTGAGAGAGTATAAGGAAGGAAAACAGAGTGAGAGAGAAGCAGAGAAGGTAAAAGTATGAGGAGGAGAGTAGAAAAGGCTTGGGACTGTTATATATAACTTCAGTGCCACCTAGTAACACACGGAACAGGAAATGAATACTGAAGACTAAATCATGATGAGAGTTTAATGTATCTTATAGTCCCATATTGTAAATATTTCTTAAATTTACTACTGTTGTCTAAGCTTCAGTTCACACTGCTGGCACTGGTTAATGATTATTTGTTTTTAAACAATATTACTGAAAAGAAGGATGGGTTCCCTTTCAGTGGCCTTCCTCTTGAGGCCTCATTCTTATGCCCTACTAGGGAGTTTTCCCTTGCCATTGTTGCCTTTGGTTTCTTGCTTTGAGACAATGTCTGTTGTAAAAAGCATTACATAAATATACAGAGATATACTGTAGACTGGTTAAGAAGTGAAAGTAAACGAGACATTCCATTTAAATTAACAGTTAAATATTTGTATAGCACTTTTTTTTTATTTTTTTTTTTTATCATTGACATTATCACAAGCAGCTTTAGGCATCCTATGCATTTTGATCATAAATACTTAAAAAAGCTATTGCCTAATGTTAGAGGGAATAATAATTATACTTAATACATTGTGTTGCACTGCAGATTTCACTTCATTTTGGCTCTATAGTTTAGCACTTTACTTTTACCAAGCTGTGTTTATTCATGAGAAGTTATTTTGAAACTGCTAATAATGTATAACTTATTGGATCAGCATGATCATAACATTGTTGTAAATTATGATTGTAAATATAGTTTGCCATATGCAGAAGGTGAGAGTGTGTGATATGAATGGATCTCTAATGGATCTCTAATCATGGATGCAAGTGAAAAAGGTTTATAAAAAACAGCAGATTGGAAGGAGTTGTGTACTGATGGATAAAATGTGATATGGTTAAAATGGAAGCGCAGCTTTTCATGAAACTGACAACTTAAGAAATGCTTTCAGCATTGATGGGCTTTGTCCTGAAGTCCTCATGGACAGCCCAAATTCCTGTACTGTTCCCACTACCAGCCCAGATATCTCCACACACCCACAGCAGGCTTTGGTCACAGCAGGGTTCAGGCATGTTTGAACAAGACCAGAATGTCAAGTGCTTGGGAAGACTGGAAAGCTGAGAGGATATAAAATATGTATGAAAACAAAAGTCCCGTCTCATCTGGTTTCTGCAACATAAGTGCATGATGTCTCTCTTTTGGCTCACCCACTGTCAGTCAATCTCTTTCTGAAGCTGACCACCCAATGTTCATATTGGGCTATTTATTTTGTATTGTTTTCACTGGAGTCAACAATGATTCCATTTCATACACTTGAAGAGCAAAAAAAGAAGGTTTGCCAGTGTGAAAAGCTTAAACAAATTAAACTAGTGCTAGTGTACCTGTGCTGCAGTTGTGATCTTAGAATGCTGGGCTTGCAGAGGTGATTTTTATCAGTGGGGATGTGGGATGACTGAACTTTCTAAGAAACTATAGAGATTTTTCTCTGGCATCAAAAAAAAAAAAAAAAAAAAAAAGACAAATGGTCTAACCTTGCTATTTAAGTCATACAATTACTCTGCTATTTTCCAAATATGTTGACTAATGGGTCATCTCAAGTTTAGATCTCACCACAGTAGATATTTAATATTTAGTAGATAGTAAATATTTAGTACTGTATTACTGGACAATTTAACTTATAATTCAGAATTTCATGTAATATTTACCATCAAATAAAATGGTTATTGAGTCTGTTGGATGTTCTGGACTATGGCTGTGGTTTGGTTAGGTTCCAGAGTCCAGGAGCACAGCCCTCAGTGATTAAAACTGAAAAGACAAGCATCCACATACCTGTGCCTGTATACAGCCACTCTCTCTAAATACACAGTCCTGTCCACAAGCATGACACACTTGGGAACAAGTGTTCAACTCCAGGCCATGTAACAAAGTATTGTCCTGAACTTTGTAATCAATACGTCATTGAACACATGTATTCAAAATACAGACCTCAAGGTTTTCCACCCTTCATTTATGTAGACGTGTTCAATCAGATTTCTTTACTGATCCATTAACCACTGGTTACAAAATTCAGGACCAGAAACTGGATCTGAGATCCAGATATAAAGACCTCTGTGCCAGGAAAGCCAAGATGAGTTAAAGCATAATATTATGTACAGTTACACTGCCCACTGACTTTACGTGTACAGCATTTGGGAGACACCCTTGTCCAGAGTGACTTACAGAGGTTTCTTTGACTGCTAAGGATATATCAGACCCTTTGCTAAAATCCATCATTAGCTGCACGACAGGCCAACCTTTTTGCCATTTTCAATGTTTTCTAGTTAGATTTGAGTTTTTTTTCTGTATCACTGTTTTGTTTTCTACATTTGTGGTTTATAGCAGTCTATTAAAATGTTTGTGTTCCATGCTTTGTGTGTAATATGTTCTGCATTTGAAGCCTCCATAAAATCACAGTCAGAAACAGTAAAGGGGGCTTTTTATACCTTTCACAAATGTTTCCCTGTTTCCATAAAGATGCAAGATACTTCTTTCTCTCTCTCAAGTATAGAAACAATTTATTAGCATGACTGTTTTAGTAACAACGTTGAAAAACTGGATAAAAAAAATATCGGCAGACCAATATTTGGCTTTTTGGCATATTGTAATTGGACGATACTGACATGGCCTATTGTGATATAAGATACCTAATCACTACACAATCACACTTAAGATAGAGATTATTTGTACGATGTTAGCTTCATTCGTATAATCTAATGGATGAACTAGGAGATTTTCTTTTACCTGTCAAACATTCAAGATATTTGAATTAGTTTTATAGTTTCCATGCTTAATTTAGGTTGCATTTTTTTTTTCAATGTGGATGTCTAACACAAACATTTTAGTTTTAGTCCAACTATTTAGCTATGGGCGATTCAGGCATGTATTATTACCTCCTTAGCTTTGCAAACAATGTACATTACGTATGCTTTATGAAAATTTTAACAGGCAAAGCGACAGACAATATAGCACATTTATTAATAGACAAGGTTGTGTCAGTTACATCGCTGTACACGAAATATCCACACTGGGCTGTGTGGGCCTCCCAGGAGGTAATCATAAATTGAAAAAAAATAAAGATAAAATAATATTAATAATAAAAAGGCCCTCCACCGTGCCTCTTGTGGTGGGGCCTCAGAATTATGTGCTACGTCACTGACTCACAATATATATAGATTACTCTTCTCTCATGCATAACAGTTCATAGGGAGAAATGGTGACTTTCGCAGTACTAAATTAAAATTCAGAGATGACCATTAATATGAAATTAATGCTATTCAGTATAATTTTGCATCTTTAACCTCTAACTAAATACAAAACTACCACTAGCACCTGATTAAACCATAGGTTTAAGCATGTGTAAATGTTTAAATCACAGCTAATTAAACTACATTAATAGGAACCTCTATGAAATAATAAACTTTGTTGGAAGAAAGATTGGAGGGAGCTAGATATAAACCTTTCACTATTTCAATGTTTTGTTAATATATATATTTTTTATTGTTGTGCCAC
This sequence comes from Electrophorus electricus, assembly GCF_041902795.1. NCBI lineage: Eukaryota > Metazoa > Chordata > Actinopteri > Gymnotiformes > Gymnotidae > Electrophorus > Electrophorus electricus. The sequence goes on from NC_137500.1 coordinate 22,210,041, forward strand.
TATACCTCATGGGCATGAGAATAGAGATCTTACCTACAAAAAAGTAAGCCAAGATAGCTAGGATGGCCACCAAAATCCTCTTCATTCTGATGCTCCTTTAATTGTCCTTAGGACCTGGAGTATAAGTTCTTCACTTGTTACAGTTAGAAATTCAAGATAAATCCAAGAGGTCTAAAACCAGACTAAAAAATAATACAGATAAGCAACCCTACTTATACCCCCCTAACCCCGGCGGCAGATATGCATATGTTTTGGTTTGGTCAGGGTGTGACTGTTTCAAAATGTCCTGGCCATAAGTGAGTACAGTGAGGCAAGCCAGTGGGGGAAACCAACCAAACCTGTTCCTTTTACATAAAAACAAAACAACAGAACTGAATCATTTTATGAATGATGCAGGACTCTTTATCTTTATTTGTATTTTTTAACAGCAACCTGTCCTGAGAGAGCAGAATAAATGTAGCCATTTAGCTAAATCTGGCACATTTATGAAATAATGATAGAAACCAAAGATTCCACCTACTCTTGCTGTGCATCACCCATCTATTAAATATGTTCACCTGTTCTTTGTCTTTCCCTGTTACAATGTGCTTAGTCTTGGATTATTTAAGTTTCCCTGCTGTCTGTCCTTTTCCCTTTTTTGTGAAGCCATGTTCACAACAATTTTCTGTGCAAATCTTGGTTTCTCTATGCCCTGTATTTTTGCCTTTGCCTGATTTTTATTGTTTTTCCCTTACTGTTTTGCTCTTGATTACTCTGTTGATGCTATTAAAATCATGGTTCGCTTCATGCTCATATCCTTCCTTTGTGAACAGGTGACTTCATGGTGCAATGGATGCAGCATACTCCAGGAATCTACATGAGACTGCAGGTGTCCAAGGTCACTTGCTTGGCTACTGTCCCCTGACCACAGTCAATGCTGGGCATGCTAACATTTTCGACATTCCTGACCACCAGCTATAGCCACTCAACTGCTTTCTGATCAGCCTGCAGACTTAGCATGCAACCGTGTCAGCTCCCTTCACAAATCCAGCAATGCTGAGACTGCTTGGCATCTGCTTGGTGTCAGCTCATCTAAGTGCCAAGGGCTTGTCCTCTGATGTTCCTGTACTTTGCTCATTAGCCCGCTTGCTGCCTCACTACAAAGATTGCTCAGGGAACTAATTACTTCATTAACTTTATGAAAAAAATTGTTAGGTGGGCTACTGCTTTTTGGTCTAGTGTAAGTGACTTTGTAGTCACAAAAAAGTGATGTAGAAAAATATTTAGGAGTGACTACACAAGAGAGTGACTACACTGGAGAGAGAAGCTAAAACAAACTTAAATATCTTTCCTGTTACCCATATGAGAGTCAGAAATCAAGTAGGCCATTACTCTGTTCCCCAATATGATCTTCTCATATCATCCCCTGATACTCAGGCCGTGCTTGGAACCTTTACTATCTAACGCTGCAGTAGTTCAGTAGGAGAGGCAAGGTAAGTTTATTTTTGCAGCACATTTCAAGCATTAGGGGCAATTAAGGGTATAAATAAAAGAAACATATAAAAGACAGTTGATTAAAACTGAAATGGATGCTTAAAATAAAAAATAGTTAATGGTATAAAGTGTGTTAAATCAGAGTTGGAAGATGGCAGTACAATACTGTACCTGGGAAATAAAAGCCATGTCTTAAGCTTCACTGAAAGCTAGACCTAGTTTTATATGTTTCCTTCTTTTAGATTTAGTAAGAACTGTGAGATAAAGAATTTGACTAGTTTGTTTGTTGTCTTTTTAGGAAGACAATTAAGGAAACCACTACAGTTATTGATTCTGCTAGAAATAAATGGAAGAATGATTTTCTCAAGGACTTGTTTTTATAAGAAATCACATTTTGTTAATGTACTTGACATAATATAATTGTATATATTATATTATTATATTATATATATTATATTATAATTGTATATATTATATTTTTTGTTCCTGGCCTGAGTGTCTGCTGGTGTCCACGCTGGTTTTTATGAGGCAGATGGGTTGCATAACTTTTGTTTCAAGTATCCTTCTGGGATGCTTAGTTTGACAGACCGAGCAGTCTCACGTCCATCCGGCTCTCTGGTGTTCAGAATGATAATGGGCAGATGGGGAGATTTTCATTTTGGTGAAGATGCCACATCGTGTCTTTGACCGATGCTCTTGATGTACAATCAGTTTCACTAATAAAAAAACTTTTGACTGTGCAATAATACATATAAACACAGGTGATGAGACTAGAAATGCCAGCACATTAGAGGTGACACGTACTAGAAAAAAAAACATCCTGGGAACATATGAGCCAGGTGATTTCTAAATGATTATGGAGACATTTCGCGCACATTATATAGGCTCAGCACATAATGGTTCAACCTATAACTGCCCTTCTCTCTCTCTCTCTCCCTCTCTCTCTCTCTTTTGCCATGCTGTCTTGTGCTGTTTACTTTTAGATAGGTGCACGCCTATATCAAATGGTCTGGAGACACTGCAAATCATATCATGTCTGAACATCATGTCTGAATATATTCTACCTGTAATGTCATTTACATATTTCTGCTTACTCATCTGCTTTGCTTTGCCATCTATATACTGTCATGTATATCTGAATAAAGTGCGTGTGCTTCTCAGTGTTTCTGACTCTCTGTCACAGTTGGTCCCTCCCAGCCTCCATGTTTCTATAGTTTCCCTGTCTTGTGTCTTTGTTTGCTGTACTTCCTTGTTGCAGTTTCATTCCTTAGTTTCATTTTCTCTGCCCCTCATTATTTGCACCTGTGTCTTGTTTAAATCTTATTAGTTCATGTATTTAAACCCTGTCTTGTTCCCTGTCTCTGGGTGGTTCATTGTAAGTAGGTTCAATGAAAGTTTATATGACTCCCCTTGAAGCCTGTATGTAGGTCTAACCAGTGTTTGTGTATCAAAGCTCTTTTTTGTTATTATAAGTTGCTTGCGATTCCTAGCTTCGTTGTTATAGCCTGCATCCACTGTTCGTTTTTATGTGCTTTTGTTTAGTTTATCATGTATTCTCAAACTCTCCCTGGACTGTTACAGCGATGTTGACTCTGGATTTGCCCCTAATAAATCTCGCTCTTCTCTGCACATGCGTCCGCCTCCTTACCGCTCACCGTTATGCTCTCGGTGTCACTTATACTGAGAAACATACCGCAGGGCCCTGAAGGAAGATCAACCAGATATAGGCAAGGCAGATGGTGGGACCAGAGGGACATGCCTAAGGAAGTTAGGAATATTTTCCTTACAAGTTTATCATATGTCCAAAGCATAGTTAGGTGATGGACTTTAGATATTTAGTGAGAGAGTTAAATAAATCAAGTATCATCTGCATGACCATAGAAAAATATTCCATAGTCTTGTATGAATTGGCCAAGAGGAAGTACAAATAAATTGAAAAAAGTGTCCCATGTGGCAAAAATGGCTGCAAATGATTGTCAATTCCTTTCAGCTGTCTATGGCTACCTCATCAAACAGCAGAGCACCTTCAATTCCAGTCTGATGCAGTTATGCTATAGGAAGGAGAGGTACAGGAGCTCATTCATCCCCACTGCTATCGGACACTTTATGTAACCCATCTTGTAGTTATGCTTTTTTTTGGCCATTCTCAGGACAGTGTACAGGTGATGACATTGTAGTTATTCATAGCTGGAAAACAATGTTTAGAATAATCACTTACAATAGAATAATCGCTTACACTATTACAATCACTTGTCACTTTACTATCACAGAGCCTACCATTGCATCATTATCACTGTGTGTGATATGTTTTAGAGACACCTAATCCAGTATTTCTTAAACCATGTGTTTGTGATGGGTCGCCACATGAACCAGTAAAACCTATTCCTCTGAGTGCAAATTCTGCAATATGGGTGCAAGCCATCTGGCTTAATCAATGGATCCTGTCAGAAGACAATGTGACAGGTAGGATAAATTAATGGCTATTCATTTGTAAAAGGGAAGACATTTTTATGTGGGCAGCAGGTTGTGACATCCTCTCTTTGGCTCTATGAGGGCATCTCTGGCAGCGAATGCATCCTTGGTGCCGGCTGACGTGCCCATGCCACCGGCCGACACGTCCACACTACCATCTCTTAAACAGCCCACCCACCCTAGACCCACTGGATTAACTGGGGCTCCACATTTACACTGAAATGGCTACTCAGACTAAATATATCATAATAAAGTATGGACTGATATTAGCTGGGCTGCCCAACAGAGGAAGAGGTTCCTTCTTGTGTCTTGATCTTCCCAATGTTTCTTTCTAATGCCCGTCTAGGGAATGTTTCCTTACCTCTTTTGCCCTTGGCCTGCTCATTAGGGATATGGACCTCGGCAAGTGAGTTTCTAGATGTAGTTCATGGATGTGAGCCCCATTTAAAATATATTCTTAAAGGCAGATTCACTCCATCTTCTTCCTGCTGAAACAATGCGAAACTCCCATGCATAAGCAACAGCAGTACAGCTTCCCTGGCATATATCAGATAACAGGGTACTGGGGTCTGTGCCTGATGCAGGATGGTTGAACATCGATTTGAAAAATTTATAAAATAGGGCCTCTGAATGTATTGCAGCATTCTGGATATCCGACAAGGCTGTTCTCTAAACACCTGCTTCACTAGTAAATAAAGATAATACAAAATTAATATGCTGTTTAACAGAATTTAAATTAGTTGTATGATAGGTAAAATATATTGAGCATTGCATTGGAAAGTTTCTGCATGGATCTGGAGAGTCGCCATACTTCCCAGGAACAGCCACTGTAATAATGATGGTAGCGAAAACTGTGACAGTGAAAAGGCTAAGTGACACTAAGAAATTTAGCTGGTAGATATTGCCTCATACTGAAAGCTACTTTGACATTAACCTATGACTTTTTATTTCACATCTTTCCTCAAATTTAATTTTATTTCCTTCTTTGTTTGGCCCATAATTATCAGTTTTTTTCTCTAGTGCCTTTTTGTGTTTCATGTATGAATTTCCTGTACAGCACTTTGAGCTGTATTTTACTTTTTAAGAAATTTTACAATAAAAATAATATATTATTATTGACAGTGTTTGTTTTGAAATCCCTGCATTCATTAATGGTGAAATAGGAGTATGAGGGGTATGCCATTTTAACTACTGTATTTGGAGATGACAAAAGATTCTGCATTGTGAGGTCTTAAATGCTTTCAAATATGAAATAGTTGCATGTTTTTTATTCATTCCTTTCCTTATTATTTTTCCTTGACATTACTCATGAGTTAAGATATAATGACAAGAAAATTTAATTAAAGGTGAATATTGAACAGCATCTCCAATGCAAAATATTTTTAAAATGTTCATCTTACATAATAGCCTACCCTTCCTTGATAACCCTTCCTTTAGAATGCCAAAAATGTTTTATATGCATACTATGAAACCATGTAAGATTTTATAAACATTGCATTGGCAGTGAATTAGATGTGAATGTCACCATTTCTTTCACATTTGACAGCAGCAGGGAGGAAGCGTGATGTGAGGTCGGGGATGGAGTGTTTTTGCTCTCCAACAAAGGAGCACAGAGATGAGCTGGCTAAAGCAAACTGAAACAAAATACTGCTGGCAGTAGAACTCAGGGCCCTAAGATTCAACAGAGCATCAGTAACACTCAGGGCGTCTTCTTGGATGCTGTATCATTGAGCAATACACAGCACCAGAAGAGCGTTCCTGTGCGTTTTATACAGAGGGAGAAACAAAAGAAACAAGGCCCAGGTGCATCAGGTGACTAGGAGCAGTACAAATGCAGTGTGTGTGTGTGTGTGTGTGTGTGTGTGTGTGTGTGTGTGTGTGTGTGTGTGTGTGTGTGTGTGAGAGACAACACATAGGATACTTTTTTTTGGCTGAAGAAGGCACTGGAATTTTTCAGCATCTTTAGCTGAAGAATTCAAATGGCTTGTAAAAATAATGCTAAATGCAATAATATGACAACCACTCAAAAGTCCCGTGTCACCACTTCTTTTAAATGAAACATGCACATGCTCATTAGAATGAGGAATGCTGCAAAATCATTATTCCAAAGGTACATAGAGAAGATGAATAAATCCAGCCTGAATATGGTAGAGAATGTGGTACAGAGCAAAAGCTTGAGGCATGGTGAAACAACATGGAATTATTAGGGTTAGGGTTAAAATGTTGCATAACAAAGAATTTTACAGGAAACATTTACCCATTAAACACTGCATTTTGAGTGAATTTCTTTACTAAATATTTACCCCTGACATACAAGGCTTCTTTCAGTTCATTTATCATGTATAGAACATCAAACATAATAATAATATAACACTATATTATAAATGATAAATAGTGCAGTGTTAATGAGAGCTAATGAAACATCATCTTCCAGTAAAAGTTTAACTAGTTTAGCATAAGAGACAGCAGTCTGGCAGTGGCAATAAGAAAAAATTACAACATACAACATTGAAGTAATAAAACCAATACACTCAAAGTAAGGAGTAATTAATAGATGTAATTGGCCCAGCTGAAGGCCGCCAGGGCGGCACTGAGAGCGGCAGTGAAGGACAGCTGCATGTAAGGGGCACTATTAGATAATGCCATGGTGTTGCACTTGTCTATGTTGCAGCAGTTTTGATTGATGAAGTAGGTAGCACCAAGGAGGGTGCCATTAGTGGTACTGTTACAGAGACTTGATGGTGCACAACCCTGATACTTAAAACCCACAAAAGCAGTGATGCTGGGGAAAGCTGTGGAGAGACAAACAATAGTATGATGGTTTAGCCACAGAACCCTCTTTCCCTAAAAAGGACATTTAACATTTTTTTAAAGCAGTTTACTTAATGGTGGTGTGGCTAAGGATATATGACACTTACATATGCTCATCATAATTACTGACATAATATCAGCTTGACACAGAACCTATGTTAGGTGATTATGACACTTTCCCAGTTGATATTGTATAACAACTGACTTTTTAGCTTAATATATTTATGGTAAGTTACAGTTACATAATTATCATAATGTAATAATGTGTAGTTAACCAAGTGAGAAAAGTTACATGGAAAAGTTAATGAAGGTGAGCTCTTCACAAAGATACACTTCACAAAAAAAGAGTATTAACTGTACTTCTGGTAAGATTGACATGAAAAGCTACTGTACAATATTGTTAATAAAAAATACTGTTCAGTAATTTACATAAATAGTTTACGTGATTACTTTGACTCTCAGTGATAGAACTATGGGTATTTTATCCGTCCTTACAAACCTTTTATTGGAATATCATGGCATTATATTGTAGCTATTATTAAAAGACTTGTAAACAGCAATATAAAACTCACTACTTAAGGACCAGAGAATACTCTGGAATTTTACATGCTGTGTCATGTCTGTTATCATATATGCTTTCAACTGTAAATTTTATGTTTTGCTCGTTCTTTCTTATGCTATGTGTGAGTTATAGAAACTACTTTGAAAACCATAATTTTGTGTGGTATTTCAAATTTTCCTACAGACAAAGCTGTTAACCTTGATGTTTCCACTTTTGGACGAATGGATTCATTTACACTCCTAAGAATTATCCTAATCCTAAGAATAAATGTACATAAACAAACCAGGTATAAGCAGAATTTATGATTTAATTTCCTCCTGATCGTTTCATATGTTGCAGCTCTTTTATATTTCTTTGAATATGAGTCCATTTATACAAGTTGTAGCTTATTCTGCACAGCAGTGTCCAAATGGCTAATAAGCATTTAGTTTTACAAGGGCAGTGGTAGGTAAGTGGAAAAGGTACTTAACTAGTAGTTAGAAAGCTGTCATTTCAAGGCCAAGTTGCCACTATTGGAACCTTGAGCAAGTTGTTTAGGCTTAAAGGATCAGATAAATACTGTAAATGTAAGGTTTTGTCTGGGGACCAACAATGTGTGTCCTCCATGACTGCAAGGAGGTTAATCATGGAGGACACACATTGTGACATGCTGTATTAGGTGGGGTTTTGGTTGTTGAATGTGGCTTGAAGAGAAGGATGTATTTACACCATATCACCTGTCCAGTCTGTTTTAAATATGCTTTGCATTTATATGGATGCTGGTATTTTTATGCGGATAATTTCTATCAAGAAATAACCCTAATATTCAATATGCATGAAACAAGCAGGTGTAAATGGAATCTATGTCACCTGATAGTGGAGTTATATCAATCTGACTAAAATTTTACAAAAGTAGCCTTTATAATGGCTAATACCTGTTGGAATTGGCCTTTAAAAATGGGTTATTATGTAGGTTTATTTCAGATGTAAATGTGTAGGTTTATTTCAGTTGCAGTGCAAGGATTATGTAGATGTTATGAAGCCTTATGAACACTTCAATTAAATAAAGTGTATTTATTTTGAAACCCTACAACCCTAGGCAAAATTATAGAACAAATAATTTTCTGAGACAAGACAGGATTTTGAAGTATGTGTGTGTGTGTGTGTGTGTGTGTGTGTGTGTGTGTGTGTGTGTGTGTGTGTGTGTCTGTGTGTACACATTTTTATATATGAGACTTACTGGCTGTTGCTGTGTAGCAGTTGGATGTATCATTGGTACAGACTGTGCTGCTGGGGTATAGACATATTCCAACCAGGCCCATGGGGCACTTATTACAGGTCAGAGCCTGCGCTGGAGAGAGAGAGAGAGAGAGAGAGAGAGAGAGAGAGAGAGAGAGAGAGAGAGAGAGAGAGTGTGTTATACAGTCAGAGTACAGTTTGTATACAGTTTGTTTCTATGACAAAGAAAAAGAAGATACCAAAGTATTGATAGAATTGACATCTGCAATATTTTAATCATGTTGCCATGACAGGGCATCATAGTGCATCCTTTGGTCCACACTTGCTTATGTTACAAGAGCAACTCCATGCCTTAGCTAAATTCATGTGTGTGGAGAATTTAGAAACACTGTTATGCAAGTACCAAAACATACTTGTAATAATGAACTAAATATACCAGCCTCTGTTAGCTTGTTATTTGAACTACCCTTACTGGTAGGGATCTTTTTGCCAGCATCACTCACTAACATCACTCTCTGTCCAACTAGAAAAACCTGCTTTTCAGCACTTGCAAGTAAGACTGATCAAGTGACAAGTGACCTTATCCCCACTCCTCAAACCCATCATTACATAGTATTCTCTTGCCCTTTATGAAACTCTCCCACGCTGGTATTGGCTGCAACAATGAACAACTTGCACAGTGGAACTGCCAGAGTTAATTTAACACATAAACATAAATTAATCTATCCTACCAATACATACAAATGGCAGATTATTGGTAGTCCTTTACTTCTACAGCAAGTAATGGTAAAGTATAGCTGCTGTCACTGCCACACATCTACCATAATTATGCTTTTTTTTTTTAAACAATCATGGTTAAATTTAGCCTTGGAGCTTTTTGAAATCACATGTCCTTACTTCCAAAATAATGCAATTGGAACCAGTAAAAGATGAGTTTTATGTAATGTTAAAATTATGATATACTCTCTGATAATTATTCATGTTGCAATACAATTACCTTACACGACACCATACATATTCTCACAATTTATAGAAAAAAAAAGTGTATAAACTGACCTAATGATAAGAATAGACAGACTGCTAAATTATAACACCCCCCCAACTTCACCTTTAACACCTTTCCACTATATGAAACTAAGGCAGTAAATATATGTAAATACAATCTAAACTGTTAGACGTCAACAAAATATCTTCAAAATAAGTTATGAAACACTTTTTGTCAACAATGTATGTTTTAGATTTTTAAACCTTTTTTGCATATTTACTCAAATTGCGTGAATACATTTCCCTCTGCCTTTTTAGCTGATGAGCTAGGATCAGAGTGGATGTCACCCAGATCGGTGTCAGTGAATCTTATGTCTAGGTGTCAAGGTGTTGTGGTGTCTATTACTTTTTAAGGCTTTTGGTGTGTTAAAATAAATGTTTTTAAGGTGAAAAGTGAATCCCGAGTTCCCTAAAGTGAATCCTGAGTTCAATCCTAATATCCTAAATCCTCTATTGTACTTGCAAGATCTATATTTTTCTGCTATTCCACTGCCCTTATTTGTACATATTATAGCCATGCTTACTAAACTAATCTAACGTAATCTAATCTAATTGAATCAAATCTAATCCAATGCAATTTAATCTAAATAATGTTGTGATTCAAGTTTTAGGTCTTATTGCTCAGCTTCAGTGTACATTATTTTAATGTAAAATGAGAACATAATTTTGATTACATCAGCTTTCTTCCTTTATTTAAATAATCTGTTTAAAAACTTTCATACACATTACAAGCATTAAAAATAAACAGGGGAGTTAGCCCCAGTGCTGGCCTGACATTTGAGACTTACCCAGAGCAAAAAATCCCATTAATGCAATTGTAGCAGTTAGAGCCCTCTTCATTCTGAAGATTGATGTGTAAAATCAAAACAGAATAATGGGAGGACAAAATGTTCTCTCAGATGGTAAGAAGAATGCGAGATATTTAAACAGCTTCAGAAACTAAGATTAAAGCAGAATGGATGGTTGTTTTAGGGCACTGGGGATTTATGCTAGTAGGAGTTCCTGAACAGAAGGGTGTGGTTAGGAGGTGGAATTCTCTATAGCACCTCAAAAAAAGAAATACATATATTTCGATATATTCTTTAAGTAGAATTATCAATACATTACTTATATTAAGTAGATATATTGTTAATACATTACTCATATTAAGCGGATATATTGATAATACATAAGATTAAGTAGGTACATTGTTCATGTGTTATATTAAGATGATATATTGTTAACATTAAGTTAGTAGATGGTTTTACCATCAAATTGATATATTGCTGATGCTTTCTTAAATGCCTGTCTCATTTCTTAAATAGATATAGGCCTATTGTTGATATATTACTTAATATTATCAGTACTTTAGTTACATTAAGTAGATATTACTAATGTGTTGCTAACATTAAGTAGATATATTGTTGATATTAAGTTAATGTTGTTGATACTTTACTTATATATTGCTGATACATTACTTACATTAACTAGACTTGGACACTCCAAGTAAATTAAAAAACAACCAAAAGCATTCAAAGCCCTATCATTTATTTGGTTAAGTAATGACCTGAATGGAAAAGAGTCATGTACCAGATATTTAAGTCTGTAAACCTATTGAACCTCCAGCTGAAAGATACAAAACATAAAATGAGTGAGTATAGGAAAGAGAGTTGAGTGTGTGTGGAAGAAGTGTTTGTGTATGTGCCAAAAAGGACAAAATGAAACACAAAATCACAAATACCTGACAGCGATTACATTATACTAATATCCTTCAGTAGAACTCCTGCAAAATGGAGCAATATCTACTTAATGTAAGTATAGTATCAATAATATTTACTTATGTAATATATCAACGATAGGTGTCACAATTTGCCACCCACCTAGCATCCATGTCTCTATGTCCATGTTTCCCTGTCCTGTGTCTTTGTTTTGTTTACTTCCTTGCTGTGGTTCCGTTACTTAGTATCGTTTTCTCCACCCTTCATGATTTGCACCTGTGTCTTGTTTAGTGTTCATTAGACCATGTATTTAAGCCCTGTGTTAGGTTAGTCTTGCTGCTGATCATTGTGAATGGAAGCCAGTTTGTTAATCCATGCCTTCATGTTTACTAGCCTTGTGTTAATTCTAGCCTCCGTGTGTCTAGTCTAGCCGCTGTTTGCGTGATTCCTAGCCCTTTGTTATAGTATGCATCCCTTGTTTATCTTCGTGTGCTTTATATTTGTTTTATCATGAATTCCTGGACTCTCTACATGTTGATAAACTGATCCTGGACTGTGACTACGTCTCTTACTCTGAATTTCTAGCTTTATGTTTGTTTTATCATGAATTCCTGGACTCTCTACATGTTGGTAAACTGATCCTGGACTGTGACTACGTCTCTTACTCTGAATTTCCCTTTAATAAATCCCGATCTTCTCCACACATGCGTCCGCCTTCTTACATCTCAACGTTACAATAAGCCCATATCTACTTAAGAAATGAGACAGACATTTAAGAACACTTCAGAAATGTATCAATTTGATGGTAACTTAAAAATCTACCAATTTAATGTTAGTAACACATGAACAATACTTAATCTAATGTATCTGCAATATATCTACTTAATATAAATGATGTATTAATGATATATCTGCTTAATGTATCGATAATATTTTTATTTAAAGTAACATATCTAAATGTACGTTAATCATAAATACGTTTTGTCCATCTACAGACTGTATACAGATATTAACTTAAATGTTTTAGATGGTTCACTACTGCTACTTCACTGATATGTTGCTGAAATTCTGACAGTCTGTTGAGAGATTATTATCATCTACAAAGGACTACTCAAAGTAGTGTTACTGCTATTCTTTATAATTCTTTATAATTATTTACTCTGAAATACACAAAACTGCAGTTACACATTAGAATCCTGTTTAAATAAGGTCAGTGCTGTATTCGGTAGATGTGGTGATGCTGGGTATACCCATCACTGCAGCAGGAGCACTCAGGAAACAGGAAACAAAACACATGTGGCAACACATGTGGCAAGTCCACTTTATTTGGTTCTTTCAGTATATTCATTACATTATAATTTTCACCAGATTTGGTAATTGGAATTTCTCTTAATTGTTTCATGTTACATTATGATGTGGTTAGAGGGAGGTGCAGAAATATGGACCCAGGTGAATATGGACCCAGGCCCTGTAGAGCCATAGCACTGCACAGCATAGTGCTTTTTTCAGTCCCAATACATTAACTTTAGCTCATGTAATTAACTGATGAGCTGACTTGAGCAATGCTGAAGTACTGCGCTCTGGCACCCAGTGGGACAGGCCTCACTCTCTGTCCACAACACAAATATACTGTTTTCAGTGATATGTCCCTGTGTTTATGTGACCTTAACTACAGAAGAACATGTGACTCAAAATAAATCATAAACCCTGATCAGCTGATCTGTCTGTTGGAAGTACACAGCCAACATCATTTCAAGCATTTCCTTGTTCTTTTTCCCACTAAAAACTCCACACATTTATTATATATTATGCATGAAACAATGTACTGAAATGTTTCCAGTTCACAAAAGAATCAATTTGAAAAATTAAACAAATCAGTGACACTACATTTCTGTTTCAACAAAGCTTTGGCCTCTAAATGAATAATTCAAATGGCTGAAACACAGGTAATTGTGTTTGAAAACACAGGTTTTCAAAAATAGACAACTTACAAGACAATCTGGTTGGAACAGTTTAGAAATACATAGTTGCAAGTAGGTTTCTAGGTGTCTGAACTAATAGTTTTTTTTTTTTTTTTCATTATTTTGCAAGTGATGACACATTGATGACAGCATTTGGAAAACATCTTGGTTCTTATTTGAACAGAAGGTTCCTAAAGATTATCAATAACTTCAGCTATTTTACCAATGCAAAGAAGGTAGTATAGGAGCACCCTTCTGACAGCAATATGCTTCATACTGATTGTTCATTAGCATAAATTGATCAAATAGGAAAAGAAGGTAGAGGAGAGCTTACATTGTATAAATGTCAGTACTTTGGAAGGGGGAGCAATGGAACCCCAAATTGTTTTATTTATCTTGCTTTTAAATTAAAGAAGAGTCAACCTAATGACCAATAAAATATAGTGTGATTGTACAATGGCAAAGCATTGTTTGGAGCCAATTTTACATTTGCATTTACATTAAGTACATTCGTTTTCTTACAGCCAAAAAAACAAAAAAAAAAACAAAAACAAACCCCATCAAGTCAGTATGTCCGTGAAGGAGTATGTCTAAAGTTATGAAAGAACAGTATTGGATTAAAGTAAATATGACATTACATGGCTATATGCAAAAAGGGCTGTGTGTGTATTTGTGAGGTGCAGTGTTTGTGTGTATAAAACATATGAACACAAGTAACCTTTCAGAGAAAGCAGAAGGCTTCCTAATATTCCTAATGCACTGTTACAGCCTGCCAGTGTGTGTGTGTGTGTTTATGCGTATGTGTGTCATCCTCACACCATGACCTTAGCGATAAACACTGACATAAGAGAGAACAGGAGCAGGGAGAGTGTGTGCAGATGAGGCAGGCTGGGGGCAGTGTTACACAGGTCAGTAGAACAGCATGTCTTGGTCATCTTGTAGATGGTACTGTTGCTGCCAGCAGGGAATGTCACATCACTTGTCTGGTTGCAGTCAATTGCTTGTAAACAGCCCTTCATTGACAGTTGAAAGAATCCAGCTGAGGCCAAGGAAAAAGAACATTCCTTCATTGACTCATTCATTCATTCATTTAATGACTGATGAATTACTTGATTATATGATTCACTAATTATCATGGGAGCCAAGGCCATGAGAGTCCCGGGTTTTCTTACCTGCTTTGCCCACTCCACTGTAGCATTGTTGACCAGTTTGGCATGTTATGGTGGAGGTGATACAAATATTCCAAAGCCCCAGGGCACATTCATAGCATTGCAGACTCTGAGCTGTGAGAAAGAGAGAGGGAGAAAGCGAGTGAAAGAGAAAAGTGAGGTTATGGCAAGGTTAACCAATATTATCAAATTATAAGAATTCAAATTATGTGAGCCCATGCAAGATACGAGCACACACACACACACACACACACACACACACACACACACACACACACACACATGTGAGCCCAGGTGCTTATGGTTAATAATCATTTGATTAGGAGTGGGGCAGGTGTGGTGTGGTGTCAGTAGGTGTGCCTATTTATATATATATATATATATATATATATATATATATATATATATATATATATATATATATATATATATATATATATATATATCCCAGAACTAAAGTACATTTCATTGCAACATTTTGTGTCAAGATTCCATGAATTCCTCATCTTGTAGAGGAAGATTCCATGAATTCCTCTGAATTCCTCTGTGACATGAATCTCACCACAGGGGAGATTTTTAGCACTTCTAATGCTTTCATAAATTATATGCATTTTCCTTTCAAATTAAAAAAATATATATAAATAAAGAGAATACATACCAACAGTGAAACCTATTCCAACATTTAGTGATGCACTTTAGGTAGAGTTTGGATAGACAACTCATTCATTTCCCAGATGATAATTCATTTAAACTTTACATTTACCTGGCATCTTTATCCAGAGTGATTTACATTTATGAATGAATCTACTTTGAGCAATTAAGTGTTAAGGGCCTTGCCCAGGGACCCAACAGTGGCAATTTGGCAGAGGAGGGCCTTGAACTTGCAAACTTCTGATCACCTTAACCACTGAGCTACCACTGCCCTTGTACTTAAAAGATTTCAAGAAAATGTCTTGAAAGATTTCTCTTAATTGATAAGCAAAGGTTACTTTGAATTAGAGATTAATTATGGGTTATAATCTTCAGCTATATTGAGTGAGTCATTTATATAACATGGCTTGAATGAGCCCAATGGCCATTCTGTCGTCATAAGACCATTACACTTGTAACAACCAGCTAACCATAGCTTGGTTTCCCAGAAGCATTACAGTATGTCTATGTGGTCATGGTATGTCTGTCACTGTGTCCTTATACTGAGATTTAAACTGGGTTGTGAGGTGGGAGGCAAAAGAAACATTACTGTGGACCAGTGTTTACAACTGGAACAACATTAAAACAAATCTATTTAGATGGTTATACAGATCAGCTAAAATTGTACTGATTGTCCTTCTTTCAGAAAGATTTGGTTATTCAGTTTCCTTTGACACTTTAAAGTTTACCAGTTAAAGTGTACTGAGAATTTTATCGTTTTTTTTAAAATTGTATTGTTTGCTAGCACCCCTCAGGCAGCTAGTGATGGTAGTAAAGGCAGTGATGGTTGGGGTGTGGTAGAATACACCTTGGGCAATTTGAGTGACTCAGCTTGATCCAGTAAACAATAGCAGGGTTCTGCTCTAAAGTGGAGATTCTGGAACGTGTTACATTCTTTGGCCACTGAGCCAGGCTTTTGAAGATGACACGCATCCAATGGTTCACATGAGTTCATAAATAATGCATACACTTTAAATCCTAGTTGCTCTCAAAGAAACCAAAACTCCATGTGACCATCTTTGCAGTAGTTTGTCAGCATTGCTGGCATAGCAACATATTGCTGGAGGTGGCTTGCCTGCACCTTGGAAACTCCATGTGCTGACACATTTCTTTAAAGCAAAAGATAATTAAAAGAAATGTAATGCGCAAAGAGTATGCTTGTTTGTGGTCAAAACCCACGTGCCATTTAGAAAGGGCATGATGGCATAAATATGTTAATGAAGAATGACGTGAAGTGACAGTCAATATGCACACATTATGTGGTGTTATGAAGTCCAGTGTCCTCACAAGATCATACAAGCAAACTTTCCTGAAGTCAAAAAATGACCATGAATCTAAAATCGCATGAATGCATGAATGCTTATTCTGAACTGATGTTAATCAAAGAAAAACAAACAAACAAACAGCCATAGAAACAATAAAAAGTCTAATTCATTTGAACTCAGTACAATTAAAAATGTTTACCTCAGTAATGTTACATTGCGTCAGTTTACTGGGTTCCAATTAAGATGCTAAGCATTAAAACAATGCAACAACAACATTACTAATGATTGAAATTTAGACATCAGTTTATATTATTCTGCTTCAGTTAGTCAAATCCAGCACTGGCTTTTATCTATAACTGCCGAGCAATAAGTCATGTTATCTGAATTAATCTGGAGCACAACATTCTGCCAATCAAATTAAGTTTTTAGTTTAGTTCCCTTGCCTTACCAATATTAAATAACTTAGTGATATGTGTGTTAGACAATAGCTGCTGCGGTTGAAACTGTGCTTTAGGACAGGATTACAGGAGCAGGATTCCTCTTATCCCCATGTCTCTCTCTCTCTACACCAATGTAAGAAAGCAGTTAGTCAGTTTCTCCAATATAATAAACATGTTGACAAACACCAAGCTTGTGTAATACAAATGAACTCAAAACCTGACGAATGGGATTTGCTGTCAAGAGAAACAGGTTGTTTATTATGTCCGTTCACAGACAGTATTGCAGTACTTGTTGAGACAAACATGTCAAAATTACTGGTGTTCCTTAAAAACACAGGAGTATTAGTGTATTAACAGTGCATCAGAACACCTCTGAGTGGTTAAAGTGGAATGCTGATCGACAGACACTGATGTGTACAGACACCTGCACCTAAGGCACTGCTGACCCCTGGTGGACATGAAACGTAACTTCATTCTACTGCTGGGCGTGTTGACTCAAGACACGCATGAAGAACACGTTTAGGAAAGCGTGGATAGAAGTAACAGTATAAAGGGTTGAAGTAACAGTAAACCTGAAATTAGATTTTTTTTTTCCACAGCCACTTATGTCGATCTTAATATTCTGATGCATCTGTCTAGACAAATGAATTTGTCTGAGGCTTCTAAGAGGTTTCCTGCCACAAGCAGTCATTTGCATGACGCTCATGTCCAAATTAGCAGAAAAAAAGGATCCCCAGCTGTTAAATAATATGTATATTATAAGTCGTAATTATTAATTGTATTCACAATTGTTAGTGATTGTTTTTATTGTTATTATAAATATAAAATTATAATTATTTTATTTTTAATCATAATTATGTCCAGCCTATGGCCCTAGACACAGGCGGTAGCCTGTGTACCTGCATCATGAATTTGCTTTTCGTGCGTGGGCCTGCCCAGACAAGCTCATCTAAAGGCTGTGGGTGGGTCTCAACAGTACCTGTTATTTTTAATTCAGTGCTATACCATGAATGGAGATTGCTTTAAGCGCATTTAGATTTGTCCTCAGTAAATTCCTACGTCTTCAGCTGCGAATGTTTTTGAAAAGCGATATAATGAGATACTGTTACTGCGCACTACAATTTAAAACAAATTTAACCGAACATACACAGGCGCTAACAATATTGTAACTTGTTAGCTATTATATACACACACAAGACGCATGGCATGTACTAAACAGTATATTAAAAACATTATCTTTGATAATGATTAATATGACACGACAATAAACAAAACATTAAACCAAATCATATTCACTCACCCACTGCGAAATACAGTGCTACTGTAAAGATACCGAGAAGAACCCTATTCATGTTTGTCGCGGCAGATTTTTCCTAGGTTATTTTTCTCTGGTGATACCCAGTTAAAGTCCAAAGTAAGTTGACAGGGAGTGATCCGCTAGCTTTATAGATTGGCCCACCCTCGTTTGGGCGTCACTGTCCGTTACTTTAAAGAACGAGGAAGTTCACTATATTCACGAGTCTGTTTTGGTGACATAAACTGCTGTGTAATACAATATTACAATACGGACAGAATGTAAGTTTCTTCTGCTTCTTTTTCTTAATAATAATAATAATAATAATAATAATAATAATAATAACAACAACAATAATATTAACAACAACAATAATAGCAATAACTATTGCATAGGTGTGTTAGAGAAGTAGCTAAAAAGTAGAGAAAATGAAACAAAATGTCAAAATAATAATATTAAGCCAAAAGAAAAACCTAATTGTGCACAAATTACCTGAACAAACATATTCAGTATTGCTATTAGTTATTTATTGTCTTTACTAGTAAAAGTGGGAAGAGTGCCTATCATTTCAATTCTCTCTCTCTCTCTCTCTCTCTCTCTCTCTCTCTCTCTCTCTCTCTGTGTGTGTGTGTGTGTGTTTCTGTGTGTGTCTCCAATAGAAAGAATGCAGGAAGGCTGCATATACAATAATAGTCAAAGCAAAATATTCTTCTCCATGGCTGACTAACAAATCCGCAAACACAAATGGCCTCAAAATTAATATCAAATGAACTATGTAATGAGTTTACATCCTTTTTTTAGTACTAAAATTCAGAATATCAGTCAAGCCATTAGTACATCTACGTCTTCCAGTGAACCTGTGATCTCTCCATCACCATGTAAAGTTATCATCCTTAAAATGTCCCAGTTTAGTGCTGTTAACAATGAAATTTTAATCAATACAGTGAATTACCTTAACTCATCTACTTGCAGCCTTGACACCTTACTGACCAGATGGCGTCTTTGAAAGAATGTTGGTATCATAGGAGCTGACATACATCAGATAGTAAACACCTCACTCTTATCGGGCATTTTTCCTAACGTACTAAATACTGCAACTGTGAAACCTCTCTTAAAAAAAGAAAAATCTGGAAGCAATTTTGTTAAGTAAAAATAAATTCATTTCAAATCTAACATTCACTGGAAATCATTAGGAAAAGCATTGAGAAAATTGCCTTCAAGCAACTTAATGGCTTTACATCCTTAAATAGTTATCTGGACAAATTTCAGTCAGGATTCCAGCCTCCCTATAGTACTGACACTTGATCTCAATACATCTTTTGATACCGTAGGCCATAGCATTCTTACACATCAGCTTGAGAACGGGCTTGGACTCCTAAAATGAGTCCTCAATTGATTAATAAATTAATTTATTAATTTAAGCTATTTATTTAAGATAGATTTAAAACTTAACTTTAATAATTAAAAAAAAATAAACAATGCGATCAGGGGAAAATCTCCCCTTAACATTTTAAAATGAACTGCAAAATATTCTAGTTTTTCATTATACTAAAATTATTAGATGTCGCTAGGTTCCCACATACAATGGCAAATTAAGTCTCTCTCTCATTTTCTCTCTCTCGCTCGCTTTAATGTTTAATAAACATTTTCATTTTTATTTTGGTTACAACCTTCCCAACATGATAGATCTCAGGCTGTAATAAGCTTTATTATTCTTCTATGTCTGTGTAAAGCACTTTGAATTGCCACTGTGTATGATACGAGCTAGAAAAATACATTTGCCTAGCCTTTCCTTGACTTGTATATGTGCATGTGTTACATATCCTGTTGCCTAGTGTGACCATGTCACGTGAAAGGCTGCACTGCCTTCTGTTCTATTCAAATAGCCCATTGCCTGAGGAGCAAACTTACTTAAACAATTTGCACTATCCCAGTGCTTCTCCATCCCAGTGCAGTCTCATGCTATTGACACACTGATTCAACTCATAAAGGGCTAGATTATTTCATGAGCTGAAGCAAGTGTGTCTGAATAAAAATACACAAACAGTCCTGAGTAAGGAGAGATGAAGGTTCAGTGAGTACCCAGTCAAGTCATTCTTGCTAACTGAAACGCATCCTAGCATGCAGTAGAAACATTCACAAATGACCACATATGGAGGAGCTAGTGTTCGGTTGCATATGAATGCAAATGGATGATTTAGCCTTACCAATGTAAGTAATTGCATAAGCCAAAATATTTTTAATAGTAATACTACTACTACTACTACTACTACTACTACTACTAGTACCACTACTACTACTACTACTACTACTACTACTACTAATAATAATAATAATAACAACAACAACTGTTATTTAGATAACATTTTAAAATGTTTAATTCATTTAAAAGTAATTCTGCTTTACAGAACAAATAAGGACAAATAAAGTTAAAAATGAGAGAATAAAAGTCACTTTATTCAGGACCTAGCCATATTCAGTGTGAATGCTTCACCCTTGTGGTTCTTGCACAAAGCTTCTTACTCAAGTTGGTCAAACACTTAACCAAAATGGCCATGGTGGAGGTGTGGCTACAACTTATGATCCAAATGTAGGCTTTACTCAAAATATAGGTCATGAAGCATGCTCCTTTGAAGTACTAAGAGTGGCACACCTGTCTTCCTCTTCCAAAACATTATATGTTTTTTTTTTATTACAATATATCACCACCCTGGTCCTAATTCAGATTTCTGTCAAGTGTAGTACTTACTTCTGATAAGGCTTTTATAGTAGGAGACTATCCACTTTGAAAAACAGACTAAACCACTAAAATAGCTTTTAACTCATTAATAAATGCTATGGGATTCACACAGAAAGTGTTGGGGCCTACTCACCAGTGTAACCATACTTTAGATTTAATATTGTCTCTTGGTATTGAGATAGAAAACTTAGTTACCATATGGCAGAGTGACTCCCTTCACACACACATATATATATATATATATATATATATATATATATATATATATATATATATATATATATATATATATATATATATATATATATATATATATATATATATATATATATATATATATATATATATGCACAGCTGGTGAAGGACTTCTGTCTATTCTGTTTCTCTGGAAACTCTGTATAATTTTGAATCTCTCTCTCTCTCTCTCTCTCTCTCTCTCATATATATATATATATATATATATATATATATATATATATATATATATATATATATATATATATATATCCTCACCCTTAGCTTAGGATATATAGTGTGGAGAAGCATGGGTCAATTCTAGTTAACAGTTGGACAACTTTGTGGTTGTTTCATAGCACCTGAATCTACATGTTTTGAGCATTAGTGTGAAAAGAGATGCTGAGCTCTCAACTGATCACTGTGATATGCACTGATGTGTTACATTGATGCATGACAGAAAAGAACTGCTGGACAGACCTGGTAGACACAAATCTATGCTGAGGATCTGCTGGCAAAGACTGGCAGAGGGCTCTGTCCGGACTGATGTTGACTCCAAACTCAGAGAGAGTTTTCCAAATGAGCAGGTGGGGGACATAGAGTTTGAGAGGACCTTATTCAAGCCCTCCTTTTTGGAAGTGGCTGTGCATAGGTGTGGCCAATATCTTATTGCTGTTTCTATGGCAGCAAGAACTCAATTGTGGACACCAGTTGTGAGGGATGCCATCAGGTAGAACAAGGAGGCTTTTCAGACTTCTCTGACTTTGGAAACTCCTGATTCAGCTGAAGTAAACTGGTGGGCAAAATAGATTGTGAATTTGCCAATTGCAGAAGCAAAAACCAAGTCATGGGAACAGTTTGCAAAGGCCATGAAGAATGACTATCGGGTGGCCTCAAAGAGGCTCTAGAAAAGACTTGTTTATTCTTAGGAGGAGGGGCATCATCCAAGTTGTGCTCAGTAATGTTAGTGAATCTCTGAAATCAACTGAAAATATAGCTGGGCATTGAAAGGAACAATTTGAGGAACTCAACCCAAAAAGCCATACCTCCTGTACTGGAGATAGCAGCAAAGGCTAATGAGGGTTCGGATTCCCTGGCCAAAGTCATAGACATAGCTGAAAAACTCTGAAATATTAAGGAACCAGGAGTAGACGAGGTCACTGCCCAATAACCATTGCTCATTGCCTAATACTCCACCTACACTGTATTTTAAACTATAATTACTCTATCCTCAAACTGCCTAATACTCAGCCAGACTTCAGTGCCTCACACTTTTATTATCACTCACAGGTTAACAATACACTAATTCTGTCTAATAATCTTCCTTTATTATTCTCTGGAGGATTCTTTTCCATAGACTCTATTAGGGGGATAGTGTTTACCACCAACAAAGCATGGAGTATTTAGGTGGTCCAGAAATGTCCATATATGGCAGATGGTGCCAACCCTCTGGCCAGTCCCCACATATCGGTGCACAGCAAAATGATCTGTGTTAAACTAATTCTTGCAATGTACACTCGTGTATTGTCACAGTAGTTTTACATTTTGTGTGGTTCAGTTACTGTTTTATGAATTTGATTTTATGAATCTGGTCCATTATCTTTAAAAGTACACTGTAGATATTACATTAACCTTAATAATAATAATAATAATAATAATAATAATAATAATACATAATTACAATAAGAATACCAAAACATTGATCATTGTGCTCTGTACAAGAGATCTAGCTCACTCATAAACCCACATGAAGAGAAGGTGATGAGGTTCTCTAGCTCCATGGTACATCCTATCTCAATCCTGTCTTGGTATTTGAGTGCAGTTCCAACAATAATGTTTATATTATGTCGTAAGAATGTTTACATTTCAGGAGAGTTTCTGTGGAAATGCCAGTTTCGAGTTTACACCCAGAATTTACAGTCATAGTGGCTGCCCTCTCTAAATTGGAATAAAGACAATTAGATGAGTCACAGACAAAAGGGGAGGAGCAACCTACTGCATGTTCACATGGAACAGCACATGCACGATCCAGGAAACATAAAGTACACAGTGTGTAATAGATGACTAGAACTTCCATATGACATATGAAGTTAGTTTTCATTTGAATATTAATAAATAAAGTTCTCTTTCACTGTACATTTGTAGATGAAAAAACAATAATTTTATTACACAAGAAGCAGAAAACTCAATAGCTTTCTTCCTGATAGATTTTTCAGCAAACTCATGATAACCTGAGATAAATGTAGGCATACACCCTGATGCAGAGACTTATGATTACAAAATACCCAGAAGACAATAACTATATAATAATGGTTTGTGGTGGTATTGGAATTGCTGGCCCATACTGAACTTTACTGAATTGCAGAAGTTATTATTTATGAAACATAAATTAAATGGTGATGTTTTCAAATTGAACTGAATAATTTCAGTAAAATGCTTGAAAAATATTTTTATTAAAAACTTGAATGGACTGGCATATATCTAACGAAAACACAGTGAAAGCATTTCACTGATTTCACCTGAAGCACTCCCCTCTCTGTTTTCACCTTTAGCTAGCTACTTCAACTGTCAATGTAACCTTCATTTCCAGAAATATTGACACACTTAATTTAATGCCTAGGAGGCTATAGAATAAACTGAAGAGTGTGTCATATCTCCCTTCCACACATAACCCATAGATAGAGTGGAACAGTTTGGCAGTCACTCCTTTCAAGTGGGAGCACTGTCTCGCTACCTGTGACACTGTTTGTGAAGGTACTGTATAGCTACCCGTAAAGTGAGTTGGAGCTTGTCGGAAGCTAATATTGGAAAACTTATGAAGGAGCCTATAGTTTGCACTGTTTTCAGATATGTGAGAATTGTTATATTAGCTACTTTTTAATTAGCTACCTTTTTTGGAATTTTCATGGTATTTACTGCTCTGTATGTCAGAACACTCATATAAAGTGTTCTCATTGGAATATGAAGAATGCTGTGTCATAAAATGTTTTATAAATTTATAAAATATCTAAAATTATAAACTTATACAATATTTATTGTACATTTGCAGGTGAAAGAGTGTGTGTGTGTGTGTGTGTGTGTGTGTGTGTGTGTGTGTGTGTGTGTGTGTGTGTGTGTGTGTGTGCAAATAAATCCTCTATGCATTGTCAGACACAGTGTTCCAGTAGCAACAGCACATGCATTGAGAAAATACTGCTAGGGTTTTATTAACAAACAAACTGAATGCAATAAACTGGGTGTAGAGTCAGAATCCTGGCCACTTTCCACCTAAGCAGAACATGTCACTAATTTGTGTGTTTGTTTGTCATTATTTGTACGTAGAATGGGAAATATTATGAAATGCCTGAGTCATACACCAAGCAGTATTTGGTGTTGAAACAGAGAGACAATGAAAGAATGAGAGAGAGAGAGAGAGAGAGAGAGAAAGAGAGAGAGAGAGAGAGAGAGAGAGAGAGAGAGAGAGAGAGAGAGAGAAGAGGGAGGCACTAATGGGGAGGTTAAATACCTTCATTGTTTGCCATACAAACATCTAGTGTGCACTGCGTCAAGCTGTTTCTACAGTGACAAGCAGACAAAATACCTACTGTTGTGAATCTGTTGAAATTTATATTGCAGTGCAGTGACTGAGATTGAAGATATACATTTCTGATAAACCTGGCAAAAGAATGAGACACAAATAAGAGAGAAGGTGAAAAAAGAGAGAAAATATAGATGAGAAAACAAGAGAAATAAAATAAATAAAGGAGACGCAGAGGGACTGAACATCATGTGGCTTAGGGTGTGGTGCACAGGCATTTTACATGACTATGAGACTCTGAGTATGGCGTATGTGCGTGTGTGTGCGCGCATGTGCGCGTGTGCGTGCACGTGTGTGTGTGTGTGTATGTGTGTGTGTGTGTGTGTGTGTGTGTGTGTGTGTGCGTGTGTGGTATGTTTGAGAGGCATACTTTCAAGGAGTGATTTTATTTTTATATTTTATTAAAAGTTTTTTTATTGATGCACAAAAAAATAAATGATCATTTCTACTTTAACTCATACCAGATAATCTCATATTCACAAAATATCCTAAAATATATGGGGCTATTTGTCTTTGAATTGAATGTAATTGTACTGAAATGAAATGCACAGATGTTTCTGGTCTTGGTGCACTGCAGTGGCTCTCTCTCTCACAATGAATCACACATTCATTTACTCTATTAAACCCTATGCAGAAAAATCTGTTTAGTTTGCTATGTATGGAGTTGGCCAGTAAAGCAAGATGACTGCTTTCCGAGATGTATTATATCAATTACCTAGCAACATTTGCAAAACTGAAAGAATGTAGCTATGATTTTGACAAATGGAAGGCTTATCCGGTTAGCAAATGACATTCACTCTTATACACAGCGACTCATATATTTATCAGGGTTACAGTACATGTGCACCATGGGAAATAACCCATGATCTTGGTGTTGACAGCACCATGCTCTGCCTGCTTTGCCAGATTTGAATGAAGCAAAGTTTAAGGGTTAGGGGAAGAAAAATAAAAACATGTTAATATCATAAATAACTAAAATAGGAACATTTATGTTCTTAAATGTTTCAAAATCACTATTCTCACATCAGTGTATGTTTACCTGCTAAGAAATTACAATATTGTACCATCTTTCCAGAGAGAGAGAGAGAGAAAACAGCACCAAGACACACCCTGAACAGGAGAGGAGAGGAGAGGAGAGGAGGAGTAGACATTTATTTTGTGACAAATATGTCATTATATTAGACTAGATCTACAACCATACATTTGTTTACATTTTCATTTACATTTTTGGCATTTAGCAGACCCTTTTATCCAGTACAGTAGTTCAAACTCAAGATTACCATTTAACTAGAATACTGTTGTAATACAGGGATTAAAGCAGATACCGAAAAGTGTTAAATAAGTATAAGTTCTATAACCAGACAATGATAAGTATAATAACAAACAATATCAAACTATCAAGCTAGAGTTTCTTTTACCCTACAGGTGCAGGATCAATGGTCAATTTAAATATTCCACAATTAGATATGTCTTCAGCCTGTGTTTGAAGACTTCAAAGGACTGCTGTCTGGACAGACAGTGGTAATTTATTCCACCATCTGGGAGCCAGGACAGTGAATAGTCTTGATGCTTATCTTCCATGAGACTTGAAGCATGGTGTATCAAGCCGAGCTATACTTGTGGTCTGAAGTACTTGAGGATTGGGCTTCGAACATTATCATCATGTATGGAGGGGGTGGTCTAGTTTAAAAATCTGAGTCGGGCAGCTACTGGAACCCAATGAGGGCAATGCAGCAGTGGAGTAACATGTATGAAGTTCGAAGACTCATTGCAAGTTATGCTCCTGCATTCTGGATCAGTTGTATAGGTCTTATGGACCATAGAGGAAGACGAGAAAGTAGCAAGTTGCAGTAGTCTAGCTTTGAGATGACAAGAGCCTGCACAAGCACCTGAGTAGCTTCCTGTGATAGAAAGGGATGAATCCTTTGTATGTTATGAGGAGCTTCAGATGGTGATACCAGTGAGTTCTTGAAGGAAACTGTCATGGTAAGGATTGGGAGTTCCTGGGATGTACAGAAGCTTGGTTTTACTGGCGCTTTAAGTGATGGGCTGTCATCCATGCGGCAATGTCAGTAAAGCATGCTGAGATACACCTGGAAATCTGAGTGTCAGAAGGTGGGAGGGAAAGAATTAATTGAGTGTTGTAGCATAGTGCTGGTAGGACAAGCCATGAGAAGCTATTATATCACCAAGAGAGCGAGTATACAACGAGAAGAGTAGCAGGCCTAACACTGATTCTTGGGGGACAGTGAAAGAGAGGGTACATAGATTGGATCCTCACCATGTTACCTGATAGGACTGACTCTCCAGACAGGACTGAAACCATTTCCATGTAGAAAAAGTCACACCGAGGCTGGAGAAAACAGCAAGAAGGATGTTATAGTTTACTGTGAC
This sequence comes from Electrophorus electricus, assembly GCF_041902795.1. Lineage (NCBI taxonomy): Eukaryota > Metazoa > Chordata > Actinopteri > Gymnotiformes > Gymnotidae > Electrophorus > Electrophorus electricus. The sequence continues at coordinate 22,237,082 of NC_137500.1, forward strand.
AAAGGCTGCTGAATGATCTAGAAGAATCAAGTCAGTTTGGCATCTTTGACAGCATGACATTTCTCTGTCACTGCCATTTCTGTTGAATGTGCTGGTTTGTAACCAGACTGATTGGGGATTGTGGAGCAGGTTCTGGGTGAAGAAAATAGATAATAGATTGTAAACTGCTTATTCAAAAACTTTTGAGACGAAAAATAGACGTGATACCAGTTTGTAATTGCTTATGTTTTTGAGCTGTCAAGTGTGGCCTTCTTTAACATTGGTACTACCCTGGCCATCTTGAACGCAGTTGGTACATGTCCAGTAATAAGGAGTTGTTGATGACAGAGATTAAAGGAAGCAAGTTCAAGTTCAAGTTTCAAGTTTGGTTTATTTGTCACAATATAACTTGCAGTGAAATGGTTGAGAGTGCGCTGTCCAAACTGAGGAAAAAGAAAACAGGGGTGCATAGAGAAATATATTATTCTATATATGTACAAAATTACATTAACAATGTATGTACAATATATGTATATTATGTTTATATACACAATGTACAATGTATATAGTTGCATATATATGTATGTACACAAGGTACAGATCCATTTTGTAAAATGACATAGTTACAGTTTTTTGTTACATGGTGGTAATTGAATATATATATATATATATATATATATATATATATATATATATATATATATATATATATATATATATATATATATATATATATATATATACACACAGTTATGTTACATGGTGGTGGTGGTCCCCACAGTTTATCAGTTTCCCTGATTCAGGGACCGAATGGCCTGTGGGAAGAAGCTCTTCTTCAGTCTCTCTGTCTTGGTCTTCAGGGAGCGAAAGTGCTTCCCTGACCTCAACAGAGAGATGAGCCTATTGTTGGGATGGGTGAGGTCCTTCACAATCCTCCTGGCCTTGGTCTGGCACCGCTTGTAGTAGATGGTCTGCAGGTCAGGAAGTTCCGTGTGAGTGATGCGCTCTGCTGAACGCACTACCCTTTGGAGTACTTGTCTGGATGTGAACACCAAGGTACCTGAAACTATCTACTCTCTCCACCGTGGTTCCACTGATCCTCACAGGTTGGTAGTGCCGCTCCTGCTTCTTGCTGCAATCCACGATCAGCTCCTTTGTCTCACTGACGTTTAGGAGGAGATTATTTTCCTGGCACCAGTTTTCCAGGTGTTTAATCTACTCCAGGTAGGCCCTCTCATTGTTGTCCGAGATCAGGCCCATGACAGTGGTGTCGTCAGCAAACTTGACAGTGATGGTGGAGCTGGAAGTGGCTGTGCAGTCATAGGTGTACAGTGAGTAGAGCAGGGGGCTTAGGACACAACCCTGAGGAGCTCCAGTGCTGAGGGTGAGGGTGGATGAGGCACAGTTGCCCACCCGTACTGATTGTGGTCTGTCTGTTAGGAAGTTGGAGATCCAGTCACACAGGGATGAATGCAGTCCTAGATCCTCCAACTTAGTAGTGAGTAGGGAGTAGATGATAGTGTTAAATGCTGAACTGTAGTCGACAAACAGCATTTTAACATAATTACCCCTCCCTTCGTCTAGGTGTGTCAGTGTGGTGTGGAGCAGATGTGCAATTGCATCATCAGTGGAGCGGTTGTGGTGGTATGCAAACTGCTGTGGGGCCATGGAGGCTGGCAGTGAAGATGTGATGAAGTCTCTGACTAGCTTTTTGTCAGCCAGGGGGCAGACGGGGGAGATCTTGCAGGTCTGGAAGAGAGAGGGCACAGAAGATTAACTGTTTAGGAGAGTGTAAAAAGGAAAGTATGAGTAACTGTAGCCAGAGAGAGAGAAGAAAGAGAGTCAGGGTGACGAAGGATATAGTAGAAGTAAGCGAAGAGGGAGTGAGGGAGCACAGATTGTGATGGAAGGAAGAAGATGATGTGGGAGAGGTGTGGATAGAAAGAGTAGGGAGGGAGAGAGAGAAGTACAGAAAGTGATGGTGTGAGAGGTGGAGGAGGGTAACTGCAATGTCCAATGCTGTGGTGGTCAGGGTGAAAATCAGTCGGCGGAGACGAGCTGAGGGTGAGGTCAAATGATGACAACAGTGAAAGAACACAGAAGTAAGGTTGAAGTTACCAAGGAGACTGAGTGGGTTTCCTTCAATAGGGAATTAACTCAAGAGGATATCAAGCTCATCAATGAAGTTATCTAGGGAAACTGGAAGGTGGTGGATGATGTGAAGTTTGGTGGGAAAAGACACCACAATAGCATGGAATTCAAAAGTAGAGACCGAAAGAGCAGAGAGGAAAAATGGGTGAAAAGGCAGAGGATAGGGCAGCCGGATTTGCAGAGTTCTCAGGGGGCTCTGTTAGATCCAGGAAGTCTAGTGAGTGTAGCGATTCTAGGGCTAAGATGAAGTCAGCCTTCTGGACAGCCAACTGGCAATTCATCGTGCCACCATGGTCTGAGATTGTACTGAATTTTGGGAGTAAATGAGGTTGTTGAAGTTGCATCCAAGACGATGGTAGTGTCTAAGAGATTTGTGGGATATGTAGACAGGAATTGAGAGACACATTTCAGATCGGAAAGATGTTTAGATTTGTCAATGTATGTGATGAAAGTCTGAGAAAGTATCTGAAAAAAATATATACTTATGTGACAAATAGGACCTGTATACATTGAATTCCTTTTGGTATGCTGGGTCCCTTTAAGGTTACCACCTCTACATGATTAGGAATCTCACAAGAACTATTTAACTTGCATTTGTTGTCATTTGGAAAAATAGAGGTGTATGTCCTTTGGTTAGTTTGCGATGCCCCACATTTTAATTCCTGGATTTTAACTTTTCAAACGGGCTGAGGCTGTAGACGTTTTGCGGCACTAGAGATTTGTCCAGTGCTGGGTTTTAATGTAAGTATATGATGTTGTTTATAACAATTTGCATTTTAATGCTTCCATGTTAGCATGAGAGTAATTATGTCTTTAAAGTTATAACGGACATTATGTTGGGAATCTAGGATATTTCGCTCCTGAAATTTGAGTCGCAGTTGGTGGTAAGCACATTCAAATGGCAGAGTTATTAAATCCAGCATTGGTTTTGAAGCACTCTATTCATATATGTGCCTGCTTGTTTAGCTTCAGTTGAAGAGTTGAAGACCAGTAGACTGTAGCAGAGTAGGTAACATACGTGAAGGGGTAGGCAATGTCATGGGTTTGGGTTAATTGTATCCTGTTTTAATGTTAATTGTGGTGTTTTACAGGGTTGAGCCTATCGTGCAGCAGAGCAAGCCACTGTATTTTCCCCTCTCCAGTTTTGTTTTGTTTATTTTTTGTTTGTTTTTCTTCCTGTACGGATGGAATTATGTTACATTTTAACTGTATTTAATTTGTGTTTATCGGCATCACTATTGCTGTTTAGGTTTTGTCAGCGGCGCTCGACAGTGGGGGGGGGGTGGGGTGTTGGGAACGGGGGTTAATGCTACGCATTGCGACTGTGGGAGAAAAACTGGTGGAATAGTAACTGTATTCTTGTTTTGATTTTGATGTGCGCCTTATTTATAGTGTGGGATTTAATTTTTATTTTGTTTCATTTTGGGTTGCTCACATCAGGAGTGTGTTGTGATTTTTTTTTATATGCACTGATTCCTGTTAGCTGGGTCAGAATGGTCGGTGTGTTGTATTGTACACCAATGACTAGTAGTTCCAGGTTATGTAGCCCTTAACTATACTATCCCGGATGAATTTTCTATGTTGCCAGTGATTAATGAAAACTTTAGTTGTTGATGTGAATGTAATTTACTTGATGTCATTAAATGATGTATTAACTATATTTCTTATGTGAATTAATAAATTATTGGTGCATCAGTTTCTGCTGTCCACCAATCTACTGCCAGCAGTAAACCTCTGTGGGTAGACATCCTGTATATGGTGTACTAGTAGATGCAATAGGTTTCCCTCTTCAATTATTTGAGGGTGGTGTAGTCAACTGGAGTTTGGCATATACTGAATAAAGGCCCTATAAGTTTGACTGTTGCAAGTGAGTGACATGACGACTGATACACTTAGATGAGTTTGAGAGCTCTGGTTTCAGTGTAGGTGAGGAACTAGATGAAAAGCAGAGCAAAAGCCTTTTACAGGTGTCAGAGGGCTTAGGACTCTTCCTAATTTAGCAGTTTAGTAAGTGTTATGTCCGCCACCCAATTCACACCTAACAGCAAACAAGCAACTAGGTCCAGACAAGAAGCCTTGAACTTAACAGAATTTAAAGCAAATTTAATTAAACTCAGAGCCTACCTTAACCAAACAGAAGATAGTCCGAGAGAAAAACCAAAACACTCCATTAACACTAACACTAACACTAACACTAACATTAACATTAACAGTTGTATGTATTAATACTTTAAATGTAAGAGCTACTTTCATAAAAATAAGTAATTATGATTAATTATAGATTATTCAACTTATTGAATTATTATTCAAGAAAAACAAGAACTAAAGATGCGGCATATGCAGTATTATTTATTACTGCTTATGAAGAATGAATCTGTCCCTGTTAAACTGAGACAGGAGGCACTAGCAAATCTAGACTGTAATGGATAAAATACTGTATATAGATATCAACTGGCCCATCCTTTGTGTGCATCTACCTCACTATCCTTCCTCTAATGTCCTTGTCACTTTATTTATCTATATATTTAACTCCTTCTGAACACTCTCTCTCTCTCTCTCTCTCTCTCTCTCTCTCTCACACACACACACACACACACACACACACACACACACACACACACCACACACACCTACACACACAAACACAAACAAACAGCATCAAAAGATCACATTTTGGGGGGAGGGGCAAACATTTGCTGCTTTTATGAATAATCTCCTTTGGGGCAAAATTAAATTAATTCAGATTAACTCAGATTTAAATTAACTCAGATAAATTAACTGTTGTTGACCTTTTATTTGTTACTTTCCAAGTAGAACAATAAGAGTGCTAAATATTATTTCATTTAGCTCCCTCCCCCTGTATTATAAGACAATATGCAGTTTGAATCAAGGGTTCACAGTTTGAATTAGGGGTTTACAGCAGGACACAACAAACTGCACAGTTCTTCACCTCTCCAGAACAGTGGCCTGGAAATCACATGATTGCTGAAGGAGGCAAGTTTATCTTATTTCTTTGTATACACACACACTTTCACACTCTTAGCAAAGCCTGCATAGACATACTAATATACACACCTAGAAGTCCAATATTTGTGCGCAAACACACATATGTATGCACGTGTATAACACGGAGTACAATGGAGAAAATGCTCTATGAAGTGGGAGAGAAACTGAAGGAGCTGTCTCACTGAAGCTCCATTGTTACAAGTCAGCACAGTCTCGTGCTGCTGAGGTCATGATCGAACCAATCAAGACAATGGAAAATAACCACACCATCCGATAGACAGAGAAAAAGAAAACAAGGCACACAGACAGACAGACAAGTAAATACACAAAATACACAGAATTATATTTCGGTGTATAGGTACCAACCTAGAGACAGAAACACAAAGATATAGAGAGTCCTGGAGACAAAGAGAGAGATGGCCAGCCATCAATTAAAGCATTAAGGAGCAGTTGTAACCTGATCATAGAATTGACACAGCACTGGCCAATTGTGGACTAATTATATCTTAGGGAACCCCCATGCGCACACACACACACACACACACACACACACACACACACACACACACACACACACACACATATTTTAAGACTGGTCATAAAGAATAGGTCTTTAAAGAGACCTGTTGGCATGCTAATTTCCATCACTACCTTCCATCCATTTATAATCTTATTACATAGTATTATATTTGTCATGTTCACTCACACCCATTAAGCAAAAAAAAGAACAAATAAACCAGGGTATGGCTGCCAGGTGTATGTGTTGGTAGTCAAAAAACATGATGGAATTATTCAGAATTATGACTGAACAGCATGCTTTAGTAGTCATCAGTGGCCAGCCCTGCTTCCTACAGTGCATTACCATGTTCAGCAGCAGGGTGTATGTTTTAGATTTGAGTGGGAGCCATAGATGTGGGGCAGTAAATCCCCAGGAACAGTGGGGTCTATCCCTGACCTGATGTGTATATTTAGATTTTAGGACTCTTAATTTAGAACCTTTATTTTAGAAATCCATGGCATTTTTCATGGATTGCTGGAGTGCAAGGGAATGTTTATAAGCTCACTCTGGCGTCATCCAGAGTCAGCAGAGTTGCTGTTGCTAAAACACCTGTAGCTTGTTGACAGAGATATAAACCAGTGTGACAGAGATATAACCCAATGTACTAATATGAAACTTTTTTTTCTTTTTTCTTTCTTTTTATTGCTAAATACGTCCAAGTATGTATGACATACAGTAAAGCTTCATGACTATACTGGCAGTACAAAACATGACCTGACTGGCAGTACAACACAACCTGACTGGCAGTAAAACACAAACTGACTGACACTACAACACAATTTGACTGGCAGTACAGCATCTGAGGCTTAATGTCTGTGGGTTTGAATAGTGAAAACAGGCAAATGAACCCATAGTGAAGAAGCTCTGTTGTCTGCACTGTTTATGAATACAGGTTAGCTATGATCTTATGCCACTTCACATTCACAGAAAGAGTAGTAAGATGTTATAACCGGTTCACAACCATTTTGCGCAGCTAAGGTTGAACTGCTGTTAATTCCCAGGAACACAAGAGACTCAGTTGGTGAAATGAAGTTCTTTGGTATAGCTCTTAAACTCTGGAACTGTGTTCAACATCGAAAGTAAAGTCAACTCAACTAAATCTTTATTGTCATCGCTGCCATATAAAAGTTGTAGTGCACAGTGAGATTAAATTACTTCTCCCCTGGACCCAAGGTGAAAGATACATGCATACATGTATGACATACATACACAGTGCTGAGAGTACAGACATGGCCAAATTCTAAGCATTTCATACGTTTTTTGTTTTTTTTTTAAACTTTTTATTGACAAATACATCCAGTTTAAGCAAAGACTTAATATTTACAGTGTTGTCTTCTGTTTTAATACTTCTGCAATTTGCCTTGGCATGCTGGATATCAGCTTCTTACCTAATCAGTGCTTGGAGTTGATCACAGTTTCTGTGTTTTTGTTTGTCCAGCCTCTTTTTGAGGGTTGACCACAGGTTCTCAATGGAATTGAGATCTGGGGGGTTTCCTGGCCATGGACCCAAAATTTCAATGTTTTGTTCACTGAGCCATTTAGTTATCATTTTTGCCTTGTGTATCACGACTATAAAAAGATATATACAAAGAGTGCAAACTAGTAGAGGTTTTTAATTACATATTTAAATCCATAAGAACTAATTAATATCATTGACCTTTAAATGCCTACATGGTCTTGCCCCGATTAATGTCAGTAAATTATTAGACTTACTCTCCCAAAAGCTTTCAGAACTGCCTACAGTAACATACAGGTCTTACTTACTACCTGACTACTTAGTATGGCACTCAGCTTCAAAATTCACTACTACTGACCTGAGGGTTGCTGGTGATCTAGGAGGATTAAGACATATATTAGCATCTAAATGTATTCATTTTATTTTTACATTTTTTTTGCTTTAGTATTTGTTTATTTTTATCTTAATGTATTTCATTTCATTTTATTTCTACTCTGTAACATACTTGGTAAATCTTGTGCATACAATATATAATAGACTGTTACATAAATAAAGCTTCTTGATCTTCATGATCTTCTTATCATTATTAGCTATTTAACCTGACATATATGTAGTTTTTTTGCTACATAACAATTGTTATATTGTTAGTTTCATTGAATAAATTTTATATTGTTAGTTTAATTTAATAATTGCTTTTCTTTCTGATTATAAATGTTAGAAAAAAGATTTGACAATAACAAAGTTGAAGCTGATTGAAATAATAACTCATAATGAATATAAACCCAGATAAATGTTTCACCTTTGACTCCTTGTGAGGTAATGTATCACTGATACTGTAAAAATTGTAAAGTCTAAAAGAGGTGACTATATTTGAGAAACACGAGAAATGTAAATGTAAATAAAAATAAGCTAAAATGGGATGTCAATGAAACTGTCACATCTTCTTCTCACATCATACCTGCTGCTATGCTTTCGCATTCCAGCTCCATTAATCCTCCTGTTGATCTTGTTAGATCTGATTCCCCTGCTATATATATATATATATATATATATATATATATATATATATATATATATATATATATATATATATATATATATATATATATATATGCAGATCTCATAGTTCTTTAGATGTCTCTCTCAGGTATGGTTATTAAGTGAAATTTACATATTACTTATTCATATATAAGCCTGCTATTACACATAAAATTGTACAGGTGTATGTATTTCATGAATATTTGGACCCAGAAACATCCCTCTTCAGTGTCCAGTAATAGTCTGCCAACACAGAGGGGCTCCTCTTTCCTTGGTACAGATTTTCCATAGGCCTTTTATAGGCTACTTAATGATATGTGAATGTGATTGGTTCTAAACTATTTGTTTACATTTATATTTACATCTAAGTAGACATGTCTGCTAAATGCCATACATATAGATGAAAATATAATGGGTAAAAAACCTGAAAATATTTTTAAATTTAGTATGAAAAAAAACCCATAATAAACAGCCGTTTTTGTTTGATCTGGGTCTGTCCTACTTAGTTTGTGTGTTACGTTTAAGCTGAGGTTTTTCATATTGGCTAAATAATGTACATGTAACATAAGCCACAAGCAACACATTGGAATTAGTGATCACTTTGTGATTAGCACAATGTCAGAATATTCAGAGGTCTTGCCAAAGGTATCTTACTGGACATCTTATAGTTAATAATATTTACCTTGCAATTAAGTGACCAATGAGCCAGACCAGCTAGCTAGCTTGATATCCTACATTGATTATCTAACAACTGCACCTGCATGTGGCCAAAATAAATATAAATATATAAAATTAATAACAAACCTTACTTTTTATAACTTTGAAATCTTTATAATCTTGAAAATATGTCTCAAAATTGGGGTGTGCATTACTGCACGCCATGAGTTCAGTTCAGCTGCTTATTCTGATGCCTATAGTTTACAGCAACATATGTTCAACAGATTTCTCATTTGTAGTGTGTGTTACATTTGATTTCATAGGGTATTTTTTCTTCTGATGCTTGTGTGCCTTCTCTCTATCCATCCTTTCCAGTGAACTGAGACTTCCAACAGAATTATATTTGACCTCAGAGTCATTGTTACTATTGTTCCAGAAACTTCAGCTGCCACTCATGAGCTGTGTTTAGCATTCCAGTGGAAGCCATGTGCTGTGCTGAGTTTTTTTTCTGCTGCCATGCCAAAGGCAAAACTGGGTGTTGATTCTTGCATTATTGAATTTCTGTGTAGATGTGTCAGCTTACGCCTTCAGCACAGGATCATGGCACTACCAATATCTCCCCTTTCTTGATTCTTCCAGGTAGCAGGTCTTATCAGGCATAGTGGGCATGCTGGAGTGTTGGCTAGATCCCAGCAATGTAGGTTAGATGGGCTTGGGAGGGCATCATATACAGACTGGATCAGGAGCTTGAGACTTTCAAATCTCTGATCAGGTAACCTTATGGGAAGTTGTATGGTCCCAGTCCCAGGTCCCCTGCCTACACATGTTCACTGTCCTGCTAGCATGTTTTTTTTTTTTGTTTTTTTTTTCAAATCTGCATGGTTCTCTTCCAGAATCACCCAATGTTTCTCTTTTCCCCAGGATTATTTTAACAATGTTTCTGAAGCTACCAAGCCCAGCTTGTACAGCTGCTATGGAGACTATAAGGATGTCATTTCTCCTTGCTTCCATCTGACTGCATGCTGTACCCACCACTTCCTCTCAGTTCTAACTGTGATGTCTTCAGAGGATACTCTAGTGTCAGTTAAGTCTATATAAAGTAACATCTCTCTAGCTCAGGTAAATTGTCCTTTGCCGTCCTCTGTCCAGCCAGTGAAAGGAATCTGCTGCTTATTGGAGCACCCATAAGGGGCATTGCTACTGAGGCTCTTTGGTAGGCCCAGCCACCTGTGAAGGAACTGGCTGATGTTGACCATTTGGGGCTGATCAGTCCGGTTAAAGGGCATGCTACTTAACCTGATATCCAGCTACAGAGTTTATAAAAGGCCAAATAGTTAATGTTTCACAGAAGTGTTGTTACATAATTTAAATGTGTCATTATGGTTACTAGTCCAGGTGTAAGATCAACGTGATAGTCAAAACAAAGACAGAGACATAATTGTAATTAGTAAACAGTATATTCCAGTCTCAGGGATATTTTTTTCTCAGATAGCTAGTTCATTCATATGTAAGTGGTACTTTGTTGTGTCATACTTTTTAAACAAGTAATCTCTCATTGTGACCATTTAGCAAATGTATAATGATTATTTAGCTCAATTTTCTGGAGTTTACTGTCAAATTTTAAATAAAATCTTACATGACAGTCTACCCTTATAACTCAAATGCCTTTGTTTTTTTAAGCCAAGCAATGTTTTATAAGCACACTGTGAAACCATGTAACCATGTAATGTTTTCTAAACATTAAACTAGCAGTGAATGTGATGTGAATGTCACATATCCTGCAAGAAATATACTTAATTCATCTTTTGTTAAACAAGCTGTTGGAAGCTATTTGCAACTATTTTCTTTTAGTTCTGAACTGTAAGAAGGCATTGGGAGATTCATTAACCAAACTTAGGAATGACTTGTAACAATGTTAAATGGTAAAAAAAAGGCCTATGTCACCAGTTTATTAAAACAAAATATGCATGGAAAAGCTCATTCATTAGACTCAGGAATGCTGCACATGTCTTCAAATACAATGGAATCTGTTTCAAAAGAGTGGAATAGGACTGATAAATGACCATGGAGGTTAGGGTTAAGGTTACATTTTTCCATGAAAAATACTTTCACAAGCATAATACAGATGGCAAACATTGTATTTTGAGTGTATTTCTTCTCTAGACATTTCCCACAAACATATGAGGCTGTAACAGCCCAGCCCAGGTCTGGGCCATCTGACAGGCTTCCTTTGGTCACCAGTGGTTACAAGGTAATCAGGAGCAATTAGCCACACCTGTCCTCCTGGTTATGTAAGAGCAACTCACCGGCTGTCCTGTCTTTGTTCAGTGTTCTGGAAAAAAAAAAACAAGGCTAGTATTTTGGGTAGAGATTTCCTAACTGTCATGTCTTCTTCCTCTGTGAGTTCTCTCAAGTCCTTATCAGAGTTGCCCAGCCCTTCTGATTCCTCTGGCTTTCATTTTTCTTGCTTTTATTCCCTAGCCTGCTTCCTCTTTTAGCTGGGAAAACCAACTCCTGGTCAGTTTTAGCATTCCTTTTACTGATCTATCTTGAGCATGTTAATCTGCTCACCCCTGACAGGCTCAGATTTTCCTGTTGAGCGCCCTCTGTGGTGTGCTGGTAATGCATTGGCTTGGCAACCCTGAGACTGGCAGCTCCAACCCTACCTTGGGTCTTCTGGTTTTCTGTTTGGAAGCATTCCCCCAGTAGTTACAATTTTAAAGGGATTGAAGAAAGAAAAGCCCTTGAATGTGAAGAATATTCTAATGCTACTTCACTACTTTTCTTCTCACCAGAGCATCTTTCATAACTCTCCGTGAAGCACCTCCTTATTCTAAACTTCTGTAAGCCTCAGGCTGACATCTAGTGGTACAAATCAGGTTTAATCAAGACCAGTCAAGTCAGATTTATTTATGTAGTGCTTTTTACAACAGATGTTGTCACAAAGCAACTTTACAAATGTCCAAGTCCAAGCCCCCACTGAGCAAGCCAAAGGCAACAGTGGCAAGGAAAAACTCCCTAGAGCATGAGGAAGAAACCTTGAGAGGAACCAAGACTCAAAGCAGGGCCCATCTTCCTCTGACTGAAAACAGACACAACAATATAGGCAATAAGGAGTAGACTCAGTAGTGAAAGAGAAAATTAATAAAGAATAATAAAATGAAAAATGAGCAATTAATGTCTAGTCCAGTTCTGGACTAGTCCTAGTCTGGTTCCGATGGTGTGTGCATGTCCCATCCCGCTTGAGAACGTCCATTAAGGTCAACAGAGAACTATTTGGCTGGGGTGGAGGTATAGTGGGCTACAGCAGGGGACATCAGGGGGTGCTGGTAGTAGCCATGGCAGCTGAGGTTAGGTTGAGGCTCAGTAACATCATGACATCGGGGGTAGGTGTCAGCAGAAAGACATTACTAGGCATGTCCAAGTATGAGGGTGTGTAAATTAGGGAACTATAATGTGCAAAATTGGGCTCTGGCAGCATAGTTAAAAGATTACAGCCAGAAGGAACCACAGACATTAGGGCATCCTGGAACATTTTACATTTAGCCGACTTTTATCCAAAGAAACTTACAATTATGACTGATTACAACTTCAGCAATTGAGGTTTGCTCAGGGGCCCAACAGAAGGGTTTGAACCAGCAACCTTCCAATTACAAATCAAGTACCTTAAACACTGAGCTACCACTGTGACTTTAGCAAGCTGTTGCTCTCAGTCAACATACTTGAGTGACAAAAGAAAGGTGAAGTGATAACATTCTAGTTTACCATAGCTCTGGGAAGATGAGAAGTAGTTAATGAAATGCCTGAGTGTACAGATAGGTTTTCAGCCTAGCCTTAAATATTGAGACTGTGTCTGAATTTTGAACATTTAGAGCAAGATTATTCCACAGTGTGTGAGCTTTATAGGAAAAGGATCTGCCCCCTGAGGTAGATTTTCTTATTCTTGGTAGTAGTAAAGAGCCTGCACCTTTCGGTTTAAGCAGACGTGGTGGGTTGTAATGCACTAGAAGTTCTCTAGGGTACTGTGGAACAAGACCATACAGTGCTTTGTAGGTTATTAGAAGTAATTTATAATCACTATGAAATTTTACTGGGAGCCAATGTAAAGTAGCTACGATAGGAGTTATGTGATCAAATTTTCTAGTTATAGTAAAAACTCTGGCTGCTGCATTTTGAACTAATTGAGCTTCTTTAGGCACTCAATGGAACAGCCAGATTGTAGTCCAATCTGTTAGCTACTGGAGCCTTTCTGTCTTCAGGCACCCAACACAAGATCTCTGCCTATCAGCCATGACATGGCAGCTTGATCTGCTCCCTCTTCTTGTCTCCTTTACCCCTCCCTTTCTCTTTCTCTCTCTCCATCTCTCTCTAAGCACAGGAGTGGCTCATGGCAGGCACAGGAACAGCTCGTGGCTCGTTCATGCAGAGAACATCTAATCTTTACTAACCTTGTCTCTTTCCTTTCTACGTAGACCCTTAGAACATGCCTCACTTTTCCTCATCATCCTGTAGATTTAGATAGTAGATATAGGACACATATATACTCTGTGCTTTTCTTAATAAAGTGGAACTCTTTTGATTGTCACTTGACTTCCCCGGATTGATCCGGCTACAGAGGATAGAGGGCATAGGGTAATTTGGAGGAGATCGAACCTGAAGGACTGGTCACTTTGAACCAGTTTCTAACAGTCTGAGTTAGAAGTGGGACACTGTGCAGGTAAGTGACACCCTAATATTTAATGTGTCTTCTTCCTGCTCAGTATCTCTGTGCTTAAATTTAGTTTAGGTGCATTTTTATCTCAAATAAAGTGGAAGAAGTCTCATCCGTTAGAATGAGCTGAATGTTGAATTTTGTATTTGTTATCCTGCCTGTTGAAAAGGTGGAGGAAGTCTCATCTATTGGCACGAGCTGAATTTTGTGTACACTCTGTAAAGATTTGTTATCCTGCCCGAGACTTAATGAAACGCAATACCTATCTGTATCTATTTGTGCGGTCTTTGTATAGCTGTATACTGGTTGTAATCCTGCCTGTTGAAAAGGTGGAAGAAGTCTTGTCTATTGGCCCAAGCTGAATTTTGTATTTGTTATCCTGCCTGTTGAAAAGGTGGAAGAAGTCTCATCTATTGGCACGAGCTGAATTTTGTGTACATTCTGTAAAGATTTGTTATCCTGCCTGAGACTTAATGAAATGCAATACCTATCTGTATCTATTTGTGCACTCTTTGTATAGCTGTATACTGGTTGTAATTTTGCTGGGTGACCCATGGGTTCCGGTATTAGTAAAACCCAAAAAGGGGGAAACATCGAAGGATTGGATGTTTCAGTGTGGTTTGAGCTCACATTGTGATCTGTACATTGATTGTCTGGCTAGTTGGATTGAATGTGCTGGGTTTAAACTCTATCCACGTACAGGCTTGTTTCAAAGGGAGTTTATAGTGCTCAGTACTATGTTTGTTTATGAGGGATATGGGGACCCTAGCTGGGATTTTCAGTATATGAAGAATTCTTGGCAGGCCTGGAGTAAGGCCAAGCCGGTGTCGGACAAGGCGCATGGGATAAAATCCAATAAGACACCTGGGCCTGAAATAGCTGTTTTTGCTGCCACACAGCTGAAAGGATCCCCTCCTCCACTTGTGAAGCATGCACTGATAAGACAGGCTCCTGCTTGGGCAGATGTTTCTGTGCCAAATGCCACAGACACGTCTGAGCTTAATCAGTAAGCTGAGAGGGGGGCTTCTGGAGGAGGAGCAGACGACAAGCCCACAAGTAAGCCCTCTATCCTAATCTCGCCTCTCTACAGCAGAGCAAGACTTCGGGGCATGGCTCCAGCCCCCTGTGAACGGTTCTGCTCCATTCATGATGTTGGGTGAGAAACTGTGTAGAATTATGCCTCCTAGCATGACTGATATTAAAAATATTTGTGACAGTTTACCTGATCCAATTAATGTTCATGTATTTGTGGATGCTTTAAAGGGATGCACCAAATATGCTCAATTAACAGGACCTGATTTCAGGACCACTCTGATGCATTGTTTAAAGCACAGGTTTACTGAGGAGGAGCTGATTAATGGCATTAACCTGTTCTAGAAGTAACCAGGGTAAAACACAAACCAGACATAATGCCTTGCCGGCTCCTGAATATCCCTTTCAATGTCTACAGATAGACTTTATGCACATGCCACCTTGTGGTCAGTTGAAGTACCTGCTCGTGATTGTAGACAGGTTTTTCAAGTGGACTGTTGTTTCTTTGTTCTAAGGAAGACGCCCAGACTGTGGTTAAAATCTTAGCCAAGAAGATAATACCAAGGTATTATCCTTAATAAAATTAATGGTTTGGCATAGCAGGTACTTAATTGAGCCAATAGGACTGAAAACGCCCTGGCATTGCTCAATGATGAGGTAGATAAGATCTGTACCGTTGTCTTGCAGAACCGCCTAACCCTAGAGCTCCTCTTGGCAAAGGAGGGAGGCATCTGCAAGGTCATTAATGAAATGTGTTGCTTTGACATCCCTAGTTACTATAACAACATTACTGACATCATTTCACACATGACGACAGCTATTGCTGAGCCTCCACCCGCCGATTATTCTTGGTTCAGTTG
The DNA here is from genome assembly GCF_041902795.1 of Electrophorus electricus. Lineage (NCBI taxonomy): Eukaryota > Metazoa > Chordata > Actinopteri > Gymnotiformes > Gymnotidae > Electrophorus > Electrophorus electricus. The sequence continues at coordinate 22,252,531 of NC_137500.1, forward strand.
GTTAACTGACCTTGACGGCCCTTGGGGATCTTGGCTCATAAACATATGTTTTCCCATACTCCTGATTATTGTGTTGATTCTTGTTTGTAGATCCTGCTTATTGTCACTGCTGTCTTCTTTCATAACTCACATTTCTACCTCTGTGATTAATCATGCTAATGTTGCCTTGGTGCCTGCGTATGAGAAAGGTCTATATACTGATATGTGATTCCTTTGGAATCAAAGGGGGCATGTTAGATACTGGAGCCTTTCTGTCTTCAGGCACCCAATGCAAGGTCTCTGCCTATCAGCCATGACATGGCAGCTTGACTGAGACCTGGTCGCCCGAGGTCATCTGCTCCCTCTTCTTGTCTCCTTTACCCCTCCCTTTCTCTTTCTCTCTCTCCGTCTCTCTCTAAGCACAGGAGTGGCTCATGGCAGGCACAGGAACAGCTCGTGGCTCGTTCATGCAGAGAACATCTAATCTTTACTAACCTTGTCTCTTTCCTTTCTACGTAGACCCTTAGAACATGCCTCACTTTTCCCCATCATCCTGTAGATTTAGATAGTAGATATAGGACACATATATACTCTGTGCTTTCCTCAATAAAGTGGAGCTCTCTTGATTCACTACCTTGGTGTCAGTGTCTCTTGACTTACCTGGATTGAGCCAGCTACAGAGGACAGGGGTCATAGGGTAAGTTGGAGGAGATGAAACCTGAAGGACTAGTCACTTTGAACCAGATTCTAACACAATCTTAAAGTGATCAGTGCATGGACTAGCTTTTCTGCATCATGTGAGGAGAGTATGTTCCTAATCTTTGCAATGTCCCTGAGGTGGAGAAAGGTAGTCTTAGAAATATTATTTACATGAGCTTTGAACAAGAGACTGGGATCCAGAATGACTCCAAAATCTATAATTGTTAGAGAAGATGTGATTGGGAGACCTTTGAGAGAGCGAGGACTTATGCTGATGTATGCTGAATAGTCCCCATTTATGTTAAACTGGTAGTGACCAGCTAGATAATATTTAAACCAGGAAAGGGGTAATCCCAACAACATTTTCGAGTCTATCTAGTAAAATGTTGTGATCTATAGTGTCAAATGCTTCACTCAGATCAAGCAATATAAGCAAAGATACATAATCCTGGTCAGAAGCCAACAACAGGCCATTAACTACTTTAATCAGTGCTGTCTCTACACTATGATGAGGCTTGTGCCCTGAGTGAGACCTCATGACTCTGGTTCTAATTCTGGTACAATCTTAACTGCTGAGCTACAGCTTTTTCTAGGATCTTGGAAATAAATGGAAGGTTTGAGATTGGCCTGTAGTTTGACAGCTGACATGGGTTAGATTTTTTGATGTGGTCTGATTATTGCTAATATGAATGATTTAGGTATTTTTTGCAATGATGTTGTAATCTGAGTGTCATGGTAATCTCTAATAAAGAGTCAGAGTTGTCCTTACATGGTCAAAGAAGATTTAATTAGCAGAAGAGAAGAGGTGAAAGCATCAGGAGAATGATGAGAGTGCACTCTGCCCAGTGTGAGTGAGGCACCCCTTAGAAAGATAGAGAGCCTGGTTCTAACTGGTTTAGACTTATCTAGTAACATGTAGCTTCACTATCAGTAACACTCTTGTTCTGTTATCTAGGAGAGAAGACAAGAAACACCTGCAGACAGTTTCAGGGTGTGGGGTCAAGTTTTGCAAACAGTTTCCACTTACTGGCACATTCAAACACAATTCACAGATTAAGATAGTATGTTAAAATCAGTCTCTGCATATTTGACGTATTATATATATATATACATTTCTTCCACATTTACCCCCTTTTATCATTTTAAGATAAACATCTAACAGGAAAAAAAGAGTACAAAAATTCACATCAGTGATAAGACTTTAGTCTGATTCAACTTATCCTGTCATAAACTGTACATTGAAAAAGGCTAAGGCTGTTTATGTGATGGACAGGGCCTCTGTGTAATGGCAAGCTGGAAAGACTGAAATGCACTACATTCATGCATCTATAAATGGAATTTATAGATTCTGTTTTACAGAGTGATTGGGAGTTTTTAATCAGGGATGTCAGTGAAGGGTGGATTGTAGTCTTCCTTTGGATGGGGTGGCCAGTCTGGAATGTCCTCTGGACCAATCTTGACTAGCTGGTAACCATCTCCTACCATACCTTTTATTGACCTGGTGATGCACTGCCTAATCAGCAAAAATATGCAAGGACCTCCATTCCACTGAAGATGCTACGAAGCCAGGCAAAGTCTGTTTCTTCAGTGACTCTTGGTGTTTGAATTTTTGTTTCATATGCTCGATAATCGAAGTAAGGCTGTAGTGATTGTCTTTTGTTGTAACATGTACTGGATCATTAACAGTCTAATTATGCCTTATCTGATGGCCGTAGGCGATGAGATTCATCAATGACTCAGGTGCGGAACGGTTAGTTGCCAGAGGGGCATTCTGCAGTAAATGGTGATGCCTCCTTCTGCAGTACTGCCAAAGCGCAGGCCATATTGCCATGACATTGTGATACAGCATGTCTTGGGCTGCTATGGGTGTGTTCTGGGACTATAACTGATAATGCTTTGGCCCTTATTTCATCTTAATTTTCATCATGTTTCTGAGGATCATCCTCATCAGTCAATGCCTCAGGATCTGGGGATGACTCTGGGGTCACTATCAATGTCACCTCTGTGCAATAATCTCTGCCAGTTCATTCAACACAGCACCAATATATGCCTGAATCAGTCATCCTCGGATTTGTCCAATTTACCTCGTTGGTATTTTCTTCTTTCTCACTGACCTGCACCTCACTATACCCATATGTGAACAGTCCTGTTTCTCCCACTTTAATACAACTATTTTTTTATTATCGGGACCCCGCAGGTCACCTGCTATATTTTAACGAGTGTAAAATCTGCTCACCACTCCCCTTTGGCTTATCAAGTACAGCAAGGAGGCAAGCAGAATTATCAGATGTTGTGGGGATGTCATAGTTATTTGTTTGTAATATTTATCAATGGAAATGTGTCTGGACACTAGGTCCTATTTCACAAAATGTCAGATCTTAAGTGTAGTCCATTTAGGGTAGAACCTTGTCCTTCTTGACCTTTGTTGGTGCTCAGAGTGCGGGTATTCCCAATCTGCACTCTTTCCACCTCACCGGGGCTTAGTGGTACCCACGGGTTGTTATTAACAGGTACACCTTATCTATTGGTCTGGCTGATTTGGTTCTTCTGATTTGGGTTGTTCCGCTATTTCAGGGACTCTCATGTAGTGACTGGCATGGACCCACGTGGTTCTTCCTGCTTTCTTCACTGCTGTGTGTGTAGTAAGTATTACTTGAAATGGTCCAGTCCACCTAGGCTTGTTCTACCTCATTCTTCGGAAATCTCAGATTGCCAACCAGTTCCTGGGTTTCAGGTCATGTAGGGGTTGTTACGAACCCCAGGAACAACCCTCAGCCCCGCACAGCCACTCCCACTCGCACACACCTCCGATCTGATTCCCTGGAATTCTAGCACACACCTGATTCCCATTTCCATCATTACCTACCCATTTATAAGCTTCTTCTCCCCGAATACTAGTCGTGAAGTATTGCTCCTATGTGGCATACCGAACGTTTCCTCATCCTGTGTGTTTTCTCGGTTATTAACTGCTGCCTGCTTTCTAGACCTCATGTCCTGCCTGACCCTCGGACACCTCCTGAACGCTACCCCATGCATCGACCCTGGACTGACCCTACCATGCTTACCTGTCTGACTATGCGTATTAATTTGGTTGCTAAAATAAAACCTCTGCAACAGGATCTTCTTCTATTTGTGTGCATTCGTTACAGGGGTCCTGTTGCTGGAGCCGGTAGGGCTGCTTTCACCTGCTTGTGAATAGATTCAACAGCACAGGACAGGGTTGCGCAATAGTTCAGTATAGCATCATCACACATGGGTGGGTCAGATATGCAAGGTTTCCAGTGTTGGGTGGTCGTCCGAATGAAATTTCAAATGGGCATAGCCTGTGTTTTGGTCTAATCTGTAGTCTCATTTGCATGAGTACTACAGGGAGGACCTTAGTCCATCCTAGCCCCGTTTCTGCACATGCCTTGCTCAATTTATTCTTCAAGGTGCCATTTTCCCTCTCTACTACCCCTGCACTAGCTGGATGGTAAGCACAATGCTGTTTTAGATCTATTCCCAGGAATTTTCCCACCATTTTCAATGCTTCGCTTACAAAGGGTCTACCATTGTTACTAGATATCTTACTAGATATACCCCATCTTGGAATTATATCTCTCAGAAGTGTTTTACAACAGCATCAGAGTCTTGCTTTGCTGTTGGGAAAAACTTGATCCATTTGGAGAACCTATTGACTATTACCAGACAATATTTCTTTCCCTCACTAGGTGTCAGTTCTATAAAGTCCATTTGTAAATGATCAAATGGCTGGTATAGGGTGTGCTGCCTGTTCCACTTTAAAACCTCGTCCTGCGTTGTGTTGTGCGCAAATAACACATTGTTTAAAAAGTTTGAGAGCAATTAGAAAAACCCTTACTGAACCATTTTTTTGTTTACTTTTTCTTTGGTTGACTTCTCCCCCATTTGACACGTGCTTTACCATCCGTCAACTTAGCGAAGAATGGAAACATGCATTTGGGTAAGCACGGACGCCCCTTGCGCACATGCCCACACCCCTTCTTTGAGGATACATCCAGACTTCCTCTAGAGCGCTTTCCCGTCCATTGTGGCTCTGGCTTGGAGTTCTGTTAGGTGTAAGGGAGGGGTCACAAGCTGTGGGCAAGAAACAGTTAGTTCGTTCTTCATTAGTGCTGCGTTCTTGGCTGCTGCAACTGTTCGTGTGTTACCTAGAGAGACTGGATCAGATTCATTAGTATGAGCTGAACATTTACATACTGCAATTGCTTTGGACAGTTGGATGGCATCCAGGAGGTCATATATGAGTTGATGATGGGCTATTGGAGTGCCTCAGCTTGTGAGAAATTTCCAGATGCTGTCAAAGTTGTGAGTTCCACCGAAGGCATACCTGCTGCCAGTGTATATGGTGTCTGAGTGATTCTTAGCTATTTTACATGCTTCTATTAATGCATGGAGCTGAGTGCTTGTGCAGAGAGATGTTATGGGAGAGGTGCTGCTTTCAGTACCTCGTGATCTGTGACCACCACATAGCCCACATTGTTTTTCATAGTGTCTGATCTCTGGATGCTGACCAATCTACATACATAATCAAATCAGGGTTCAGGAGGTGTTCATCCTTCAGATCGATCCAGGGAAAGCATTAGTGGTTAGTTAATGAGATACATTCATGAGGTTCCCTAATGTCCTCTGTCATGTAATGTAGCAGGGTTAAGCACTGTACATCTCTTAACTGTGATGTTTGGCATGTCTAGAAAAACCATGTTGTACTTGAGCCACCTCTGTGTCAACATATGTGATGTTCTCCAGCAGGAGCAGGGAGACGGCACGAGGAACAGAGAGTGTTTACTAAAAATTTGAACAACTCCCCATCAATAGTTCATGGAATACACAGTAGTTGGTTATAGGGTATACAAGCATTTTCTGACAGTTTAACTTCTTCATTGTCATCAACCTTTCCTTGTTTGGGCATTTGGGGCTCGTCTTTCTGCTCTGCATGTGTGTGCTTTGTGGTATGTTATGTATCCTGACTAATGTGAGCTAACTGATTTTGCTGGTGTTGTGTGTTACATTCCCTGCTCCCAGTGGAGGGCCATCCTCTGCCCATCACTCTGCTTGATCTTGTATGGAGACTGGGCTGTCTTCTTCCTCCTCCTTGGGACAGTTTTTAGCAAAGTGTCCAAAGCTCCCACAAGTGAAACAGGCCCATCTCTGTCAGCCTGACTCATATCCTCCATTCCCCCTCTTCCTCTTCCTCATCCATTGCCTCTTCTTCTTCCTCCCTCATGTGAATGTGTAGCTTGGAACATCATGAGGGTGGCTATGTACAGATCTTTTTGCCGATTCTCATTCTTTTGCTTTTCCCTTGCCCTTCAGCAGTTTCTCAGCATGTACAGCATACTGCTCGAGCTTTGTGAGATTTACAGTTTCCCACAAGATACAAAGCTGCTTCATTGTGTGTGCAATATCTGGTTGCAGGCCATTTATGAAGCTATTTCAAAGATGGGCCTCCCATACTCCCGGAGCTTTCACCCGCTGATAGTGCTTCTGGCTTTTCAATGCCACAGTGTTTCTCATGCAGCTCTATAAGACATGCGAGATAGGAGTTCACTGTTTCCCCATCTTCTTGCTTGTACATTCTAATTTTGCCTGCCGGTTGCCTCTCTCTTTTATGTGCCTCCATCTGCCAGGTCCCAACGCCTTCCAGTCTGCTAAAAACACTTTATCTACCCATACCTTCTTTTCATTTTGTTCTAATTTCACTTTGAGTTGTTCTATCTGTCTAGTGCTCAGACCTTCCTTATCTGGGAACCCATAGTCCTTAGCCCATTAGTCGAACTGTGCTAAACATTCTCCATAATTGACCTTCATGAACTGAACATTTGGACTGTCAAAACAACATCCTGTTCTCTTCAACTCATGTGTGAAGGGGGGGGGGGGGGGTGGAGCTGGATCCTGACCCTTAGCTGGTAAAGTTTATTGGCCCCTTTTATTTTTGTTTTTACTATGGTTTTGTCCCATCTTGTAAATACACATATTTATATATAGTATCTTTTACCAGCGAATGTTCATGATATCTAGAGATTGAAAATTGTTCTTATGATTTGGCATTTAATTCAAAGCACAGACAATGTTTCACATAAGCTTTAGACAATAAACTTTACTAAGTAATAAATTACAGTAAGGACAACGACCAGAAACACAATACAGAATATATTTAACAGTATGTGTCTGTTACATATGCTCATCAGACTGTTCCCTGCACACCGGTGTGTCTTCACTAAACACAAATACTTGTCAGTATAAGGCTCCTAGTGCTTCACTTCAACTAGGTGAACATCTGTGATCATCATAACCAGTACAATGAACAATCATTGACTATCTCTTATAGTCTTTTGAGATTATCTCCTATAATCTCTTGGAATTATTTTTTATAATTCCTTGTTCATTATTATTTCTTTCATTAGACAAAACTCATCTTTACTCCGCACCATTTCAAGTTTCATATCAATGCCGTTCAGTAAAAGTTTATCCTGAAAAAATATGTCAGAGTGTATGTTACCGATCAAGTCAAAGGTTTTACTTTCGAACTGAAAGTGGCTCTGGTCCTGAGTCTGGGGTTATGCCCTGTCGGGTCCTTCACCTCCATTTGCCCTGACGTGTCTTTGTAAAACAATCTGGCAGAAAACTGTTTCGAGGGTGTCCCTACTATAATTCAAAAGACATTCGATGACAGCTCTGTAGGGGTATGAGTTACTCACTTGGTTGATGAGACAGTCACCCAACATAACATCAACTTGTGAAAATAGAGATGCTATAGGATAGTTTACCACGCCAACCTTAGCATCATTAGCAACGTTACTCCTGTCAAGGTTTGTGATTTTACATCTTAGATGTAAGTCCAGATAATCATCTCCATTGCCTGCCATGTAAAATTTGATTGGAGAATTGTCGATAATGGCTGAAAGCGGTGAGATTTTGACGTATATGTACTTTTTGATACTTGTTTGGGTGTAAGGTAATGTGAAAATGTCTATTTCCGACTTGGTGCACTTGGTCGACAGACTATGCAGGAAGGCCATAGCATTAGAATATGTTCTGTTTTCTTCATTTGTTAGAGGAAGAGGATGAAGAATGCTTGTTGCTTCTTGGTCTGTTCTTTTTCACACTGACTTTAATCTTGGTGATCTTATGATTTTTATTTATGGATACAGCACACCTTCCCAGAGCACGTGTAGCGTTCTTGTAAGCGATAGCCGCTAGTCCTGACCCTTCTTGCGCATGCGTTTTACGAGCGATAATATTACTTCCCACGTCACTTACAATTACTTTTGCGGCAGATTTTAAATGAGGTTTTGCTATAGAGATGCCTCTTTTAATACAGCTATCCTATATAGCGCATTGAATATACCACCGAGCCTGGAACCATACATCATCGGGGTTCCTGCAAACCCGGGAAGTCCATTCTCTGCCTGATGCTTGTAGTAGTGCACATAGACCTGAGGATTCAACTTGCACCGATCATTTAAAAAAAAAAAAGATTGTTTATTTAATCAAATACGAAATGTGTGTTTTGCAGGTCTAAAGTGAAGCTTTGCCACAATTTCCCGTACAGAAAATGTATATGAACGTTTTGATCAGATTTCACTTCGATGGTAATATCGCTTATGGGAGATTTGCTAACAGGTACATAGTGTGGCTTGTTGTACATTAAAGTGATGATTTCATTGTTCTTCCCAGTTATATGTACACATGTCAGCAAGGGAACAAAATTGTCCCCTACTCTCTGATATTGTATAATATCCGTATATATGAACATGGTGTAAAACCCCACGTGAATGTCAGCAGGGAATGGTGCTTCTGGCTCGTCACGTGTGAGAGGTTTATGATCCAGCCCCAGAATGAGTGAAAGGTTTCCTTGAGTCCATAGCGAGTAGGGTTTGCTAGTCATCAGACAAATTTTGTGTTTCACGGGTTGGTAATCTATTTTTAGATCAAGAGATAAACTTTTTATCTCCTTATTCATTTCCTTAACCAGATGTTCTATACTATTATAATACCCTTGGTTCAGAAGACATGTAAATACCATACCATTTTCTCCTTCTGCAGAGAGTTTAACAAAAAAGACACTTTCCATGTCCAGCTCCTTCAGCGAGTACATGTATGGGTATTGTACCTCGGTGAGTGCGACCACCCATCCCCCCACCAACTCTATCGGCTTCAGAAATTTGGTTGTGTAGCACAAAATCTTATTATCAGGGTAAATGTCTTTGGTGACATTGCTTGACAGAGTCACGTAGAATCCGCTCTCTTCCATGGTGATCAGATTATAATTTCATTTTGATTTAGCACCCGCCCTTTTAAACTTTCACAATGTTAAGGACGTCCTCGGCCGGAATCCAGGAGTTACATTTATCCGGCCACCCAACCCACTTGATCAAGCACGTCTTTTTTTCGGTTCCTAGTTTTTTCAGATATTTTTTTTTTCTATTTTAAAGGCTTTGTCTTTTCCCACTCTAATCTTTTGCAGCTCCTGTTCATAAAAGGTCCCATCTATATTTTCCCCATTGAAATCCTGTAATTTGTATGCAGGAGGGTCTCTCCTTAGACATTCAGAAATGGTAAAATATTCATCCGTAAAGTTCTGCTCATACCCTTTCTCTAACTGTCGTTTTAATCGTGAAATTCTGATGGTATCACCGACTCTTAGTTTTTCCAGCTTTTTCTGTTGAAACAGCCCATACAAGGTTATAAAACAACATGAAGGAATTTCCTTCTTTCACTTCAACGGGTTTCATTTTAATACTACTGTGATAACTGCATGAACCAAGCATGAACCAAGTCCTGTAACACATCAATGTATTTTCTCTTATTGGCGGCTGTCAAGTATCTCCACATTCTGGTTTTCAATGTCCTGTTGAACCGTTCACACACTGATGCTTTTTGCCCCGTCCTGGTAGCAAGGTGATTAACGTTACGTTTTTTCATTCATGTTTTGAAACTTTTATTACAAAATTCTTCCCTTCATTAGTCTGAAGTTTTTTAGGAACTCTGTCTTCTTTTAGAATCAATACAAAGGTTTTGGTAACCTCGGCACTTGTCTTGTTTTTCATCACACGTACCCAAGCATACTTGGAAAGTATATCTATACACGTTAGCATAAATTTCATGCCCCTGTTATGTTCTGCTATGTTGGTCATGTCCACCAAATTGGCCTGCCATTGTTCATCTATGTTTTTCACAATGACTCTGTTTCTTTTAAATTTCATAGAGATCGGTTTATGTAGTGTGTACGCATCCTGAGCTGCTTTTTGATTTCCTTATCACCAACCCGTTTACCGATTTCATCCACCACGGACCTTTGCAGACTCTCGACCCCTCCATAGGATCCCGGGTTTGAAGAAGTGTAGTAAATATTTTTCAGCAGACGTTCAGTCATGGCGAAATGATTGAAACACAATGAAGAGAGTGCTAGAATGGATTATGGTTTAATTAGCATCTTTTCAGCAAAAGAGGTTATGTTTACGTTATGTTCAATTAAAAATGAAAGCATGCAATCAAAGGTTTATATACATCAACCTTTTCATCGTCATTTTTTTCTATGAACTCTTTGAGTGCGGATTTGATGTTCTGTTTCTCCTGCAGGTCGGTTACCACTGCCTCAGCGATTGCCTGAATCTTGCTAGAGGAATGAGGTACCTGAATGCCGCACAGCTTCAAAGCTCTGGCTAGAGTGTGTATGAACCACGGCTTGAACAGTTTTTTTTATCAGCTTAGGTGTGTTGAGGCTGAAATAGGATTCATCCGGCTCGTACAGGCATGTGTGCTGACGTTGACTAGGATGGTCAATAGCACAGCTGTGACAGTTTTCTGTCATATCTTCATCAATAATTCTATACATCAGATTCCCGATCACAGCTCGAACGACCCTCGGAACACCACAGCTCTTTCTCGTTAACATAGTCAAACTCCATGCGCCATCTTCTGAACTCTTTCCAGTCATGGTGGTGAAACACCACTTGTTCTATAGTTCGTGTCCAATGGGTCTCACCCAGCTCTGAGATCGTGAAAAGCGTTACCTTGCATTTTTCCGCATCAAAAACGTATCCCACATTACGATTATCTTTCAATAACCAATAATTCATTGAGTCACTCCACACCAATTTCTTGATTCTTTCCATAGCAGCGAATCATTTTTTAGGTGTGTACGGATATACGGGAATTGTTGACATTATTTGATAGTATTATTATTTCACTATTAAAGAATTCTTTCAATGATTCCTACTCATACACTGGGGGACACAACTAAACTTAAATGAGTGGGTATGAGGGTCTGGTTTTATGGGGGAGTTGCATGCTACACAGGATTGGTCATACTGGGTGTCTGGGTACAAAGAAAAAAAAGGCACCAAAATTTGATCTTTCTGGCCTAGTTCTGACCCCTGGGAGGAATTTGGTTTTGAGAGGGGGTTTCCTGCATGGTGGTGGTGATGGTGTGTGTGTGTGTGTGTGTGTGTGTGTGTGTGTATGTTGAGGGGGGAGGGGAGGGGTGTGACTTCTTAGAGAATCAGCCAATGGGAGAGAGTGGGATGGGTGAGTGAGTGAGTGGGTGAGTGAGAGAGAGAGAGAGAGAGAGAGAGAGAGAGAGAAAACCGAGACCCATACGCATGTTTGAGTATCAGTACATGACCAGCAGCTGATCGGAGCAGAGGGTGAGTGAGTGAGTGAGTGAGTGGGTGAGAGACAATAAGAGACATGAAACCAAGACCCATATGCATGTTTGAGTTTCAACACATGACCAGCAGCGGAGCAGAGCAGACATTAAAGACTGGGTAGTACATAATCGTTTAAGACTCGAAACTTTTATTTACTTTAATCACGTGAATATTTCACAATTAAATAATTTTTTTAAGTCATTAAAACTATTTTGAGGATCCGTCATTGTGTTTCTTTAAATTTATTTTCATATAATATTGTCACTTCATAAAGCACATAATAATAATAATAATAATAATAATAATAATAATAATAATAATAATAAAATAATAATAATTATATATATATATATTACCTGCCTCTTATCAACATCCAGTCAGGATGCCTTTTGATAACAACCATCAATTCCCTCACCATCAACTATTTCCACCTTCTGTCAGGCTTCCAATGTTATGAGGAATGACATCACACAGTTGCATCCTCAAAACCTACACTCATGTTCTGGTTCATGTACCCTTCTTTATTCTTCACCTGGTTACATATAGTCATGTATTGTCAGCAGTACATGCTCTGCAAAGACCAAACCCCAATTTAGACTCACGGCTGAGACATCCACACGTTATGGTAAGGGGAGGCCACAGAACCAAAGGGAAGTGGAGAATGTCTTGTTATCTCCCAATGGTAAATCCATGGAATGGCTTTCATGATGCTGAAGTAAGACCTCATGAAGTGGTACTTTGGCCCATTTATTCTGACCATACATGCTGATGGGATTGGGGCAATTTTCTTACAGATGCCACATGTTGGGAATGTTGCCCATGTGTCCTTTGCAATAAAACTACAAATCTCAGACAAACTATCCTGACCATAGATTAGAATGACTAGTGCTGAAATGGGAGATTTGTGACAAGTTTAGCCATTGTTGAAAGGCATCCACTTTCCAGTTTGGACAGATAATAACCCCTTGACATACAGTACATATTGACCAAGCAATGGTTTGATACATGTGAACTACAATGTGTAGCCAACCTAACATTGTACAGCTTTGATTTGAAGTACATTCCTGGCACTAAGAATGTTGTGGCCAATGCACGGAGCTGGCAGCCATTTGTTCAGTCATGTGTTAGCTACAGTCTTGTGTCGAAGCCCCATGTGTCACTCCTCAGTCAAGTCACTGGTGTTAGTGGTGGAACTGTTCAAGATGCTTTCAGGTTGTCCAGCAATTGTCAGGCTGTGCAGGACATAAAAGAAGAGGTTTTAAACATAAACATGTTGACAGTCATGGGAAGCTTTGTTGCATCTGATGAGATTTCTGCCTTCTTTGACATGCATTGCACTGGTGTTGTGAGCCAAACGAAGGGAAAAGGAACTGCAACTGTCCAACTTCTGGGAGAAGATCAAGCCATTGTTATCCTTCAAAGTTGACTCTTCACTGTTTACAAGAGCAAAATGGTACAAAATGCAGGACCATGTTCTATGTGCATGTTGTATGTAGCAATCGAGAGTGGGCCATTGAGCTTCGAAATGTCATGGAATTTTTTATGTATTGGAATCACCTTACCATTAGGAATGGTATGTTGTATAAAGTGAGATCGCTACACAAACAAGAAACACTTCCTTTTTATTGTTCCTGACAACCTAATGAAACACATTTTGCATGGTCTCCATGATGCAACAGCTCATTGTGGTCATTCTCGCATGCTGTCCTTAGTGTTTCTTTAGTGAGTTGTTTTTGTAATGGCATGCAGTGCAACATTGTTAACCATATTAAGACCTGTCCCAGATGCATAGTGGGTACACCTGATACACATGCTTATGCGCCGCTCACAACATTGTGATCTCCGAGCCTATGGAACTAGTTTGGAAAGATTTTTGGACTGCAGAGCAGGATGATAAGTCTGTTGATGTCCTGGTTGTTATTGATCACTTTTCCAAGATGGCACATGCTTTTCCATGCAAGAAACAATCTACCAAGCCAGTGGCACACCATCTATGGAATGACTTTTTTCTCATTTATGTATTTCCCATGCTTACCTGACCAAAGGTGCCAATTTTGAAAGCAGACTCATTCAGGAACTATTAGACATTGCTGAAATACGGAAGTCACACATGACACCATATCACCCTGTAGGGAACAGCATTGTGGAGAGATTTAACATAAATTTGGCAACATGATTAGGTTTCTGCCTCCTCAGTCTAAAGCAAGGTGGAGGAGTATGCTTCAGATATTGACATTTTTGTTAGAATTGTACAGAACATGAGACTACTGGTGTCACACCATTCTGTCTCATGTTTGGGAGGGTCCCTCGACTCCCTGTTGATGTTATCTTTCAGCACATCTCTGGTTCGTGATATGTTGACATAGATATGTTGATATGTTGTGTTTTGCTAGACACAGTCTCTAATTCTAGTTCCCCACCCAGTGGCTCTAGCCTTTCAGACCCTTGCCATTTTAGTTTATGCTCCACAGACAACAATGTAACACTTCAACCTCAGTCTATTACTCCACCTGATCATGAACAACCATACTCAGTCTCAATACACACTGTCACTCAAGACCTAATTATCTGCTTGCTGTAATGAATGCACACATGTAGAAGAAGATCCAGTTGCAGAGTTTTTATTTTAGCAACCAAATTAATATGTGCAGTCAGACAGGTAAGCGTGCTTGGATCAGTCCGGGGTCGCGTTCAGGCGGTGTCCAAGGATCAGGCAGGAGACGAGGTCTAGAATCAGGCAGGATTCAATAACCAAGAAAACACACAGGATGAGGAAACGCTTGGTATGCCATTTAGGAGCAATACTTCACAACTAGTATGCAGGGAGAAGAAGCTTATAAAGGGGTAGGTAATGAAGAGAATAGGAATCAGGTGTGTGCTAGAATTCCGGTGAGTCAGATCGGGGGTGTGGGTGAGTGGGTGTGGCTGAGGGTTGTTCCTGGGGTTCGTAACACTTGCAGCCGATTCCAACTCCCACTAGGGTTGGAAGAGTTGTTTGGGCCCCCACATCTTTTTGTGAAATGAATGACAAAGTTGTATATAATTTTGACTCTGCGTTTAAAACTTTTGTTTTATGAAGGATGTTCTCTCATTTTAGACACCAGGTCAGTGCATGTTTAGCTTCTTTTTGTTAATATTTCTTGTTGCTGCTTTCTTTGAGTGATTGGAACAGTGTTTTATTGTAAGAGGTGTACAGGGTATCTTTGGTGTCTGTGTTGTGTGAGAAGTTTGGTACTGCTCCTCCCTTAGGTTCACAGCAGAGCGAGACGTAGCAGTCATGTCCCAAATATAGTCTATTAACTGTGGTTGCTGAACTCATTGCAGTGTGGAAAATAATAGGATACACCTTCATCACTAGAATCTAGTGTGGATCATTGATTGTGGCGGAGCACAGAGGTCACATAAGTACTATAGAACTTCATCATCAGAATATCATCATACTATAGAACAACAATTGCAATTTCCTTTGGGATCAATAAAGTCTTCTTTTGTCTTGTATCATCACTTACAGTTTACCATAAGAACCCAAGATTCCTCTGTCAAATTCCTATGAATGTTTGCTTTTCTGCTGAAGGAATTCTCATATGTATATTTATCTGGCATACGTGTTTCATTTGAGATTCTCTGTTTAGTCAGATTTACACCTAAGGGTAAATACTTGTATGATTCACTTTTTTTTTATGTGATGTGCATCACTCTGACTGTCCTCCCCACATTCTCTCCTCTTGTTTCTCTCTGACTCATCCCCTGCTGCACTCTCTATCAGGCCATACCAGTCAGCCTTGCTAGTCTACATATCACTGGCCATCACTCTTTAAAAGCTTCTGTCAAAAACACCTTAGGGTGTTTTCCCATTTGAACTATTACTACTAGGACCACTGTGTCATGATTTCTTTTGCATATGGGAACAAGAGAAACAAACTCAGACCCATCCAAAGGGCCCCCAAAATTAATCAAACCTTCCCACCTATTGAGAAGGTCTGATCAGTTTGTTTGTGCTACATGGCATGCCCCGCTTGATTTGTGCATTGTGAAAAGAAAGTGGTCCATGTCCACTCTGTGATCTGTTTCACACATAGAACCTCTAGGCTTGCCATAACCAGCTACAATTTTCACAGATTAAAAACAATTTGAGAAAAATGGCTGCATGTGAAACTGTGTAGCCTCACAAAGAGACTGTTGTACCTTTAGATATCTGGAAATAGAAGCATCACTATAAATTTATGAATGGGGCTCTAATCCCCCCAGGAGAATTGTGGAAATGAAAATAACAATGCATCCATTAACACTAAATTCTGCATTAACATAGAAGTAATTTTAGTTTGGTTTTTAAATAACGTTACATTAGAATTTGGTCATCAGAGCTTCTCTGTTATAGCTTTTACTAGTTAGGTATTTTACTAGCATGTTAGTTTGATTTCATTTTGGACAATTGTATTAGACATCCAAATTATGTATTCTTTACATTTATGTTGAAGATACAGTCTTCAGCAACATTCTCTGACAGAGATCCTTTGTCTCACATATAGCGTGATACAACCTGATTGAGATTTTAAAAAGTGGTGACTTTTAAATGCAATAAGTTCAATAATACTGTGTACTTTTGTATTTAGGAGAATTTGTAATTTTTTGGACTTGCTGGAAATCAGCATTTAAAATTTGGTCATAAAGTTTTTGGTGTGAAAGTGGCAGATTTCTTTATCCACGTGTGTACTTTACAAAATATTACATTAAAAATAAAGCACTTTGTGCTTTTGAGAGAAGCATTTATTTTATTACATTTGTTACAGATGTCACATTTTCAAATGCACTGTCGCAAAATACTTCAGCGATTTCTGTCAGCAAAAAAACACCTGCACCACAGAGGACACACCCACCTTGCACTTACTCACTCCAGCTCACCAATCATCTTCTATGCCTTCAGCATATAATCAGGGAGCTTCTATTCATGGCATCATTTTTACATTTTAAATTTGACTGAAGTAATGTGTTAAAGCCCTGTGAATATCTTGACCTGTTGAATGATCAAAGACTGGCTCCTCTCCTTCCTCCATATTGATTTTCTCTAGAGGAGGAAATGCCATCTGGCTTTTATTCTGCCAAAAGCTCTCTCTCTACACATATTCTTGCTGTGCTTGGTTTGTAGTTGTACATGCACTGATCCTGTGCAATCCCTGGACCTTCTGGAAATGGTTTCTGTATGTATGCTGCATCTGCTACAGTAGATACTGGAACAGGGGGAGCTGTTATAATCGTTGTTTTCAGAATAGCATTCCTGAGACACTGAAAGGTATAAATTAGTCCACATGTCTCCAGCTCACTGTGTAGTTGTGGTGAATACACAGTTTGAGCAAAGCTGATTGTAATAAAGATAAGTTCAAACAGGTGATGAACTGAAAGCATTTGTGGGCCTCATTTATTTGAAAAGGTAAAAAGGGCGCTAAAAGCATGAAACTGGATAAATACTTGTCTTTTGACTTGGGAAATCGAATTTTCAAAGAGACAATGTCTCAAAAGAAATTCAGAGATATCATGTCCTTTCTGCACTTTGATAACAAGAACATCAGTCCTGCCTGCCTTGTGACAAATGCATTTGCCATGATCTCTCATATATTCAATAAGTTAGTGAAAAACAATATTGCTTTTTACATAACTGTGGATGAACAATTACCAAGGCATGCTGTAATTTCACTATGACACCCCCCCCCCCCCCCTTTTTTTTTTTTAGGATCCAAGGCAGTCTTGTTCACCGGAAACTTGGTCTTCTGTGTTGGGGTTGCAGTGGGCTCAGAATTAGGTTCAGAATCAGGCTTGGACTGGCTCCGCCTTCAGCAGTGTCTGCCTCACGTTCAGCAGGGAGAGCCATCATAGGTCACCTGGACTCCCCATATTGGTAACTTGACCCTGGACTGTTGCGACACTGACTCTTGCTCCTAATAAATCTAATTTTTCTCTGCACATGTCCACCTTCTTACTGCTCACTGTTACAGAATGAACAGCCCAAGAAGGACGCAGCGAGAGATCAAGACACTGGTAGGTGGTTGTTCCGCTTGGATGAAACTCCAGCTGTTTTTACACAAGCCAAGTCTGTAATGTCTCAGCTCCACCAAGCCAGAGACAGCAAATCTCATGGCACTACAGGTACAAGGGCATCTCAGCGTTGGAACACATCACCAGTGATTTTTGGGACTTTTGAGTATTGTCTTCCAGGTGGCCAAGATGGGAGAGATCAGTTCCCAGGTGACCCAGCTGGGAGTGATCAGTTTGAGTAGCATGCTATCTGAGCTGGCTTTACTGGCCTTCATCTTGTGTGATGCCTAGGAAACTGTAGGTCTTGCACAGAGCCTGCAGGCCTTATAGGGGAGAGCAGTGTGTGCCTATAGACATGGACTGAAGAGGCTGTGCAGTCTCTGTGGAAAGCTTTTGGTTCTGCTCTTGAACTCCCCTGTTGGCATTGTGTGTTCTGCTCTGGTTTTGATCTCTAGACTGATTTTATCCATGAGTGTCTGTGTATTTCTGTCTCATCCCATGCTGAGCCTTGGTTCCTCTCAAGGTTTCTTCATCTATGGAGTTTTTCCTTCCCACTGCCACCTTGGCATACTGACTAGGGGCCAGTGTTATGACCTCTTCTAGGTTCCAGGCTATAACAGGAAGTGTGAGGAAAAGGGCAAATCAAGTGTGTGGTGGAATTGAAGTCAGACAGTGACAAACCAAAGCAATTCAATGATATACAATGTATTGTACAACAGACTAGAAACAGTGTGACACTGGACTATGATCTCAAGAGTGACCCAGGCCAAAACAACAAACAAACCCACACTAGAAACCAAAAAGACACTCACTAAACCTAAACAGACAAAAGAAAAATACACATACAACTTGACTTACTCACTAGGTGGAAAACACAGGGCAAACCCACACACCAAGTAAAACAGCAGTCACTTCCTATTTACCAGTAATAAAACACAACAAAAGGAACAAAGTGGAATATATACAAATACACAATGGCAAAAACTAACTATTAGGGCAAAGTCAAGAGCAAAGTCCAAATGGTCATACGCTAAGTAACATAAAACACTACTAACAAACATCTCAAGCAAACATTAATGCCTTCTTCCTTTATTTCTCCTCGAGGTGGGCGAAGTCTTTTCTTCTGATTTTCTGCAAACACAAAACTCTGTAATGGAATCTGGAACTGGAAACTGGATCTGGAATGAAACAGACACACACACACACACACACACACACACACCAGACGAACACAAGATTCTCTATATAATTGTATATATAGCTCTATATAGCCATATTCTGTAAAACTGTCTTAAAAAGCCCTTTACAAATAAAACTGACTTTAAATGAACTGAATAAATGGTACAAGCACATGCTTCTTCTGAAAAAATATTTACTGCAAGTGTTGGAGCTCATCTGAAATTAAAAGCAGATAAAACAGATTGAATGCAGAGTATGTAACTTGATAATAGTGTCAAGAGTATATTTTTAATACTATTAAACTTGTATTTAGCATTAGACTTGCTAAAAAACTCCAAAGGATTCCAGAATAAACATGAAAACTACCCTTAGAGGTCATTATGATATGGTTATTGAAATTTTCATAAGTCGTATGTCAGTTCCCACAAAGTGTAACGTTGAACGGTAAGGAGGCGGGTGCATGTGCAGGGAACAGCAAGATTTATTAGAGGCAAATCCAGAGTCAGTGTCATTGTAACAGTCCAGGGTCAAGTTATCAATATGGTGAATCCAGGGATACATAATAACAAACAAACAAACAAAAGCACACGAAGAAAAACAGGGAATGCAGGCTATAACAAAGAGTACAGGAATAACATAGACGCTAGGACAAATGAAGGCTCAGAATCTGGAATAACAAACAATGGCTCTACTTATAATGAACAGCCCAGACGCAGGGAACAAGATGGGGTTTAAATACATGAATAAGAGTTAAACAAGACACAGGTGCAAATAATAAGGTGCAGAGAAAACTAAACTAAGGAATGGAAACACAAGGAAGTAAAGCAAAACCCGAAACAGGGAAACATAGAAACATGGACGTTGGAGGGACCAACCGTGGCAGAAAGAGCTTACATAATAATTCAGAGAATTCTAACAGAAAGTGGTGTATGGTGTATTTATGCAAACATTATTTTGGAGAATAGTAAAATCAGTAAAATTCCCAGAAGCTAGAGCAAGTTCTATTTTACACTGAGGTCCAAATGGTTACCATGTAAGGTAGTTTGTCAATGATGTCAAAGCTTTCAGATCATTTAGCACCATGGATGTACCATATTCACTCCTGTCTGGCATGTCCCCAGTAATAGATCACTTTTGCTTTTCAGCAAAGAATATGGTGTAGAGTTCTCTCTACTTGTCCCTAATGTTTCCACATGCTGTGTTGCTTGTATAGTCTCTGCCCACAACTGGAGTGTGTTCACTGAGTCATCAGGTCATACTGACTGCTGGGGCTGTGATAATTAAGCAAAGAAAACGAAATCAAATGGTGCAGACTGAATCTGTGGGACAGTCAGACTCTTTTAAATTTGGTAACAAGATATTTTTATTTAACTTGGTAATAAGAGAAGCTGAAACTACCTAATATTTTATTTTTCTTTTTTTACTCACAGAATTACTTTAGAAAAAAAAAAAGAAATACAAAAAGAAAATGTTGACAGAATATGTTTTTATTCCTGCTGGAAGTAGGAGCAGTATAGTACAAGAAAAAAAAAAAGAAAGAAAACCAAACACCTCTCATATTTATTTGAATGTTGACCTCTATTGCTCTTTGGTTTTTAATCTCTATGCGCATGTCTCAGATAGCCACTTTCTCTTTTTCTTTGTGAGAAATAAAGTGCTTATTTCCTATGACTTCCAATCGCAGGTAATAACGTGACAAGTTGGTGGTTATACATTAGATAAATTTGTTACCAGCCATGTTATATGCCAACTATATATTGCTGATGAGAGTCATCTCACCAAATTTAGATACCCCATTACATCTCATACCCATAATTCTCTCTGATGACTGACGTGCAGTAATATGCACAATAATTATGTGCAGTAATTATGTCACATCTTGGACTAGCGAAAGGGAGCTACAGTTAGAGAGCCTTTTTCATATAGGCTGAAAATGTATAATCCAAAATTTCAATATTTCTTCACCATCTATAATAATATGACATTTTGATCCACAAAATCTAGAGACTGGATCAAAAATCAACAAGAAAAATTAAAAAAAATGGATCAAAATCAACAAGAGGAAAAATAAAATCAGAGACCTTATAGAGAGTCTGTTTTTAGAAAGTCTGACTATACTTTCAACTGGTATTAAGACCATGGGAAGCATCTGTAAGCATCTGCAAGCATCTGTATGATGATGTGCTCTTGGTTTGCGTCATGAACACGTGTTTTCCTTAAAGACAAGAGCAATGTTTTCTTCTACCAGTAATGGTGCCAGTTTCCATTTTGGTCAGCTCCAAACACATTCACCTGGGTACACACCTACAGGAGTTCCAGACATGGTCCAGGTGTCTGGCAAAATCAAAAAAGTGTTTTTTTTGTTTTTGTTTTTGTTTTTTTAAGACCCTCTAGTGTAGCACATTTCATGATCAGAATTAAATGGAATTCTTTCACAATATATGTTTATCTGTAAAACAATTTCTTGTTGTATTGCAGATCACCTGAATGGGTAATTTTCAGTTGATTATAATTCCAAGAATTAAAATAGCTGGGGTTAACACATAGCCCTCAAGAGGGCAATATTGTATCATTGTTCTAGGCAAGTAGACTCAGTCAAATAAAGCTGTTAAAAATTGCCTCAACATTGTAAATGTAATAAAAAAGCAAAAAACCGCAAATACCTCACTGCATATGTGTAGAGCGAAGATAAGAGAGAGGAAGCCAGTTGATGGGTATCTTCTGTGTCCTTCCATCATAGATGTACCTCTGAAAAATAGGGCTCAGCACCAACACCTGTGAGTTAAAACAACAAAAACAATAACAATGAACCTCACTGTGGATATGAATCTCTCTGTATCTTTGAGTAGATACAGGGGTAGCATTGGTCTGATAGTCAAAGAAGTGCAACATTTCAATAAAAAGAAATTCACCTTATTCCGGTTAACTTTGATTCAAGGCCTAACGGCCATGTATGTGCTGAGACAAAGAGACAGAGACAGAGAATGAGATTTTTACATATGCATCAAAGTTTATAAAACTGAAATAAAAGCAAATACTTTTCATATTTAAATCTCAGCAGAAATTATAATATTAACATTTTATTATTATAATAATTTATTAGATTATTTATTTATTATATAATTGGGAGTAGTGTAATGCAAAGCAAACATGAGTTGGATACAAATGCTGACTAAAGAACAGATCCAGAATCAGGGTCGATAGAATGGTCCAGGGCCAAAACATGAAGAAAGAGAGATCCACAACAAATAACAGACATGGCGATGAAAATAAAACAGGATGAACAAAGAAACAGAACAAAGTGGGGAACACAAAACAATAATCAGGCAGAGAAAACATTGTCTAGGTGAAAACATTATAACAGGATGAGATGTTAAACAACAATGACCTGCAAAACACTGAAGCAAACACAAATTAACGAGAACTACAGATTAGCAAACAAGAACTAACCAACTAACCAAGACACAGGTGAAATTAAAGGGGACAGAAAACTAAGTGAAATCAAGGACGTAAATCAAAACACAGACACGAGAGAGGAGACCATAGAAACCAGGACACTAGGGAGGGGCCAACTGTGACAAGAAGTAGTAGAAACTGGTTCCAAGCAAGATAAAGACCAGGTCAAACAGACATGTAAGAACTGATCATAGATTCCAGTCTAGACAGTCTATAGATAAGATGGTAGAATTTTAAGATTGACTCTCTTTCTTGACTCTCTTAAAGACTTGAGGTATGACCCTTTTTATGCTGATGCAATATCCTGAAGTTTTTAATCCCACCTCTAGTTTAACAAACCTGTCCATTATGCTTAGGTATCACACACACACACACACACACACACACACACACACACACACACACACACACACACACACACACAAAAAAAAACAAACAAACAAAAAAAAAAAACTATACATTGCTTACCAGTGCTCAGGGCACTAATAATCCACTGCAGGTCCAGGATTTTGAAAGGCACCAGCAGAAGATTGGTGTTGCCATTCAGATCTCTAGCACTCTCTGGGTACATCACATGGTGTGTAGACCTGGTTGCCACATCTCGCTCGTAACCTTTTGTGGTAGCCTTGTTTATTCTGCATGTACACACAAATACTATCAATCATCAACTCAATCAAATAAATCAAATAAAAAAAATCTTGTCATCCTCACTGATCACCCCATACTAGTGTTGGCAACA
Organism: Electrophorus electricus; assembly: GCF_041902795.1. NCBI lineage: Eukaryota > Metazoa > Chordata > Actinopteri > Gymnotiformes > Gymnotidae > Electrophorus > Electrophorus electricus. The sequence goes on from NC_137500.1 coordinate 22,275,286, forward strand.
TATGACACTCAAATGAAGCCTTTGTAGCTATAACGTCACTGTTGCCAATGGATTTTATGTCTGAGCTCTACTGATTGAAAAGGCATTTTTAAATCAAGTCCTGTATTAAGGCACAAGATGCAGTTTTTCAACATTGCACAAGATTGTCAGTTTCTGTGGTGCTGAATAACAAGATGGAATGTAATGCGTACGTGGATATCAAATGAAATAATTGCATCGAGGATAACACCCAACTTACCAGGGTAAGGGGGACAGAGCTATATCATCAATACACAGAGTGAAAGAACCAGTTTTATTGAGTTTTATTGAGTTTGATTTTTGTTTTTGTTAGCTGAGCTGAGTATCCTTGTTGGTGCTTAGTGTAACACCAAGGTTTTTATATAATCTTGGGCTTTAACTGATAGGGACTCCAGATAATTTGCTGCATCAGTATGCTCACGACCATTCCTGATGATGATAAATTCTGTTTTGTCATCACTGATATCTCATGATATCTGATAGCAATGATGAAAATGAGGTCAATGGAACACTGAGGGTCAGTGGCTAGGGGTATATACAATTGTGTTTTGCCTGCATAATGGTGAAATGATATATTATATTTACTGATGACTGTGGCCAATAGATACAGAGATTAAAGATTGCTGGCCCTAAAATTGAGCCCTGGGGGACACCACAAGATAGTGGATTGTGTTTAGAGGTACTTTTCCCAAGTGTGAAGTAATCAGAATGAAGTGTGACTAGTAATCAGGAGGTTGCCATTTCAATCCCCACCACTGCCTGGTTCCTGTTGGGCCCCTAAGCAAGGTCCTTAACCCTCAGTTGCTCAAGTCAGAATTGTAAGTCACTATGGATAAAAGTGTTAGCTAATGCTGTAAATGTCAATGTGTGACATAGTACTCATAATTGGTTAGATATGACTGAAACCAGTTCAAAGCAATACCAATTAGGCCAACCCAATCTCTCAGGGGGTTTAGCAGGATAAAATGGTTTACTGTGTCAAATGCAGCACTGAGATCAAGAAGAACTAATATAGGCAGGTTACAGGCATCAAGGTTTTGTCTAAGATCATTCAGGACTTTGGTTAGTGTGGTTTCTGTGATGAATTCTAAATCCAGATTAAAAGGTCTCATTTAGTTAATTATTATTTCAATATTACTGAAGTTGAAGAGCAACTACCTTCTCAGTAATCTTTCCCAAAAATGGGATGTTAAAGATCGGTCGGTAATTATTGAGGGTAATGGGATTTAGTTTGTTCTGTTTTAGAAGAGTCCTGATAACTGCTGATTTTAGACTTTGTGGGTAAATACCTTGTCTAAGTGACAGATTGACAATATTAACAATGTCTTTCAATAGTGCAGCAAAGGCTTGTTTAAAGAATTTTGTGGGTATGGTGTCTAAAAGACAGCTAGTAGTATTTAATAATGAGATCACTTTTCAATGTTTCAATGTCAATCTCTAAGAATTCAGAAGGTGCTGTGCTATGGTATGCTATGGCATAACAAGTTGATAGTGGGCTTGTGTCCTTGTATAAGGCTAATCAAAATGGAAGAGTTTTTACTATTAATTAATTCAGTGAATTCCTCACATTTATCATTAGAAGGTTCTAATGAGGTGTGGGGAGAGTGGTTAAGCAGCTTGTCAATTGTTGCAAGCAGGAATTTAGAATTATTTTGTTGGCTGTCTATCAGTCTAGAAACATACGCTGGCCTCGCATTTCTGGTCTGCACATTGAGTTTGGTTTGGAGAGCTTTACAAATTTCTAGGTGGACAGTGAACCTAGTTCAACTCAGTCTCTCTTTAACTTAACTAGTGGGGTTGAGTCTTCCATGGCGTTTTAGAAATACTGTGCCTGTGCTTGGTTGTTAGATGTGTTAGGCATATTTATATATTCATTTAGTCTTAATGTAAAGCTGTCAGGCTCTCAGAAGTTAAAGCCTTAAATAGAAGGTAGTGAGCTAAAAAGGTTAAAAAACCATGTCACAAAGGTATCTGTAAGGTACTGCTTTGTGACAGTTTTCTTAGAGGTTTTAAGAGAGGCGAGGACAGAGAATGTAAAGAAAACACAATAATGGTCCAAGAGCCCTTCATCAAGTATGCTTGGCACCTTGGACTCTACCTTAAGGGATATTATTAGGTCTAAAGTATGGCCATGTGTTATGTGTAAGACCGATTACATGTTGTGTGAGGTCAAAAGAATATAATAACATGGTAAATTCACAAGTAGTAGGATCCTAGTAAGATCCTGGGCATGTCAAGAAGGACTTTATTTTCATTAACAGATAGCCAGATTCATCAAGGAAATCAGGATGATGTCTAGAAAGGTGGTATAGGACAATCATTAGAACTGATTTTTTTCCCCTCAGCTTAATAGCAAGATATTCAAAAGTGCAGTATTCCCCAAAAGACACATCTTGCTGTGAAAAATACATGCTAGATGCTATATCAATATTGAGGTGGGGTTGCCTCATTTAGAAAAACTTTATCATTGCTGAGTCAGTTAGAAAGGTAATATCCAACATATAATCTTCAACTATTTGGTCTATTGTAAAATTTTTGTTAGCTAACAACCTAACATTAAGAGATGCAGCATTTAACACACATGATACTTTGGATAGATTGTCCAGCTTCACTATAATCAATTAAGATCTTATAGGCAGGTAGTCAGTGCTCTTTAGATCTAATAGTATCTAATAGTAGTAATAGCCATGCCACCAGCTATTACACAATACCAAAATAGTAGGTTGTTGTTTCTAACACATTAGTCTTCTCAATCCTTAGGGGGTGGTGTACCGCAGTATACTAGGCTTCCTGATTTGTTTTTAATGTCAGTCTAAAGGTGCGTAATTGATGTTGTGGAATATATTCAAATGCAGCAGCTGCGATCCAAAGAGATTTGGATTTATGCCTTCCAGCATAAAAAGTTCACCTTGCTCCAAAAATATAATACAATTGTCTATGAAATTCAGTTTGTGGTGAGCCCAGGCTGAAGAGACCAGCTAAAGCATTCAATTCTCCATCTGAAAGTTAGAATTGTTCCTGAGAAACACCCGAGGTTATTTTTGTGCCTGTTCAGCTCACAGGGCAGAGAAGGAGCAGTGAATCAGAGGCACTCAGACATCGAAGAGAGCTGGGAAGACACAGTACAAGCAGGCAAACTCCATCAGTGTACACAGCAGATAGCAGCAGGAAGACCAGAGATTGTTGGAGAGCAGAATCCAGTAGCAGTGTAAACTGACACTTTAGTCAGTGTGTGGGGTGTAAAACAGGTACGAGACAGCAGGATCTTTTGATAATCACAGTTCATTTCACAATTAAAACAAGGAACAAGCGTGCTTTTACAAAAGACTGTATTAGCAATTTCTCCTTCAGCTCTGCACATACTTAATGCTTAAATGAACAGTGAAGGTTTCATTTGTTGTAGTTCTCTAATTATGGATTGGAAAAATTCATCTCATTGTCAGACCCATTGATCCTCAGCACTGGTGAAGCTCCAGGCTGTGTGCTCTTGCTCTCTTTTTAGTCTCTACATAACAAGTGCTGCAGAAGTGTCTGTGAAAATCTTAAAGTTTGCAAACTAGCACCTCCCCTCATAATATAATATTATTCAATTTCTTTGCACTACCCAAACTACTCAAAACTTACTACTTACAAATGCTTACTTTGTGCAGCAATAAGCTGTACTCAGTGTTTATAACACTGCATTTAATATTTATCTAGACCTTGCTTAAATATGCTTATTCAGTATTTATTTTTAAATAATCTACCCAATCCTCTATTTAAAAATATCTTAATTTTATTTTGTTTTGTCAAAGTCTAGTTTCATATTACTTCATTTGCTAACTTTGCAGATGTAAGGTACATAAGAAGCAGGACTCTGGTCCCCTCTGTATTTCATTTTTAATTTTTTTTATAGCATGAGAGCAGGGGAACTTCTGTAGTTGGAAATCAAAATCACCAGGCACATGGCCTCAGTCAGACCTTAAAACAAAACCCCCTTTCTTATGGCAGTAGGGTCTCACATTTCAGCTCTGTTAGAGACTCCTGTCTATTTCGGTGTGGTATAAGCACATGGCACACCACTCAGATTAACAGGTTTGTCCTCCCTAGGAAACATATGTGCTCAATTTGTCTACTGACATGGGAAAGAGGAAGTGCAATGGCAAAACTCTGAACTCTGAACAGCTGACACCAAAATTACTAATATATGCTAGACTAGGCAATATTAGAAGAAAAAATAAATAAAACAATATTGGCATTCAGGGACTCTAATTCATAAGATAGGGGCTTTTACTGGATGATGAAATCGTTGGAGTCAATGAAACTCCCATAACAGGATGAGCGGAGGTTTCCGGAATTCCCCAACCATGGCGCATATCTGGCAGTGGGTAGGTCCAACATCCATATAGAGCTCTTCACCTGGGATGGTGCGGAACAACTTATCCAGGACCACAGTTAGGTTGTATGGCCCGCGCTCCTGCTGCAGCCTCTATACACACAAAGAAAACAGAAGGAGTCATAGTCACTTTGGGTGTGTTGAGTATTCATTTTATTCGTGGCTGAATCAGGCATATAGAGCAGGAAACACTAAGCAACATGGTGCTCTAACCATCCAGAACAGAGAAAACTGTCTGAAAATGACTATTTTGGCCCTTAATATAGGACTGTATATGATTTTGTCTTCAGATGAGTAGAAATGTTCAAGTTCAGAGTTCTATTCATATTGCTTCATTGCATTATATCAGTGTGAGTTCTCCAAATGGGCATGGTATGCACAGGAGGCATGGTTAGCCCACAAAACCCACCAGGGACATCTGTGCTGCTCCTGCCTTCCTTCCCTTAGGCAGGATATACCATGGACTCCACACCAGACCAGGAGCCATCCTCTCAACCTTTCAGCAGCTCCAACTCAGAAGACCAAGGGTTTGTTGTCCAGAGTCACCCTTCCCAGAGGGGGATTCCCACCTGGATTTTCTTGGGGGGGGGGGGGGGGGCAATAGCACTAGGGAAGCTCCTGGCCCCTGCCCTTCAGGGGCAACTGGTCTACATCTGACTGCTGTGCAGGTTGGCCTGAGTACTGGATGACATGGTGGTTCCTGGGCTCTGGGTGGCACAGTGCCCGCTGGGTCTGGTGCTCTGGGTAATGTGGTGACATCTACATCCTGTGTGTAGGATGGCTGGGCTGTGCAGTTTAGGGAAGAGTTCTGGTGTAGCTGTGTTTCCCTGTCTCACCTCTGTCACCTTTACCCTTACATGCTGGGAGGCACACATTTAATGGGAGGTATTGTAATGGTCCCCATCCCCCCCTTTGCTTGGTAGCAGTGGCAACTACATGGCTTTTTGTTTACGTTGTGTCTTTTTGTTTCTGTCAAGCTCATGGACCGGAGCTTAGTTTATTCTTTTCTCCTGCCCGCTTTACATTATCTTGGTGTTCTCATCTACATTGCTTTCCTGATCCATAATTGTAAACCTTAATCTAGTTTATTTCCTCCTTGCTTTGCTCCCTTTTAGGTTTCTATCCCCTTGATCAGTCATGCAAATGTTTTTGGTTTTCCTTTTAAATCTGTTTTCTGTATTATAGTCTTGGTTGTTTACCTAGTTAAGTTATTTGTACTCTTGTCTTTCTACCCTGTTTATCTTAGTTTCATACTTCACTGTTGTCCTGTATCTTCCTTTAATATTTAGCTCCCTTATTTATCTAGTGCTCATCCTCACCCTGATTAGCCTAATCATTTTGTTTGTTCCTGGGTTTTGTTCTTTATTGTTCTCCTGGTGTTTCTGTTATTAAACTTGTTATTCATTTACACTGTCCCTGTCTATGGTTTTCATTATGGCTTCCCCTGCTTTGGAGTCTGCTCACTCTCACGTCCGAGACGGCAGTGCTTCACACGTGTGTTCACCCTTTACCTTCCCTGCATTACAGATTCCACTGCTTTATATTTTGGTTTTCTTACCACACCCACACTCAGGTGTTGTATGTTTGTTTTATTTATCATTCCACCTGTTAGCTCTTTGTTTCTCTCCTTATAAAATCTCTTTTGTGTTTTTAACTTTTTGATGCTTTGGGTTTTTGTTTTCATTTGTGCACTAGTCTTCAGTTTACTTTTGTTTCATTAAATGTTTAGTTTTAAACTTGCATTTTCTTCCCTTTGTTTGCATGTTCATCTATACATTTTACTTTTTCCTTGCCATTTCTTTCTCTTCCCCCATTCTACCAAATAATTAAATTGCTTACTTTCCGTTAATCATGCCATGCTTGGATGGTTCTGGGTATTGAAATTAATGAAATTCTGGGTATTGTGGTTCAGCAGCTTTTGGTTCTTGTACCAGTAGTCTGTCACTGTTTTAATAATGAAATGAAGCCAAACATACAGGAAGCTTAGAGGTGTTAAGAGAGGCGAGGACAGAGAATGTAAAGAAAACACAATAATGGTCCAAGAGCCCTTCATCAAGTATGCTGAGACATTTTTATCCTTAGCTTCCTTGAAACTCTTAGGACCAACCAAGCACACCACACCCTGTACCACAGTTTCTTTCTTGTTTAAGTTACGTTTAGATTTTTAGCATCAATAACAAGAGGTTCACATGTTTTTGCCCAAGTGATCTGTTTCCAATTTACACCTACAAGGTTCAATTCCAATATAGTTAAAATGGGAAGTCTCTATTTTGTGCTCTCAAACAACTCTGCACAGTTTTGTACCTTTCCTGCTCACACCTGCTTGTGCTAAAACACTTAGTTTTTGAATCAGTTTCACATACAGGTCTGAAGTGTTAAAATTTCAGGATCCTCCAGGACTGCTATTCATCACCTTATGTCAGTGTTTGTCAGTCCTCCTTTTTCCTTAGTGTAACTGATTCAACTAGTTAGGAAAGGAATGTATGGAAAGCAATGAATTATGCAGTGTAGGAGTTCACTTAGGCCTTCACTGGGAAAAAGTAAAAACAATAAAGACTTTTATTGACCGTCCACCGTCCACCGTCCATAGGTTTCACTGGTCATGTCCCTGTTTGCTTTGGTCAGAAGTGGCTGAATAGTTAGGTTAAGTTTATTGTAGAACCAAGTGGTGTTCTCGTGCCCCACAATGCACTGCTGGCAAGCGTATGTGTTGAGGAGGATGCCCAGCAGTGACTGCAGGAAGATGGAGGGAGATCTGTGGGAGGGGCTTATAAGGTACATGGCAGCTGATGTCATGCAGAGGCCTACCAGCAGGAAGAGCTGCCTCCTCCAATTGATTCTTGAGCACAAACGCATGTGGCCTGTCCACCTTTAGCTGGAACTCTTGAGCCCCAGTGGAAGATGGCCTGAGCTTCTTGATGTTGCCACAAAAATCTTTAACACTATTGTTGAGGAACATTTGTAAGTCACTCTAGATAAGAGGATCTGTTAAATGTCATAATGTAAATGTTTTATGATGTGCTCTCTTACATGGTAATGCTAATGGGCAGTGGCGGTGTAAGTTTTTTGACATCAGAAAATAGTTGTAGAAAACCACACAGAAGCAAAGACTAAAGGACAGATCTGTTTATAGTCCTTGCTTTGCACAACATCAGTTCATTCCTATTCACTATATTTTATTAAAGAATATTGAGCGTAATTAAAACAGCTCCAGTAAGCATCAGCTGGGTTCATTCAAAGGTGAATCTTCAGCAGAAACCTTGCATTCATCACTGCATCAGTGTGGAAAGAGGCACATGCAGGACAGTCAGAATGTACAGGATGGTGGGAAACCTGGCCTGATGCTCCCTCTCTTCCTGCTTACACGGTTGACTTTACAGGGTGTGTGCAGACACTGCCCGTGTGTGTGTTATTATCCACCTAGGAGTCAAACAGAGGAGATTAGAAGAATTAGAAGAAGCTCTAGGCAAGATGGAATGCCTTTATTGATGATATACACATATATGCATGTACAGTATAATTAAATGATTTTTTACACATATCACTGCTTCTTTGAAGGCTGGGGTCAGAGTGTGGGGTCAGCCATTGTACAGCAGCCCTCAAGCCAAGATGGTTAAGGGCTTTGCTCAAGGGCCCAACAGTGACTGCATGGCAAAACCTTCCAGCTTGTTCCCCTCCGTTCTACCCACTGTTGTACCACTGCCCAATTAATGCAATGAATTAATGATATTCTATCCTCCTGAGATCCAGTCAAAAGTCTTCCAGTTTAGCTTTTTGTGTGATTTTCTGTCTCTTTATAGTGAGAAACATCTTACAGTTTAGTTTTTGAAAATGTATTTTATTTTTAATTTAACAATGTCCATCAGAATGATTTTAATGGGGAAAATGAACTTTTCTGCATTTTTTACATTCCATTAATAAATCTGGTTAAATCTGGTGATTAAACCAGATGCATACTGAACAATATCACATTCTGTATTACTGCCTTCAATTTCAATTTAACAAAAATAATTTCATTCTGTTTCTTTTACATTTATTTGCTTTTTAAAATTCTATCCCTGAAAAAAATAAGCATGTAACAGTTAAGATAAAATATGTAATCTGCTTTTGCATTACTTTGATTTTCAACTTTTTTATTTAAATTTTTAGTGATGATGATCCAGGAACCAAGTTCTCTTTTTGGTGATGCAGAGAAACATTTGCATTTGATGTATCTCATGTATGTCTTGTTTTTGCGAACCATATTTTTGCATGTTTGCAATCCACTATCTCTGCCATGTGCATGGCTCCATATTTATTCCCAGATAGCTCTGGTTGTGGAATTCTCTTTTTCACTGGTGATTCATATTCTTCATCACTGTCTTCACTATTCTTCAGCTCTTCAGCCAGATGCAACTTGAAGTCCAAGTATTGTTGAGTGTCCTTTGCAGGTTGATTTAGGACTTTGCTGTCAGATTTGTACTGGATCCAGAAGATTGTGATGGCAAAGTCAGAGAAGTGACCGATTACATGGGTAGTCCATTTTTTGGTTCTGCTTGAAATTCAGCATTTTGTCACACAAGTCCTCCCCACCCATGTTTTTATTGTGTTCTCTGATCACTGCTAGTTTTCTCACTTGGATGTTTGATGTGATTTTTTGGACCTTCTTGTGCAGCTATCCTCAGGATCTTTTCTATGCATTTTAGACATTATTAGGACTCGTTTGTTGTTAAACCATTTTGTAATGGTCATCTCAGGATGGCAGCTCCTCTGCCTTTTTTTTTGCAATTACTTGTGACCACTAAGTTGACATGTCTTTAGGATCCTTTAATTAGGATTCTGCAGTAAGACCCTTTTCCAGCAATACATCCATCAGGTTCATTGTTGTGAAATACCTGTCAAAGAACAGCTGACTTCCTGTGGGCAGAGATTCAACCACACCTAGGAGTGCTGCTGGCACAGTGACTGTTTTTTGTCAGCAAATGTATTTTTCCCCTGATACATTTCATAATCTAGCATTAAACCATTTGGAGAAGCAAGGACAAATTGTACTTACACATGGAATAAGATGTAAAAATATCCTATGCCAGTCCGTTGGAGCTCAACCTCATCCCCTCCAAACTCAATTTTAAACACCTTCAAGCCAGTAGGATACAGTTTGCCTGGAGAAAAAAAAACTGCCTAATTGAACAGCATCTTATAAAAGAATTAATTGCTCATTGATGCAGAGCTTTCCTAGTTTTTCAAGGCTAATACAGCCTTGCCTGACTCTGTCAAGGTGAGGTCTGACTTTCCACAAAATGTCTGTTTTCCATCCATTAGATCCAGATCATTTACAATTTTCAATAGGTTTATGACCTTGAATCTATCTCTTGCCATTTTATTGCTCATTATTTGCACTTTTATTTACATCTTGATTCCAAAGCAGGCAATGTGGATCTAAGAACACTTTAATTTCCTAAGGTGTGGTATTCAGAGACACCTCTAACTTGCAAACCCCTTTGATTTATGAATGCTGCCAAGGCTTCAAATATGTTGCTATCAATTTATTAGGAAAGGTACAGTTTGTTTGTAAGGTCATTGTGGTTATCAGAAAGCAAAGGTAGCACATATCTGAATCTATTGGGATGGAAAAATATCAAACTATGTGTAACGTATCCAGCAGGAATGAGGCGAGAGGCAGAATGCAAATGCAAGAGGCTCTTTATTGAGCGAGGGTAACAAAAACACGGAAGGCTAAGAAACAGAGACATGGGGGAAACACCGAGGAAAACGACAAAGCAAGGGGGCGGCGCCAGTGTTAAGCGAAAACAATCGAAACACGACGGAACAAACCAAAAATAACCGTCAACCTGGGAAACGAAACACAAGGCTTAAATAACAAAGACAATTCAGTACTAAACAGTCACAGGTGAACATATGAACAGCGAAAACCAAAACAAGGACTGGAATTCAGGAACAGGGGCGGAGAAAACGAAACCAAGGAACAGACACAAGGAAGTAAAGAAACACAGACACGACAGGGAATCTATGGAAACAGGGACGCCAGGAGGGTGGCCAGTCGTGACACTATGTTTGTAAATAACCAGATTAATTATTTTATCTCCAGTCACTTTGATCACAATGAAATGTAATTATTAGTTGTTTACTATAATAAAAACTATTTTTAATACTGTGCTGTAGTTAATAACAACAACGTAGCACTGTGGTATTTTATTATGGATAACATTATGCTTGGTTACCTTGGCGATGACAAACACTGACTTGCCAGTGTTTTTCCACAGAAGAGGCCAGGTTTCCTGTTCACACATGTCTGATAGCTCATTTGGTCAGCCTTCTGTCTCTTCTTCAGAGCGCTCTACCGCTTCCTCTACATCCTCAGAATTTTCCTCATATGCAAAATCTGAATCTCGCTTTATTATTCTGTGCAAAATCTCCTCTGTTTTTGTCTCCTACAGCAATGTGGAAAAAACATTGTGAAAATGAAAGAAAAAGAAGATTATCTTGATTACCACTATATAGTACATTCATAATATGGTATTATTTCAACACAGCAATTAGAAAACTACTCTCAAACCTCACTACATCATTTCTGACATGTTAATAAACTTAATAAACAAGACAATATAAAACCATTATAGTTAAACATCAGTAACTAATCATTATTTGACTTAACCTTTATATTTCCGTAAAATGTTATTGTTCCTATGGAAGCCATTTTGTACTGATAGAGAAGGGAAGCTGTGAACATCCCACTCAGACAAATATGGAAGAGGGGTTAAATGGAAGCAAATTAATGATCTTGCATCATCATTACAAATAGCTAAACTTAAAACTGAATTTTCTTTTTTTGTTTCTATTAACAAATGGCAGTGAGGATATTTTCTGTGATCCAGTTGCAGCTGTTCGTGTTTATTTTGTATCGTGAGCGGGGCTGTTTCTAGTAAGATGTTTTGGGGATTATCATGGCATCCAAGTTATATCAGTATCCACATCATGGCACTTGCTGAACCTGTTTTGTTTTAGGGCACTGGACACATGTTTCCTAAAGTATTGCAGTATTAAGAGCCACTTCATTATCGGAGAGTGTAAACCAAAGGTAAATCAGACTTATTTTGTTATTTAAATGCTAGAATATCTGCTATTCTAGCAGCCCAGTAGCACTCCATAGAATATGTCTTAACATTCTATTGCCCAAAAGCTGTTTGCTGTAAAAAAAAAAAAAAAATAAAAATAAAAAATGGCAAAAAATATACGGTACATTTTCTTTGCTATTTTTAGTGTAATACATACTTCTAGTTACCAAAATTAAAGGAAGATCCTGGACAGGTGGTGAGAAACTATTTAATTTTTTTTTTTTTCGTTTTTACCTATTTAGCTCCTTTCACCCCCATTCACTCTGTAGTCGCTCGTGGGCGTCCTCTGGCGTTCTGCAGTCATGTTTTGATATAACAGAAGGAGCATGATGTGGCCAGGTTCCCCGCACTGGTACGGCCGTAGGCCACATCCAGGCTTGCATAAGATTCTATTGGCCTTCAGATTCCCTTTCACAAATCCGGGAGCGCGGACATGCGCGTTCATCTAACGAAAATCATCTTCGTGTGTTCTACTGTTTTTAATGGACTGGTTACTGTCTGGATTACCCTCTGGATTGTTTGCCTGATATTCTTTTGATCTTGGATTTTGGGCTGTACTCTGGCTCTGACACAGTATTTCTGATGGCACTCTTTTACTGTTCTCCTTTACAAAAAATAACTCAGGGAAAGTCTATTGAACTTATTAGTTACGTGGATCACATGCATCGTCTTAACAAGAATTTTTTAATTATAATAGTAATTATTTAAAATTCAGATGTATATTTTTCACGTCATTAAAAAAGGCTTGAATTCATTTACAATGAATCACTTATGTTACCTTCCGCTTTAGATCGGATTATTTAATGCCGCTATTTTGAGACAAACACTATTTCGAACAGTGATAATGTGGCATTTTAACTAGGTTTTCTCCACATTTCCGTTATATAAATGTGTTTAAAAATTCAGTACATTAATGTCATTATCATTATTGTGTGATTGACAACTTTAATAGTAATGAAGCGCGGTATCAAATCAAGACAGGGCAAAATGTAACACGGATTTTTTACTGGCACTGATTCGGTCCCTGGATCTGGGCCAGCACCAATCCGGCATCAGAGCAGAGGTCACAGATTTTTTTACAAATACCATCCGTAATGGTTATTTCAGATGTGGATAGGTTTCAAACCAGATCTGTGAAAGTTACTTACACTTACAATTTATTTCATTAAAATCTGTGAATTATATGAATACAATATTATACCACCTAGATTCAAAAATTGCTTTCCAAACTAGGCTTTAAAATATGAATACAGTAGTTTAACTTAAAAAATACAGTATAAAGTATAATTCGTAACCACTAGCCTTTAACCAAACAAAATGTTATTCCACCCAATACAAAAAGACAGAGAACTTTCCATTTGCAGCTAAGAATTTGATTATAGTGTTTGATTATAAATTTACTAGGTTAGAATTCTCTACAATGCAACTCTCTCTCTCTCTCTCTCTCTCTCTCTCTCTCTCTCTCTCTCTCTCTCTCATGTTGTCCTATGCTGTTTACTTTTAGACAGGTTCAAGGCTATGTCAAATTGTCTGGAGTTACTGTCTCATTCTAGACAATGCATATCATATCTTGTCTGAACATCATCTCTGAATATATTGCACCTATGTCATTTACATATTTCTGCTTACTCCATCTGTATATTCCCATGTGTCACTGAATAAAGTGTGCGTGCTTCTCTCACTCTTGGTGTCACTCATTCTGAGACAAGTACCGCAGAGCCCTGAAGGAGGATCAACCAGACAGGCGAGGCAGACGATGAGACCAGAGGGACAGGGTGAAAGGAAATAAGAATATTTTCCCCAACACTATTCAAATGACAATTAAGAATATCCGCATTTACTATCTTGCTAGTAAGAACGACAATTCAGAATATCTATAATCACATTTTGACGAGTTAAAATATCTTTTAAGATCTCTTTAATTACGTCATCTGAATCGTTATTTGAAGCGTCCAAAATGCGAAATGATCATTTTAGAGATATATAGATAATTATAGATATCTCTAATTTTATAACACCTAGTATAAATCTATGGTAAGCCGTTTTATCTTTTATTCGCATTTGTCTTGATATCATGAATTTAATTTATACATGTGTAAATTTCTACCAGTAAATGTTTGATATCAAGAATATAATTTGTATTAGTAAGAATTTAATTATTGATATTAAAAATACAATTTTCACATGTATGAATTGAATTCATGAAAATAGAAATAATAGGTAAAATGGCTTTCCATATAAATGACATTTTTAGATATACGAGAAATCGTATGCATGACGGACTGTGTAACGCATTTTGAATTGATCAGTTGATCATTAATGAGGAAGCACATAAAATGGTTATTAATAATGTCTGGCACATTGTTTTGCTATAGTGTTGTTATAGTGTTCTATACAAAACGTGTGCAGGGCGTTGTAAGGGAAAAGAATAGTAGCCAAAGAAAACGTTTTTAAATCTATTCCTAAGCCTATTTTACCATTGTTAGGGTTACAGATATAAAACTTAGAATACGCGAGTTCACGGGTAGTTTTGCATATCAGATAAAAACTGCTATATTTGTATTGTTGACATCATGGCGTCTGCAGTCCGTTTTACCAGCTAAGTTCGATAGTAAGTTAGGGTGTAAAGTTTATACTAAACCCCAAAGCAGTTTAAAACTAACAAGTTGTATTATTTGTTCTACCATAGGGGCGGGCTTTCATGCTAAAAATGGGCTACATAAATCCGTTAGTAAAGTCGTCGAATAATCGTTTAAGATAACCACAAACACATTATGACTAGACGGAATGATCAATCGAAATATCTGAAATACAAGGGCTATCTAATTAACAATGCATTAAATCATGAAGAAATGTAATATATATTGATTAGACCTAAAACTAATCCGAAACAAAGTGAATATATATATACTTTGCTTTACTAATACTGATAATATAATTTTTCACATCTTAAATTTATGTTGCATATAGTTAATAATGAATTTGAAGCTCCCTTACAAATTAATTGCAAACTTGGCGTCATTCATTCTAGTTAGCGATATCTTACCTTGGTATTTTGCCTAGTCAAAATGTAATTAAGAGATATCTTGAACTAGCATTATGTGTAGTCGTAAATGTAACGTAAATCTGTTCAGATCAATAAATGTTCCTATGATTCGCGTGTTCGCCTGTCACTCAGGTGTTATCCATTTCCTCGTCCTTGGTAAGTCTGCATTGCATTAGTAGAGCAAAACGAGTTCTAGGTAACTGTACCGATACATACGGGAACCAGACGCCTGCAGATATAATCGACGAGCGTTAATTAATCCAAAACCTTAATCAGAGGGCAAGCGCAGGTCAGTAGCCAGAGAGATCGCAGCCAGAACATAAGGGGTAAGTACAGGCATAAACTGATGAACAACCCAAACGTGAAAAAAGCGGGCAATCCTAGATTACGAACTAACCAGACAGGGAGTAGACAGAATCAGTAACCGGATGGCAAAAACAAGTCGGTAGACGAGGAGGCAAACGGAGATAGTGCTCGGTACGCAGGGTTCAACCATGGCAAATTTGCTTTGTATGCCAACTACTCCAATATCAGGATCAGAATAAGGCTTTGTTGTATGTTTGCACACACAAAGAATATGTCTTTATACATAAAACATTCTCAGTTTAGCCAAAAAGCTTAATGCCAAATTTACTCCACATAGGACAATAGGAGAGAAGATGAGACAATAGGAGAGAAGCTGAGGGACATTCCTATTGACTAATCCTTAACTTTGATCTTACCATATCTGGCTAAACTGAGAAACTTTGCTTTGTGAAATATCCCACTGAAGCCAGAGTTGTCACAGACAAATACACATACACATTCATAAATGACCACATTCATAAATGATTGGCACACTCCAATATTACCAAATTATGGTGTATAAATATATAAATAAGACAAAAACTTAATTGGGGTCATTTCATGCTGTGTGCAGCATAGATATTTCAAATCTGATTCTTTCTTAATTATATGGTTGCCTGATTTAACTATTTTGAAAATATCTCAAATATTTTATTTATTTATTTTTTCATGGGATGGTTTATACTGACTTTTAATGGATCATTCATCTTGTATATGCATCAATTGCTTAACATTACATTACAGAATAATATATTTTTAAGTTCAAGTAAACATCAAAGAACACTTCCAAGGACTGTAAGGCTGTTGGCCCAAGTGCCAGAGGGCGCGGGGCAGGACGCACAGAATTCCTTGTTTGTGCAAGACAATTATTAAAATTAAACACGGACAACACAAGTGGCACTCACAAACAACTGCACGTGAACATTATTAAACATTTGACACTAACGACATACACATAAATACAAAATGGTGGAAACAAACACAGACGTTACGTGCTACAGCTACTTTTTACATTTATGACTCACAAAGAGACATAGGTAGCGACAATGACCAACAAAGGGTGCACACATAGACAGGGGTTTAAATAGACACATTAACACTTAACAGCAAATCCTGTACACATGTGTGCAATCGTGGGGGGCGTGGTTACAAAACAGATAAACACTGTACATATGTGGGTCCCCCTGCATGTGGCGGGCCATACCATGTGACTTATGGGGGCAGAGCAGTCTGTGACAAGGACATAATAAGATTTTGGGCATGATTGGGGAGTCTAACCCTCCACAGAATGTTTATTACAGGTGACTAGACTTGGAGGTGCAAAAAGCTTAAAAGGCATGGTAAGAAGCTTCACGACATTTTTCTTAACATCAAAGATAAATCCTGCAATGCATCCATGGTGCCAGTGCTCCCAGGCAGGGCCCATGAGGAGTAGATTGGCTCTTCTGGAACCACTACATGGGTGGTCTAGTGGGCTCAGTTGCGTGTCCTGTTCTCGTTACCAACATCTTTTCTCTCTTTTTCAACCACCCAAAGCTCAGGAAGAGGACTGCCTCAAGGGCTGCACCTCCATGATGGCCTCACCCTGTGTGGCTTGCAGCATGTGAGGAGAAATACTTCCTGGAGCATCTGGACCCAGAGCAGACGTGCCCCTCCACATGTCCTACACGGCCAAGGACACGCCTCCAGTGCCTAACCTCCCAGCAGGAGGTTCCTGTGGGTGTAGTACACTGTTCGTCTATGTTTGTGCTCATTTTCTCTGCAAGCACGCCACACTGTAGGGTCCCGGCTGGGTCCTGCCGAGGCTGCTGTCATTGCTGATCGCCACCACGCTTCCGGTCCTGTTGAGGGTGCTCCACCATTGGTCGCCTCTGCACTCCTGGTCTGTTTGAGGCTCATGCTGTTTGCTGTTGGTTGCTGTTGCACTTCCAGTTCCTTTGAGGCTGCTGCAGTCGCCGGTCATCGCTGCACCTTCGCTCCTGCCGCAGCTGCCACTGAACTCTGTCATACCACCCCAGGATAGGAACGGAGTTTGCCTTTCCCTCTCTCTTTTGAGAGACCTCCTTTGGTGGTGGCTCCTAGAACGCCTTGCACTGTACCGGAACCAGACTCTGCTGTATCACAGTAGCCTGGGGTTCCCTGTCCCTATCAGTGGCTGAGTTGTGAGCCATGGCTTTGTGTGTGTGTGTGTGGGGGGGGGGGGGGGGGCTGTAATGGTTCACTCCCCTACCCACACATCACGCGGTATGGCCCACCATCTGCTGGTGGAGTCATATTTGTTGATGACTCTGTAACCATGCCCCCCTTGTTGTCATTGTAATTCACCTCATCTGTACCTTGTTTCACATATCGCTAGGGTACGTATTTAAACCCCTGTGTTACTATAGTGAGTTGTCGGTCATTGTTCTTGCTCATGTCAGCATTAGTGTTAGTGTTCATGGTTCACTATTCTAATCTAATCCTGAGCCTAACCATGACCAAAATCTTGATTGATCTACTGAATGTATTCAGATGCTTCACTACTGCTACATCATTGATATGTTACTGTATGAGTTTTTATGTAATCTAAAAAGGGCTGCTCAAAATGGTATTACCAAGAAAACATTATATATTTATTTTTTGTTAATATATTTATGTTCTGTTAATCCAAAACTGGGCATGTATTTCAGCAACATCCCCAACTCCCAACAAAAACTGCAGATGCGACTAGATGTTTTGAAGGGAATCAGGGAGAGCATTTGGGGAAACATACAGTTTACAGATAAATGCCCCGATCAGCACTGTCAGGAACAAACATTGTGTTTCTAATGCCATTCATCAGGTCACACACATTGCAACTGCCCTGAGAGGATGAGAGTTTTCCCAGAGCACCAGGGAAACTAAACAGTCTGTGCTTAAGGGAGGGCAGCGCAGACAAGGACAATGAGACCCAGTGACATTGTAGGTAGCACTGAAACACAACATTGTGAGTCACTTTGTTAGTTTTACATTGCCATCTTACCTTCATCCACGACTGTTGTTTTTTTTTTATTGGAGGCTGATGTCAATAGCTAGAATAGTGAGCACTGCCAATTTATGTCACTACTTTCCAACACAAATATGGAGAGGGAGTACTGTTCTAGAGTAGGTACAGTGAAAGTCAAGAGTTGTGAGGTGCTTTAACCATAAAATGAACATCTTGATTTGGGTAGTTTACCTGATTCTTCAACAATGTCAATGGGCAGCATGGTGATGGTTGAGCTTACTCCGTTTAAAGCCAGGCCTAAACACTAAAACTTGTTGGAAGAGTTGTCACTCCTATGTTGGGTGATCAGTGGGTCCCAGAGTAACCAAACCCACTAGTCACACTGGTTTCGAAAAGAAATGCAAAGATTGCAGATGTTTCTCCCTGCATTGAAGTGGAGGATTTATCCACAGGGATGAAGTCCACTGCTGCATGCAAAGCACACAGGTTTTAGATGTGCAGCGTAGGTCAAAGAAGGACAAGGTGCATGTCCTAGAGACATTGGACCTACAGGACCTGGATTTGGAGTCATGTGAGGTTTCCTCGCATTGGAAAAGTGAATTACTGCAACTTATTGATATGAGACAGTCTTTTCCAGACACAAATTGGACTGTGGAGAAGCTGAGGGCTTTGTGCATCACATTCGCCTGTTTGGCACTAAACTATTTCATCTGCCCTATCTGGCGCATGCCCCCAAGATATTATGCTAAGCTGAGAACAGCATTAAATTAAATGGAGTAAAAGGGCATTATACAGAAGTCACACAATGAACATGCCTCACCGCTTGTCTTGGTGTGGAAGAAGTCTCCTTTTGGACTTCATGAACATACTCATCTCCCTCAGGGCCTCTGTAATAGCTCTGCCACATTCATGATGATGTCCATATTTGGTGATGAGAACTTCACAAGCCTGTATGATCTTTTAGTATATGCACCTACAGAGGAACTTGCACTTCAGAATTTTTTTTTTGGCTTTCTGACCACATCCTCAAACTTTCACCAAAGTGAAATGCTACTTTCTCAGAATGACTGTGAGATTTCTGGGCCACATTATTTGTGAGAATGGTGTTCAAACATATCCAGAGAAAGAGCCATTAATGACATTGTGGTGTCTGACCTCATGGAGACATGAAAATATCTTCTATGAAGAAAATTAGTTCATATTATGTATGTGTAGGTGTTGGGGAAAGAAACAGCACGGAAGGCTTATGAACACTTCTGGCTCTTTATTCCAATAGACCCCATTAACTGGGATTTTGAATCAGATAATAAGAACAAAAAACAATACAAAGAAAAGAAAACAATCAATGCTAGTCTATTATAGGGGATCCATACTATGCGGAAATCAAAATTAAACATTCACCTCTGTGGTGAGTTTAAGTCAGAAACCTATAAACAAAATAACAAAGATAACCCTAATACTTTGTTATCAATGCAGACACTCAATATCGGTATCACTCGTCTCTGAGGTAGCTCTCACTCAGGGGTCTGTGCATGGTGCAACTCTACACGGTAGTCTCTGTCACAATTACTACCTCCCAGCTTCCGTGTTCCATGTTTTCCCTGTCTTGCGTTTTTTATACTCAGGCTTCTTGTCATTCCCAGAAAAAACAGAATCCCGTGTATTTTGACGACGAAGTTAGGAAATACTTGGAGACTAAAAAACACAAAGGCTAGGAAAAACACAAAGGCATGGAGTACAAATAAACAATGCATCAAATACAATCAAAGAACCTAGAAGCGAACACAATGAACAGCAAAAACCAAGGCAACAAAGCAGGGTTTAATACATCAACTAAATGAGGTGCAGGTGTTGAAAATCAAACGAGGGGTGGAGAAAATGAAACTATGGAATGCATCTAAAAAACACAAGACAGGGAAAACACGGAACACGGAAGATGGGAGGGAATAATCATGACAGTCTCTTCCATTTGGTGAAACCCAAACAAAATATACCCCTCTCCCCATCCGACACAGTCCTAAATAGTCTAATCCACCCAAAGCACAGAAAAGAAAATAACTTCTCCCCAAGGGAACTCTATCCCCCTAGCTATGTCCCCTCTCAATACAGAACTTAGCATGATACCATATGATACAATTGGCATAAATGGGGAAATACAAGTATGTGCTACCATAGACGTGCACAGAACAATAGGGCAGTAGTGCCAGTGGAGTTTGAAACACACATAATAATTATACTCTCCTGGTTACATTTATACCCTATTGCACACACAAATGTGCACACACTCACCTCTGCTCACACCCTTTACTCTAGGAATCCTTTCCCTTGCTAACTTGAGCAGAATCTGCACCCCACAAACATACAACATGGTCAACCACATGAATGCGCACCACACGTGAAGTATTCTATACATTTTTACATGAGTCATATATTTCCCATCAATATGCATTATTTGCAGATATACACATATACTGAGGTTCATTACCCTTTCGCATTAACATAAATTTTATTTCTGCCTTCTGTCAGGCTTCCAAAATCATGAGGAAGGATGACAAAACATAATTGCGTCTTCAAAACCTATTGCTACACTCATGTTGTGGTAGACTCATGGCTGAGACATCCACACATACTGGTGGAAGGGGAGGCCACAAAAAGGAAAGGCGGGTTTGTGGAATGGATTTCGTGATGCTGAAACAAGACCTCATGAACAATGTTACTTTGGCCCATCCTAACTTTTAGAGAGCCATTTATTCTGTCCATAGATGTTTCTTTTGATTTCTTTTCATTTTCTCACAGAAGCCACGTGGTGGGGATGTTTCCCAGACAGTGTCCTTTACAAGTAAAACTCTCTACGAATCCCAGATGAACTATTCTGAACATAGTCTAGAATGCCTAGTGCTAAAATGGGTGATTTGTGAAAATTTAGCCATTGTTTAAAAGGTAGACACTTTCCAGTTTGGACAGACAATAACCCCTTGACATACAGTACATATTGACCAAACCATGGCTTGATACATATGAAAAACAATATGTAGCCAACCTAGCGTCGTACAGATTTGATTTGAACTACAATCCTGGCCCTAAGAATGTTGTGGCCAATGCATTCAGCCAAGTCAGTTGATAGCTACAGTCATGTTTCAGATCCCTATGTGTCACTCCTCAATCAAGTCTGTGGTGGAATGGTTCAAGATGCTTAAAGGTTGTCCAATAATTTTCAGGCTGTGCAGGACATAAACAAGGGTTCAGTAGAAGAGGTTTAGAACATAAACACACTGACAGTCATGGGTAGCTTCATTGCATCTGATGAGATTTCTGCCCTCTTTGATATGCATTGCACTGGTGTTGTGAACCAATAGGGATAGGAACTGCAATCATAAGAGGTCACATAAGTACTATAGCACATCATCATCAGAACATCATCATACTATAGAACAACTAGTGCAATTTCCTTTGGTATCAATAAAGCCTTGTCTTGTCTTGTCACTTACAGTTCACACATGGCTGCACATGAAACTGTAGATATGTTATTATACGAAATGGATCTGTACATTCTGTAGACTGTGTACATATATACCCAACCATATACATTGTACATTGTGTATATAATCATAATATACATATATTGTACATACATTGTTAATATATTTTGTACATACATAGAATATATATATTGCATATATATATTTCACATATAGAGAATATCTATATTTCTCTATGCACCCCTGTTTTCTTTTCCTCAGTTTGGATAGAGCACTCTCCACCATTTCACTGCGAGTTATACTGTGTATGACTATGTATGTAACGAATAAACCAAACTTGAACTTGAACTTGAACTTGAACTGTGTTGTCTCAGGAAGAGACTGCTGAATCTTTAGATATCTGGAAATAGAAAAATATTAATGGGGCTCTAAGCCCCCCCATTAGAATTGCAAAAATGAAAAAGAACAATGCATCCATTAACACTAAATTCTGCATTAACATAGAAGTAATTTTAGTTTGGCTTTTAAGTAACATTACATTAGAATTTTGTCACCAGGGTCCCTATGCTATAGCTTTTACTGGCTAGGTATTTTATTAGCGCGATACAACCTGATTGAGAGTTTAAAGAGTGGTGACTTTCAAATAATACTATGACTTTCAAATAATACTGTGTACTTTTGTATTTAGGAGAATTGATCATTTTTTGGATTTTTTTAACTTGCTGGAAATCATCATCTAAAATATGGTCATAAAGTTTTTGGAGTGAAAGTGGCAGATTTTTTTTTTTATCCACCTCTGTACTTTACAAATATTACATTAAAAATAAAGCACTTTGTGCTTTTGAGAGAAGCATTTATTTTATGTTCAGATGTTCTTTTTTTGTTACAGTTTTGTCACATTTTCAAATGCACTGTTGCAAAATACCTCAGCAATTTCCCTCAGCAAAAAACTTCAGCGATTTAACACACCATTGCCACTAATTTTCCTACTGCCACCTGCACCACAGAGGACAGACCCACCTTTCACTTACTCACTTCAGCTTACCAATCATCTCCTATGCCTTCAGCATATAATCAGGGAGCTTCCATTCATGGCATCATTTTTACATTTTAAATTTGACTGAAGTAATGTGTTAAAGCCCTGTGAATATCTTGACCTGTTGAATGATCAAAGACTGGCTCCTTCCTCTATATTGATTTTCTCTAGAGGAGGAAATGCCATCTGGCTTTTATTCTGCCAAAAACTCTCTCTCTACACATATTCTTGCTGTGCTTGATTTGTAATTGTACATGCACTGATCCTGTGCAATCTCTGGACCTTCTGGATATGGTTTCTGTGTCTATGCTGCACCTGCTACAGTACTGGAACTGGAACTGGAACATTGAATTCATGAAAAATATATAACAGTTCCCACATGGGCCTTTTAGAGAAGTGTTTGTGGTAACTGATACAAGTACAACCAGTTTGTAGTAGTAAGTAGCAGTGGTAAGCTAATAAAGGCATTGTAGCACTAGCAATTATACAATTTAAAAAAAAAATCTGACTGACAACTTCATGTTTGCACAAGATATATGGAGTTTGAAGGACTGTTTTATTTTTGTGGCCACAGGCTCATGGAGGTGTCCCTTAGTAGCATTTTACTATTTTAGGCAAGTAAACTGTGCAATCCTACTTTCAGTAGATGGTGCCTAGTTCATGTCATGGCTGACATGACTTTTCTGATATCCTGGGAATTCAAACCAAAATTTCTTTTTCACCAATGCAATGCAGAAAATTTCCCATTGCAATATAAACTTTACAAAGACAATAGGCACTAAATGCTACACATTACAAAGGAAGGACAGTGGGTGGGTGGATTAGGCCATTCTAGATTTAACAATCTTGAGGGCATTTGGAAAAGATAAAAGGATAAAGTAGCTTGTGTGGAGCTTTTATAATCATTGTATTCAGAATAGCATTCCTGAGACATTGACAGGTATAAATTAGTCCACATGTCTCCAACTCACTGTGTAGTTGTGGCAAATACACAGTTTGAGCAAAGCTGATTATAATAAAGATAGGTTCAAACAGGTGATGGACTGAAAGAATTTGTGGGCCTCATTTATTTGAAAAGGTAAAAAGGGCGCTAAAAGCATGAAACTGGATGAATACTTGTCTTTTGACTTGGGAAATCAAATTTTCAAAGAGTCAATGTTTCAACAGAAATTCAGAGAAATCATGTCCTTTCTGCACTTTGATAACAAGAATATAAGTCCTGCCTGCCTTGCAACAGATAAATTTGCTGTGATCACTCAGATATTCAATAAAATTGTGAAAAACAGTATTGCTTTTGCTCGCCCAGTGAGAACATAACTGGATGAACAACTGTTCCCTATCAAGGCACACTGTAATTTCACTCAATACATGACCAATAAACCTGATTAATATAGAATTAAATTATGAGTAGCTGCTGATGTTAAAATAAAATATATTTAGACAAAGATGAGAGAAGATGGGCTGATCAGTGGCTATCAGAAAACATTGTTGTGGTTGATGGAGTCTTTCATATGTAAAGGAAGAAATGTAACCACTGCCAGTTTCTTGGCACTGGAAAATATCCTTTTGGCAAACAAAACCAGTGTTGTTGGAACAGTGAATAAAACAGATGTGAGATGCCTTTTTGTACACAGGCACAGTCTGAAATACTTTCCACCAAGGTGTTGAGGGCAGGAAAAGTAACACTGATGATTTACCAGGCCAAACCTAAAAACAATGTATGTATCCTAAACAAAATGCATCAGACAGTATCAACTGATAATGGTGGTAAGACATTGCCTGAAACTGTTTCCGACTACACCACCAATAAATGTTCTAGATCAAATGGCATGGCTGTATTTGGTATAGGGATGCACCCACCACTGGTGACAACCTCCTAGGCCTGGCTGCAATTAATGCACATATCTCATACAAACAGTACACAAAGACTAACATAAGATGAAAAAAAATAAATATATATATATATATATATATATATATATATATATATATATATATATTCTGGAGCTGGTATCTGTGTGCACATCAGAAAATGACAAAAGTAACTGTTACATTGGCACATAAGCCACATTTGTCTGAAATTCCTTCATCACCCGTGTAAAGGAAACAATGTCAAGTTGGCAGATGTTTAGGGAACAAAACATGTGACTGGTGTGTGCTTTGAATGTCCATAAATGCTACACAGTACATTAATGGGAACTTGAGTTGTGGAACAAAACACATTACATCTACAAGAAATTAAATTTTACCATAGATGTTTCAGGGCCAGAATATTTCAATAATTTTGTATTTCTTGAAAATTTTAAATTTAAAAGTTTCTATTTTTTTTATATTTACTGTTATGCTCAATGGTTACATTATGTTATGTTCCATTAAGCACAAATATTTCAGTGCTAGTGAGTTCTAGTAGGGTGATAATGTAGCAGGAATGGTTAGGTGTCAGATCCAAGAGCAGACTACTCACTGTGGGATGCTAGCAAGTGAAGGGGGGTTATGGAGTATGTGAATGGAGAAACAGAAGCTAATACTAAAGAGAAGGTGGATAGGTGGGAATGACATGGCAAAAAAAGTGAGATGTCCAAAAATATCCTCAAACAAACGAAACCAACAATGGGAGAAAGGTGAGAAAATCAAACAAAGGAGAAGTTCAAACAGCGGTTAGGAGGAAGACTCATAAACTGAGAAGAACAATATTTTTTAAGGGTAATTCCATAATCAGAGTCATTAGAACATTCAAGGGTCAGTGAGCCAATAAGAAGAGAAGGAGAATACATAGTTAACTCAAACACACAGAAACAGAAAAAAGGAACAGGCTATAACAAAACAAAAAATACAAGCAATAAACACAAGCTATAACAAACAAAGCATGGAAAACAGACAGAGGCTAGGAATCACAATATAACAGACACTGAAAACATGACAGAGGCCTAGATTACAAGGACCAGCAAACTAACAGGGAAAACACAGGGCTTAAATACACAGACTGATGGGGGCTAACAAGGAACAGGTGATAATTAATGAAAACAGTGAAAACCAAAACAAGGACCAGAACAGGAACAGAGAAGAAACTACGGAACAGAACCAAAGCAAAACAGACATGAGACAGGGTAATCAGGGAGACAGGATGCTAGGGAAGGCCATTCATGACACAACTTTTTTCCCAATAAACAATAAACATTTAAAACTTATACCCAAACACATCTGTTGTCTTTTCATTTTTGTGGTTTTTTTTCTTTTAAACTTTCACTTGGCTCTTTTTATTTTCTTTTGCCCTTTCAATTTCTTTCACTATTTTTTGTTTCCATGTTTTTTACATTTCTTTTTTTTTTCTTCTTTTTTTACAATGATGTGTGCTTATATATCAGGGCTGAGTAGCAGGTGTGCATGGTCAGCATTGATCCACCCAAAGTATTCTGGGAGGTGGAGTTGCCAGTGGACAGTGTAGTGGAGAGTGAAAGTGTGACACACAGAAAGTTTGAGGTGTGGGACATGGAAAGAGGGATAAATCTGCAATATTGGTGATAGCCATACCAGTAGGTGAGTGGGCTACTGGGCTAGTCCACCTTGAAGGGCCCCATGTACCAATCTGCAAGCTTCCAAGACTCCATTGGGGTGGGAGATCCTGGATGGAGAGTCAAACTTTCTGACTCAGGTGGAAGGTCAGTGCCCCACATCTCTTGTGGACAGTGAACCACTTCAATGCTACATTAGCATTCTGAAGTGAGGTGTGGTACTTCTGCCAGGCTTCTCAGCAGTGTTGGATGTACTGCTCAGTTCCCAGGACCCCTTCCTTTTGTTCTGGCTTGGCAAACATGCATGGATAATAGCAGAACCAACATTGAAAGGGTGGCATACCCAGTAAAGAATGCCAGAAAGTGTTGTTGTGCTAGATGTACCACCTAAGAGAATGTACTGGTAGATGTACCGCCCAAGAGAACAGATAAGCTGTTAACAGACATCATTATCCAGCCCAGCTCCTAGTTAACCCTTTCGGTTTGGCTATTGGACTCTGGCTGGAAGAAGGAGGAAAGGGTCACTGTAGCTCCCATGAGCCAGCAGAAGGCCTTCCAATATCAGCTGACAAACTGGGGTTTCCAATCTGACACCAGGTTCTTTCGTATTCTCCATGTACTGTAGTCAGAGATTGGTTAACTCCTCGGCAGACAGAGTTCTGGCAAGCCCAAGAACTTGCATGCCTTGGGGGCCAGCTTGGTTGTCAGGGGTTCTGTTCTGATGTTTAGCGTCACTCTACTGGGGTAAGCCTAGGTGAGATAAATGTACGGGGTAGAGCTTTTTATTTGGGGATAGGTGTCAGGAGAGTTCTTCTCCCACACAGATATTGGAGGCATCTAACTCAACAAAAAATGGTTCAACTGGAGCATCAGGAGTTGTAGTTAGGGCATAAGAAGTAGTAAACCCCAGGAAGTGCTGTACCTGCCAGAGGGAGGTGGGATGATGACAGTCAGCGAAAGGATGAGTACATGCAAGATTTGCTATTGGACACTATGAAGCCCAAGGAGGATACCATAGGTGTATGGAACACTGTCTATGTCAAACTTGAGAAGTCAGTTCTCCAACAGGAGCTGGAGAGCCATCCAAACATGCAGAGGCTGATTGTAAAAGTCAAGGTCGACATACACAAATAGGTCCAGGGCCTCCCTCAGCAATTCATTAATGAAGTGCTTTAATATTGTTGGAGTGTTCATGAGCCCATACAGCAACATACCCTCAGGCATCATGAGTAGTGTATGATGAACACTGTTTTCCACTCATCTACTACCTTAAGTGACTCAGGATGTAGGCACTGCACAGGTCCAGCTTGGTGAAAATAGTTGCCTGAGAAGAACGAGATATATTAAGGGCAAATCCAAAGTCATTGTTGTCACAGTAGTCCAGGGTCAGGTTACTGATACGGAGATTATGGGTATACATGATAAACCAAAAACACACAAAGGCAAAGAGGGCAAAGCAAGCTATAACAGAGGCTAGGATAAACTCAAATCCTAAGAAACACAAAGGCACAGAGTACAAACTTAAAGATACCAGCTTTCAAACACATCTATACAGACAGTCAATGAACTGCCAGAACAAGACAGGGTTTAAATATATGAACTTAACAAGACTAGAAATGAGGAACAGGTGTGGAAAACCAAATGAGGGCCAGAGAAAACGAAAGTATGGAATGGAAACAAAACACACAACACAGGGAAACCATGGAATGTGGAAGTTAGGAGGGACTAACCGTGACAGTATGCAATATATATTTTTTATATTTTTGGATTTTTATTAAAAAGAAAACTTATTTGTATCTATTTTAAAGCAAATAATTATTTGTGTAAAAATAATAAACTGAAGTTTAAACTTCAGTAAATACATGTGCAGAACTTTTTTTTACTCAATGTAATTTGAATTTAATGTATTGCACTGTTTAAATATATACATCTCAAGAGTCTAGGTGCTCAGTCTTGAATTCAGCCAAACCTGGGTTTACAAGGCTCTTTACTGGCCTATAGAGAGATATGCAAGCACAAAATAGTTACTAAAATGTCTTCAATGTATAGTTCTGTGCTGAACGATTTACATTTTTACCTTTTTTGGCATTTAGCAGACATACTCATCCAGAATGACTTGATAGTGCTTTGTCATCTACTCATAGAATGTATCCTTGCCATTACAGAAGGTTAGAGTTCAAGATATCACTGATCTAGAACACTGTTGAAATACAGGAATCAGTACTGATACCTAGAATTGCAAAATAAGTATAATCTCTATATCAGATGAACAATACCAAACAATACACAGTAGAGTTTTGGTTACTCAACTGTAGTATAAATGCCATAAGTGTAGGATCAATGGTCATTTAAATATTCCACAATTAGATAAGTGTTCAGTCTTCATTTGAAATCAAAGCTGCAGAACTGCAAAAACTGGCAAAAGACCCCCAGTATCATTAAAAGATTAAAAAGAGAGTGTGTCATAAATAATGCAAATAGGTATATAAATTAAATGGAAATAAAGTAAACAGATAGTAATGCAATGAAATACAAATAGTTATGGAATGTTAAGGTCCAGCATATGTCTTCTTTGGGTATTTCTTAAAACATTTTTTAAAAATAAGCATATATACAGAGTATTGGGATGTTATCTGGGGTCACTGAGTGTTTGGGATCTTTTAAACATCATGCATAGTCTCCTAGGTAACCTGATCACTTCCCAGCTTGTGTTCCAGTAGCATGTACCCGTGGGTCACTTCTTTCTCCCACAGCTATCTAGAGGCCTGTTCTTGTGCCTCTGTGCTGGCACTACTGGCCTTCCTCTTGTGTGATGCCCAGGTCTTGCACAGAGACTGTTGGCCTTACACAGAGACTGTAAGCCTTATACAGAGACTGTAAGCCTTGCACAGAGACTGTAGGCTTACACAGAGTCTGAGCTGCACTGTAAGGACCACAGTCTCTGTGTGAGACCTACAGTCTGTGCAAGACCTACAATCTCTACAGTAGCATTGACCACCACATGGCCCTGACTTGTCAACTGGTGTCACCCCCTGGTTTGTTGCCTTGATGGATAGAATATCTTCATTAATACACTTTTACATGCTCTATGCTGCCCCCCCCCCCCACCCTTCATTCATTCATTAAGCAGGTTTAGAAAATGACTGAATGAATAACATTTTCTTGACAGTGAAGAAAAATACCAATAATATAGTATTTAAAATCCTATTTGTAATATGCCAAACTCCAAATAAATTTGAGAAATCAACTGATATCTAGTGTTGAAAATGATACCATTTTCACCTGTATTGTCTCACCTTTAAGTCCATTCAGTAAACATATTTCTTAATTTATATTTGTTTTGCAAATGTCTTTGAAAGTCAGTAAGATTCCTGGAAATTATGCTGTACAGTAGATATAAAATGTCTTCCGACCCTGTTAAAATGACATGGTTTTGTGATTAACCATGGCAGAATATTTTCACTCATGTTGTGAAAGTGCAGCATATAAAAATCAAGTGTTAATCAGAAATATTTTATGGAAAAAAGAAAAGGGCCCCTCAGTAACTGATAATACCAGATATAATCTATATTGCATATGAATTTAAGTCAAGTGGACAGTGTCAGGGTATAAAGCATGTTACACACAATGGCACTATATGCCTCAAATCATAGAAGCAGAGTATCATGGAAATCTCCGGTCTTATAATAATGATGTGCCAAACACTAATGGGTAAAGCAAAAGCAAATATAATTTATTATTCATCTCAGCCTGAGGGCATCTGAGTTACACACACACAAGACATCCTGTAAGGGAGAGGCAGCTTCCTGATAATTCTCTGTGCTGCTTATACTACTCTCGGCACTCACACAAGCTAGCAAAACAATGCCTAAACACCTGCGTTCTTGTGACACAAATGCAATGTAATTTTCCATTACAGGAGGCTTTCTGACAGTTCACCCTCAGAGCATAATTCAAATTCAGGTTTCATACTAAAAATTTGGGAAATTATTGTTACTAAGTTTTAGAGGAATCTGATAATTATTAATAGCCTGGTGATTTTGTTAATTTACTATTAAATAACTATTAAATAAGAATGTAGCATTGTTCTTGTTGCTTTCCTTTTTGTTTAAAAAATAATCTGCTCTAGGTGTGATGAGATCCTGATGGAGGTTAATGAGAATTCTTTCCAAGATAAAAACTACAACTCAAGAGATTTGACTGCATATAATGATTTACCATACTAAGGTATGGTAAACATCTCCAAATAGTTGTTTTTTCTTCATGTGGTATTGAGCTTCATTATCTAGATGTAAGTGATGTTATTAACCAATCAATCATTTGATTGAGTGAAAATCTGTCATATGACCCTCTGCAGAGTTCCTTTAAGTCTGGAAAGTTAGCTATGACTTCTTTAAATACCTGTTCATTTCACTTTATGTCTCAGGACTGCCCTAATATCAGTAAAATGTTACCCTCTGACTTTATCGACAAGCATCTATGTATTTCTTTCTCATCCCATTCTGAGTCTTGTTTCCTCTCAAGGATCCTTCATCTAGTTTTTCCTTGCCACTATCACCTTGGCTTGCTGATTAGGTTCCAGGACCCAGATTCTCTTTATATAGCTGTATATATACCTAGATTGTGTAAAGCTGCTTTGTGACAACACTGGTATTAAAAAGCCCTGTACAAATAAATGTAACTCAAAATGAACTGAATAAATGGTACATGCAAATGATTTTTATATAACATTTTTTTACTGCAAATGTTCACCTGAAATTCAAAGCAGATAAGACCAAATACGACCCAGTGCAGAGTAAGTAGCTTATAAGTACCTTGGTAATGGTGCCAACAGAATATATTTAGAATATATTTAGCATTTGATTCAACTTGTATCGTACAGATTCAAAACTAAACATGAACACGCTACTGTCACAGTAAAGCCCCTCCTCCTAGACTCCTCCACATGATTGAATGGTGTGTGTGTGTGTGTGTGTGTGTGTGGCGGGGGGGGGGGGGGGGGTCTCCATCGCCATGCCTCTATATTGTTAATTGTTCGTGTGCCATACCTGTCTCTTGTTATCTCGCTGATAGTATGTACATTGACAGCCCTGTTTCACTGTTGTGCTTTGTCAGTGTTTGACCCCATGTTGTATATGCTCCTCTGGTTTTGATTGTGCTACATTGTGTTCTACCAACTATTACGTGTTGTATGCTGTTGTGTTTTTTAGTTTCATTCTTAGTTTTGTTAATAAACATCTTTAATTGTTTGAACAACAGTTCGCTTCCGCATCCCGCCTCGGCTCCCCATGTTATAGCTGCCCTTAGAGGTAGGGTCATTTTCACATGGATGTTGAAATCTTCATAAATTGTATGTTAGTTCCCTGAAAGGGCTTAGATAATAATTCAGGAAATTTTCACAGAAAGCAGTGAATCGTCCAAATATGAACAAATACACATAATATTTTTTTGAAGAGCAGTAAAATCAGTAAAAATCCCTAAAGGAAAAGAAAGTTATATTTAGAATTTGCACTGAAGATAATTTTATTATTATTATTATTATTATTATTAATAATAATAATAATAATAATACATATTATTATTAACTAAGTCTATGTAACGATGGAGGGTTAAGTAGGATGCGGGGATGAGGCACGTTGAACAAAAACACACGTTTTATTGCACATGTAACATACACGTTTTAACACACAGACTAATTGGGTCAAACACCGACAACCTCAACGATAAGACATGAGACTTATGCATGACAATTACAGACAACAAGGATCAGGTGAACGACATGAGAGGGCGTGCCGATACAGAGAGACAGACACACACACGCACACACAAATGGAGATGTTTGAGGGGGGGAGGGGCCGTATCATGACAGTCTAAGGTTACCATGTACGTTAGTTTGCCAGTGAGGCCATATACTTTCACATCATTTAGCACCATGGATGTGCCACAGTCACCTCTGTCAAGACCTGTCTGGCATGTCCCCAGCAACAGATAACTTGTGCTTTTCAGCAAAGAATATGGTGTAGCGTTCTCTCTACTTGTCCCTAATGTTTCCAAATGCTGTGTTGCTTGTACAGTCTCTGCCCATAACTGGAGTGTGTTCCCTGAGTCATCAGGTCACACTGACTGCTGGCGC
Organism: Electrophorus electricus; assembly: GCF_041902795.1. NCBI lineage: Eukaryota > Metazoa > Chordata > Actinopteri > Gymnotiformes > Gymnotidae > Electrophorus > Electrophorus electricus. The sequence continues at coordinate 22,307,310 of NC_137500.1, forward strand.
TGTGATAATTAAGCAAAGAAAGTGAACCCAGATGGTGTAGACTGAATCTGTGGGACAGTCTTTGATAATAGACTTATTAATATTTTAACTAGGTTGTAAGACATGATGAAACAAGTAAAATCTTTTATTTTGCCATTTAGTTCTCTCACAGAATTACTTTTCCATTTTTTTTTAAGAATGAAAATAAAATCCTCTCATTGTTACTGGAAATGAAATCATTAGAGTACAAAGTTAAGAAAGGAAAACTAAACAATAATAATTTTTAAATGTAAAAAATGAGATTATGCTTTTTCATAAACAAAAAGGCACTTGGTAGAAGTTTTAAGTGCAATTGACAAAATGCGGGCCAAAAAGCAAACAGGAGTTCCATTGTCTGAACATTTTCACCAAAACATGTCTTATGAGTGTATTATCAGTGACATATGCCAATATTGACATACCACATGTATCACACTGCTTTTCATGCCCATAATCCTCTGCAAGTGGCTGACCATCAGCAATATGCTTCACATCCTGTCACCTTTCCCACTACTAAAGGAAGCTACAGTGAGAAATAGAGAGACTCTTCTTCAGATAGAATTGAAATTTTAATCCACAATTGAAACCTTTTATCACAGTTTGTAATAATACCAAGACATTTGATCTACAAAGTCCAGAAACTCCAGATGTCTCTTAAAAATAAAATAAAATCAACAGGAGGAAAAATAAAACCAGAGACCTCTGAGGTTTCTTTCTCCAGTCTGTGCTGACTTGCATGTGACTATGAATCCCACCTAAATGAGGACCAGACGACTCCCTTAAACAGTGTGATCTTGCCTTTCTTGGCCAGCATTTGCGTGATGTTTTGCTCTTGGTCTGCGTCATGGACACCTGTTTCCCGGAAGGCAGAGTCCAACAAGTTGACCTCCCAGTAGTGGTGCCAGTTTCCACGATGGTCGGCACCGAACCCAAAAACATTCACCTGTATAGAAAGCACAGTGTCAGGATGTACATATAGAGGGGTGCAAGATCTAGAATTGGATGTCACTCAAAGTCAATAAAGTGTTTTTTTGTTTTTTGCTTTTTTTTTGGGGGGGGGGTTTATATAATTTAATGTAACACATTTAACTCTAACTTGATCAGTGTTCATTCAAAATGCATTTTATTATAATGACATGAATTAAAATGGCTGAGGTTAACACATAGGCCTCAAGAGGGCAGCACTGCACCACTGCACTATAAGCAAATGGACTCAGGTTAAAAAATTATAGAACACAAATGTATTAAAAAAAAATCAACAAATACCTTGTCACATACGTGAAGAGCAAACATGAGAGAGAGAAAGCCAGTAGACGGGTATCTTCCATGACCTTTCAACCATGACTCATGGATGTACCTCATGAATGTAGGGCTGAACACTAACACCTGGGAAAACAATAAAAATGAGAAGAAAAAAAAGAATAACAATGAAGCTCACAGTGGATGCAAATCTCCCTGTTCTTAGAGCAGGCACATGGGTGACAGTGGTTTGGAGATTAAAGTATTAAAGATATTTAAAGTATAGGGAAACTCACCTTATTCCTGTTAGCCTTGATTCGTGACATGACAGGTTCATATGTGCTGAGAGAGAGAGAGAGAGAGAGAGAGAGAGAGAGAGAGAGAGAGAGAGAGAGAGAGAGAAACATATATTTTTAAAAATCCTTTATATTGTCATACACTTAAAATACACAGCAATAGACCAACATTCCTTCTCTTTGTAAAAGAGCTTTCAGATAAGAAACAAAATTCTGGAAACATGCCTTATGAAGCAAATTACATGATGGAAACATCTATACCGTAGGAATAACCAGTTATTATACCTGGTATGAAGATCATTGGCATAGGCCAGTGTAATTTTCCAAATAAGATAAAGATAAGAACTGACAAAAAGTGATTCTTCAGTGGAAACTGTGGCAGGCTTACAAACCAAACCAAAGAGCAAAAGGCTAATTGCTGCAATTACTAAGTTCACTGCATCACTAAGTTAAACAATAGTGACATTTAAACAGAGCTAGGAAATCAGGCAAACTTATACAGACATGTATATATTGCTCATGGCTTTTAGTCTTCCTAGCCTATAGATTGGCAGAGGTGTGTTGTCCAAAAGAGTTTTTAGATTGATTCTTTCTAAAGACTTCAGCTATGCCAAGTCAAGAGATTTGTTGCTGCTGTTCCAGCTATATACAAGTATATAATAAAAGTAAATACCCTTCTCCTGAAGGGTTTTACAACTCCAGTTAAACATGCCTGGCTGTAATATCCAGGTGATATTCAGGTGTACACACACACACACACACACACACACACACACACACACACACACACACACACATAAAACATATAAATGAGTCAAACTCTGCAGTATTTACTGGATGATGTACCCTGATATATACAGTACTCGCTGGGTGATGTACCCTGTGATATGCAGTATTTACAGGATGATGTACCCTGAGATATGCAGTACTCACTGGGTGAGGTAGCCTGTGATATATACTTACTGGGTGATGTGCCCTGTAGTCAAGGCACTAATGATCCACTCCAGATCCAGGATTTTGAAAGGCACCAACAGAAGATTGGTGTTGTCATTCAGATCTTTAGCACTCTCTGGGTACATCACATGGTGTGTAGTCCTTGATCCAACATCTTGCTCATAACCTTCTGTGGGAGCCTGGTTTATTCTGCACAAACACACAAATACAGTCAATTATCAAATCAATAAAAAAAACTGATGTTAATAAAAAATCTTATCATCCTCACTGATCACCCCATACTAGTGTTGGCAACATATGGCACTGAAATGAAACCTTTGTAGCTACAATATCACAGTTGCCAGTGGCTTTTATGTCCTAGCTCTAATGAATAAAAAGGCATTTTGATTCAAGCCCTGTGTCACTGCCCAAGATCCAGTTTTGCACAAAATTGTCATTAGTTTCCTTTTGTGCTGAATGACAAGATGGAATGCATTTGAGAAGCGTATCTAAGCCAATCCTATAATCTTTTAATTAAGACACACAGATTTGGGCCTAAAGGATTCCAGTAGGAAAATAAACAGTCAATTTGGAGAGTTTTATGCCACATTAGTTCACAGCAAATGAACCTGGAAATGTCAGAGCATGTAAGAGAAAACTAAAACTTACATACACGTCTGTAAATATGTACATTGAGAGTGTTATTAAAAGACCTGCATTCTTTTCCATCAACAACTAACTAGCCATATCAGTGCACACACTCATCACCATTTATTATTTGTTTATTTATACTCTAAACAAAGAACAAAACACAATGAACAAGGACATATGACCACTCACTAAGCACAGCGACAAACAAGGCATCAAACAATGGGATTTATATACACATGCTCATTGGGAAGAAAACAAGGACAGGTTGCTTTGGCAATCTAAGCAACAATAGCCATTTATCTTTAGCAAGCTCTGCTCTTACACAAAATACTTTATATACAGTGACAAATCAACCTTCAATTAGTAAGTCATTTATAGCATTTGCCTGTTTGAGTTGATGTTAACTTTGACAGTGACTGTCCAAAAGACCAGTTTACAACAATTTTCTAAAGTAATGAGTGTTTGCTGAATCTGATATGGCACAGTCATACAAATCAACTATATAAAAAAAAGATTTTAGTACAAATATGTAAGTATACTATAGATGTATAATATACAGTTTTGTATATGCATTAGGCCCAATAACTATGAAAGCAGAGCAGACTCAGTTTTACTCTGGAGGAATACTTATACTGGGTGAACTGTGGAAGTATTTCAATTACGTCTGAAATAGAACTTCAATTGACATCAAAAACATTGGGAATGTAGATGTCTAATCATTTTTGTTTTTAGAAAAAAAAAAAAAGTTAAATTGTGTCCCTCAGGGACCATAATCCCCAAGACAGAGACTCTTACCGTATGACGAAATCATTGGAGTCAATGAGCTTGCCATAACCCGATGAGCGGAGGTTTCCGGAATTCCCAACCACGGCACACTTCCGGCAGCGGGTAGGTTCAGCATCCATATAGTCCTCATCTCCTGGGATGATGCGGAACAGCTTGTCCAGGACCATATTTAAGATGGATGGCTTTTCTTCCATCTGCAGGTACTACACACATGCACAGACACAGAATCATTGTCACTTTGGCTGTATCAAGCATCACTAATCTCTTCATTAATTGAATCTGGTGTGTAGAGTACTAAAATCTCTGGTGCTCCAACTTTCCAGTACAGAGAAAGAAATGTCCAGAAAATTACTGTTCTGGGTACTTGACTGGAAAAAAGTGAAATAAAATAAACAGATCTCATTTTACTGACCATCCACCAGGCGTAGGTCTCATTGGTCAATTCCCTGTTATCCTTCGTCAGCAGTGGCTGGACAGACTGTTTGAGTTTCTTGTAGAACCATGTGTCGTTCTCTTGACCCACAATGCATGGTTGGCAGGCACATGGCTTGGGGGCGCTGCTCAGCATTGACCCCAGAATGAATGAGGACTCCAAATTGGAGAGGCCAAAGAAGAACGTGACAACTGTCATGGCGCAGAAGAGTGCCATCAAGTGCAGCCTTCTCCGCCAGAACCTTTTTGACCAGAGCCACATCTGTCTCCTCCACCAAGAGCTGGACCCACAGTGTACTAGTCGGAGATGGGCTGAGGTTCTTCTTGTCACCATAGAAAAGGAAAAATCTACAATACTAGGGCTACGTAATGCTATGCTCTCCCATATGTCTCTGCATGTTACTACTGTGGAAAACGTCAGACCTGAGCAATGACTAAAGGACAGATCTGTTAACAATACTTGCCTTGCACAGCGTCTGCATGCATCGGTTCATTCCTATGGAGCATGCTTTATTAAAGAATAATGAGCTTAATTAAAACGGCTCCAGTAAGCATCAGCTGAGTTCATTCAAAGATGAGAGTCTTCCCCAGAAGCCATGCATTCATCCCTGCATCAGTGTAGAAAGAGGCACATGCAGGAGGGTCAGAGTTTGCAGGATGGTGGGAAACTTGATGCTTCCTCTCTTCCAGCTTACACTCTTGGCTTTACAGGGTGTATGTAGACACTGCTCAAGTATGTGTAATCAACCACCTAGGAGTCAAACAGAGGAGGAGTTTAGTCTAACCCAAAAAATGAATTCTATTCTTGAATGTTCTTGCTCATATTTACTTGAGTAATTTCTAGGAAAACAGAACCAGACAACTGCACCATGCACAATTTAATATAGCAAGCAATCATTCTGATTCTACTGGTTTACCTGCCACTGTAAATTCACATGGTCCCCATGGGAATAAAAACATTCTTACTTGTAAATATTCTGATCAGATGTAAAATATTGTAATATAAACTTCCTGTAGCAACTCACCCTGGCGAACAATAATCAACAGATCAATATCAATACTGGCATCCAAATTCAACACATCTCAACAGTTAAACAAAATTTCCCTGCTGAACACACTGTACACAGTTCATGTGAGGCCCACTCAAGTTTTCTATAAGCTGTGCTCTGAAAATAACTCATCTAATTTGTTATATAAATTCTGTATATGTAAATGTAAATGTCATCTTAACTTCCATCTTGAGGTTTTAAGGGACTGAAGAAAGAAATAATGACATGCTGGTCAGTAATATGGCTATGCCCTTTTTTTTGTTTTCTTGTTCTCGTTTTCATGCCAAGACTCAAGTCTTTGTGTCAAATATTGTGTCTGTGTGGGGTCAGCTTGATGGACGTGGAGATATGGCAACAAACCTGTTTAAGATAATTATAGCATGTTAAGGCATGACTACACTGTGTGCTTACAACAATGTTCTTTGTTTCTTAGCTTGTTTACTCATATTTGTCATTTAACAATTCATACTGTGGTGTCACTTTGGATCATGAACTCAATGCTTGGGGCAATGATCTTAATACTGGCCCACCAATGACTCTGTCCAAGACAGCAAAACCCGCGATTTGCATAAATGCAGCTTGCTTTTGCATGACATTGTGTTTATGTTAGTGTGTAACTGAATAAGTCTGTGTTACTTGAAGGCCAGAAATGTTTAAATCATGACTCTGAAAAACTATTGCCTGTGATGCATTCAAATCATTTGTGATTCTAAGCATTTTCTTTAGTGCCAAAAAGCTCCACATATCATATCACATATGAGGTCATTAACAAAAAATTATATTCAAATAAAATCTTGCAATAAGCCTTTTGTTGTTAAGCACTCACAACATGTCTCTCCTTTCACAGAATGTGAGTGCAGGTTTTTGTCACGGTTGGTCAACCAGATAGGATCGCACCTAGTACCTGCCCCGTTCCCAATCCCCTGATTACTGATTACCTTCACATGTTCCTTATTCACTCTCTACCATATTTAAATCCACAGATCCCGGGAGATGGGCTGCACATTAGTGGTCCTTATAGATCAAGGCAAACAGAGTCATTGTGTCTTTCTGAGGAAGAGTAAAGACTTCTACAATTTGTGTTTTGTTTAAAGCTTCTGTTATCACGAATGCAATGGATAATAGAGCACCTCTTTGCAACCCCGCCTCTCGCTTCCATTCAACTGCTGCCGTCAGAGTTTTTGCCTGAAAGTGTCTTACAGTGACACAACGCAACACTGCAATGAGTCAAATGAATACAACAGGGAATACAACAATTACACAAAATATTAAGCACAGTTACACACTGGCAAGTCAGAGTGGTATAACAGTGCATGTTTGTTTGATGGCTGCTTATGTGTCATGTTCATTAGTCTGACTGAACAAAGGGGTGGGAGGGATCGTCCACAATGCTGCTGGCCTTGCAGATGCAGCACTTGTGGTAGGAGATATTGATGTTAAGTAGAAAGACCCTGATGATGATTTCACCCATTCTCACGATTCCCTGTAGAGACTTGAGACAGTTCCCATACCAAACGTTGATACAGCTAGTCAGAATACTGTTGCTCCCCTATAGAATGGTGACTAAGTATGGTCCTCTGGGAAGTGCATACCAAGAAACACGAAGCTTTTGATCCTCTCTACAGCTGCAAGTGGAGCACTAACTGCAGGTCTTTCTAAAGTGAAAAATTATCTCTTTCATTTGATCAGCAATAAGAGATAGCCAGCTGCTGCATCTCTTCACTATATGCTGAACTGGCACTGTTGTTGATGAGGCCCATCACTGTAGTCTCATCAGCAAAGCTGTGTTTTTCAGCACAGTTATGGGTCAGCAATAGAAATGGACTGAGCATGTAACCCTGAGGGATTCCAGTCTTCATTGTGGGAGTGCTGGAGGTGATATTGCCAATCTTGACAGACTATGGTCTCCCAGTCAGTATCTAGTTTCAAAGGGAGGCAACTAAGACCAAGCAGTCACAACGTGTCTCTATGTTTCTGTTTATGATTATGTAGAATGCTACACTGTAGTCTATGAACTGTATTTATTATTAAATTGTATGTTTTTCAGAAGTAATAAATCATAACTTACAAAGCCCAAAACAAGAGTAGTAGAAAATCAGTAGAAACATTTCTTATGATAAATGGATGTTACATTTGAGGCAGAGAAGTGTACTTTATTTATGGTACATAGTAAAAAGTAAAAGTTTTTAAATGAAGAAAATCTTTTAAAGCAACCTTGAAAAAATTATGTAATTACTGTTATGTTATCTTTTTGCTAAATATAAAGTGTGTTTTCCATCAGAATAACACTGACAATTAGAATTATTTCCATGCCATGCTAAAGGTTTTTTGTTGGGCACTACTTGGGCTAACTGTCACATATAATCTTATCTTCATTTTCAAGTGGTGAAGTAGGACTGCTGGTGTTTCCACCTTTAGCAAACTTTGTATGTCAATATAACTTGGAATCCAGACCAGTTCCTAAAGACTGAAGACACTTCCTTTTTGGAACTAATGTTTTGTTGAGGTCTGCTTCAACCTCGGTCATGTTTGCACTTTGTTTCTACTTAATTCTACTGTTCTACTTAGTTTTACAGCACACCTCCAAAATAATGTTTAATAACTTGTCTAGCAAAGGTATCTCAGCATACCTCCACTAACGTGAGGCATAATGCATGTGTGATCTGATTGTTTTGGGGTTTATCACAGTATCCACAGCATGTCAATATTTTACATCTTGGCACTGCACTGTCTTGATGAATCTGTTTTGTATTAGGGCACTGGACACGTTTCCAGTGTCTTGCAGTGTTAAGAGTTACTTCACTATCAGCACATGCTTATTTTGTTCCTCATGTGTCTGGTGTCAACCAGAGGAGGATGGGCTCCACCTTTTGAGATTTGGTTCATCTCAAGGTTTATTGCTCATGATCTTATGGAGTTTTTCCTTGCTACAGATGCCTTTGGCTTGCTCACTGGGGGCATGGACTCGGGCATCTGCAAAGCTGCTTTGTGAAATCGGCTACTGTAAAAAGTGCTATATAAATAAATTTGACTTTGACTTTTAGATTAAGAAAGTCCCTGGGATTTTGTTTTGTGTGTTAGTGTGTATGTATATCTGTGTCTGAGCTAGTAGAGTAATATTTGTGAGATGGAGAGAGCTGGTTGAGCACACAGCAGGACTGAGAGGAGTATGTGCGGAGTGTGTGTGTGTGTGTGTGTGTGTGTGGAGTGTGTGTGTCTTCAAACAGATGGTGCCACAGCTACACTTCACAAACACACAGGCTCTCCAGCAGATACGTCAAATGACCCTGCACTGCTGGAACTCCGCAACCTAGCACAGATCAAACATTCAGCACAGAGGGATTGTCTATCCACATAAATCGATAGTTAAGAGACACTAAGGCAGTGTGTGAGAGAAAGAAGGTAAAGAAAGACAGAATGGGTAGAGTAATGGGAGAGAGAGAGCATATCAGGAGAGATATGCTACCCCAATAAAGGACAGGCAGAAAACAGAAAAATATTGTAGATTTCTGCTCAAAAAACATACCTGTAGAACAAGTTAAAATGAAAACATCAGGCTATGACAGGCTTTTTATGTAACAGACCCCAAGAAAAGCCACACCCCCAAAAATTCACAATGAAATTCCTAAGCAGCTTTAATGGATGTGTTGGAGAACAAGATGGCAATGAAACAATGATGTGCCTAATGCAAATGAGTGAAGTACTAAAAATCCAGTGTGGTTTGAAAAATCACTGGCAGTTAATTAGTTTGTGTGCGTATGTCTGTGTATTAGCAGTAGAATCTAGAAACAGGAAATCAGTTTAGAGTGATAGGAAAATAAGAAGAACCAGATCATGGTCACCTGACTACATTTCTACTTGGTCAAGGCTTTGTTTAGGGACATAGACTATAGACATAGACTTTTTTTTAATAGTAAGTTTAAAAGAAGAATTAACAAGGATGTTTTTTTATCAGTGTGTGCTTGTTATTAACACTATCAGTGAAATTAAATCCATGATACAAGTAGGATTGTGCTGGTTTGATTTATTAGCTATTCATAGTTACTTAGCCTGTAACCTTTAGCAGTTAAAATATATAAGAACATGGAGGAAGAGCTGGGAACTATCAGCATTGCTGTGCGGAAATGAAAGCCACAGCATGCGCCCCCAACCACTGCGAGTGGCAGTGCCTCTCGAGTGGTATCAATAACCACAAGTGGCACCAGCCATTTACACCACTTGCTGTTCACCAGCAAAAACTGGCACTGGAATTAACTCATACTTACTGTCATCCTGCTGTGTCAGAGTTGAAATTTTCTGCCTTCAAGTTTCTTCTTCAGAATGTTTCACATGAGTTCAATACTGGAATCTACCTGCTACCGTGAGTCCTCAATTGCGAAGCGCAGACGTTAAACTGTAGACTGGTGAACTGCTTGAGCTCATCAGAAATCAGTAACACGTCAAAGTTGTTGAGTAAACAATAGAAGAAAAAAAAACACCCTGAACTTTCGCTTGCTTCTTAGAATTAGTTCTGGAAAGCATAAAAACGTCCGGTAAAAATGCAAAATATTCCCATTACGCCTTACACGAGCAAAGCCTGCTGACTACACGACAAGCATGACGACAGTAACAAGTCGCTTGTGTGAATATGCCCCAGCAAAAACAATGCGTGAGTCAAATGACAGATTTTCGTACAAGAAAAGTTGCACAACAGGTTAGGTGTAGAGAGTAGCAGGCTCGATTAAGTGAACAGAGTGCAAGCAGCCTGCCCTGTGGCATCTTGGGGCTTAAGAAGAATGGCTGAAAGGGAAAAAGGCCATCTTTCATCTGCATGCTTTCAACCCATCCTGCTGGTGAGACAGTATGAGAGCTTCAGTCTCTGATCTCATCAGCCAACTACAGTAACAGACTCTCTTTTTCTTTCTCTCGCACCCAAATAAAAACACAAAAATACACACAACTGAAAAATGTTGAAATAAGCATTGTTTATTTTGTATGTTTATTGTAAGTGCAGCTTGACTACACTGACACTGTGACAACTCAGTTTTGGTGTTTTGGTGAAACAATGAACATGGGCATCACAGTTCTATTGCAAGGATAGGCTAGATAAAATAAACTGCAGGTTCAACACAGGCTCATGAAACTTGATGAATCATCTCTCCTTTAAAAACAAGTCTTTCTCGGGTCAGGAAAAGAATCCCAGCTCAGAGGACTGTTCACTAAAGGTAGCATATGGACAGCCTAAGTATTTAAATGATTTAGACACTGGTATTCTGTTAAATGCATGCAACCTTCCAAATGACAGTGGCTATTTTTCAGTGCAAATGTGTATCTTTTCCTTGCCATTAAAATCTGTTTGCTGAACATACAGCCAAGCAACCAACCAAGCAACAGCCCAACATGACAAGCTATTCGAGATGTTGAGTGCTCATTTTCCACTAGTATGATGCAGTTGATGAAGTGCAACTTATGAAAAGTTAATCTTTGGCTTTTTTGTCATCGATGCCCTTTGTTGACAGAGTGACATTAAAGAAGCTTTAGGGGATATATCTGAAATAAAGACTGAAATTCCTGTTAAGGTTGCTCAACTTTTTGCAGTTATCACATTGTCGATTCAAGAAAGATCTTTTTTCACCAAAACAACACAGATAGCAATCCACCCAATTACTTTTTTTTTTTTTTTTTTTGGTAATCATAGTAACAAAAGGTCCTTGGCTGAAATTGCACTCAGAATTCTGATGTGTTTCAAAATGCAGCGATTACACAGAGCAAAGTTGATGGTACACTTTCTCTTTTCCTTCCTGTTCAATATTGTTTTTTTCTAATATGATATGCCTGCCCTTTATTGGGGTAGCATATCTCTCCCCTAATACCTGCTCTCTCTCTCCCCATCACGCTCAACATTCTCTTTTTCTTTATCCTCTTTCTCTCACACTCTGCCTTTAGTGTCTCTCTCTTTCCTTCTCTTTCTCTCTCTCACCCATCTCTCTACCCCTTTATTTCTGAATAACTTGTAGATGATCATTATTTTATCTGGTGTATCTACACTACTCACTGTTTGTACTAGAAAACGAGGTGATCGTAGTTTATGGAAAAGGTGCTCATGTGAGAAAGATGGTGCGTGTGTGTGTGTGTGTGTGTGTGTGTGTGTGTGTGTGTGTGCGCGCAGGAGAGTGAATGTGTCATGTTTAACATGCTGTTTTCTCCTGCTGAGTATGGCCTCCAGCCAAACCTTCAAACAAAGAAGTGTAGTTTCAATACACCCACCATAAGCGCACACATATTACAGTGTTACAGAAGATGAATAATCCAATGCTTACATCTAAACCTAAAAGTGTTGCCACAATGTTAAAATGTTGTGTTTTCCTTTGGTCCCCACAATGATTTAAATACATGTTGATCTCCCACTCCACCCAACCCTTTTGTATACAGTCTATGCCCCCCCCCCCCTACACACACACACACAAGCCTGATATTACATCTTCCCTTATAAAGCCAGAGCTTAACTTTGAAACAGTTTAACTTATTGGTGTTTAACATATTGTACAAGAGGCTGCATGGTTACTACTCTACCCTAACTATATTATATTATTTTAGTAGATTTTGTTGTCATTGTCTGGAAAATGAAGCTGCAGATATTTCAATACAATTTCAACTGAACCAGTTAGATTGCAATCATGACTGCATTGCTGTTGTCTGGTTTCAGGAACTCTGATCCCACTGTTGATGTTGATCTGCATGGACAAGCCTTTCCTTGACCTGTGTAGGTGCAGTCTTTGATGCACAAAATGCAATGTTTGCTTACAGACACATTGCACTATGTGGCAATGAGGAGCAAAGCAAGGGACATAGTAACTGTAATAGTAACTGGTTATATCACAATCAGATAGGTATAAAGATAGAAACAGCGACCTCAATCGCACTGTCATGCAATAACATTTCAGCGGATGGCATGACCATTTCGGGAGTCTTTTTTTTTCCCCCGTGCTGTTACTTCAGTAGGTTCCAGTCTCTGGAACCAGCTGTAAAATTCTCCATTTGGAGCGCACAGGCTCCATGTACAAAGAGGAGATGGCTCTTTTCAGGAATGAGATCAGAGGGATTTGTCATAGAAGTGGATGTGGATATTTACGGAGCTGGCACACTCTGGTGAGTATTGTTTCACAAGAATGGAAAGAATTAACAATAGCAGAGGCACAAAAGACAGAGAAAAAAATAAAAAATAAAATTGTGGGGTCAGGGGTCTGCATTTGGAAGCAAAGCACTTAATTCAGAGGAGAACAATAGCCCAATTCAACCAACAAAATCTGTCTTTTGCCAGCTTGAAAGAAAACAAGTCAAACATAAATAAACAGAGGCATCAAAGAGAGCTTGCAGAAGAGTGGCATGTCAGCAGTAGCCTTTCAGTAGCCTCTCTGTGTCGCCAGCCTGCCCCATGGCTGCTGGAAGTAGCTCTGTAATGTAGACAAACCAAACCAGTTAGGCGGCCACAGTGAACGCAGAGTCATTATGGTGTGAGTGTGCATGAGCTGTCAACCACAGGGAGATGGCAGGAGACATTTAGAGCTTGCATGGACCAGTGCCCATTAACGGGATCCAGTCTCACGGGTGTGGGCCATTACGCCTTTCAAGCGTTATGCACGGCCAGCACAAAAGCTAGTAATGTGCTGCGTGTGATAACGTTTGTGGTTTTAATGACAGCCATTTTGGATTAGACCAGGACTGTCAGGGTCAATTAACGAGAGAGAAAATCCCCAGGACATGGGTGTTTTTAGCCGCAACCCTGGATACACCACGTAAAGCTCTATTACGCCTGGCCTAACTGGCATACTCCTCAGTAATTTAGTGATAGGCTGAATCTGGGTCTCAGAGAAGAGGTGAAGTGCCCCATATGGAGTCTGTACCATCAAAAGCAGGAGGCCCTGTGAGGACAGGTTGTAGGGTGTTGGAGGGGTGGGTTCTGGATTTTGGGGGAGGGAGTGAGAAGCATGATCTCTCAGCATTGGATTGGCCGGTGTTTCAGGAAACCATATAGCATAGGGCAGTTAGGCATACAGGATGAATGACAGCTATAGTGTTATTGAAGAGAGTGGATGTTGACAGTGTTTTTTAGGAGACAGTTAACCTTGTGCCTTGTGAAAGCATCCAATTGTTTGCTTCATGTGCATGTGTGTTTGTGTGCATCTCTGTGTTTAATTTCCTCTGCAGTTAAATGTTACTGGCTGTGCACTCATAGCCCTCTGTATTTTAATAAGTCATGCATGAAGCAGTCAACCATGGTCGGTTTGAAAGGCAGTCATAATGGATGTCTGTCACTTAAACCATTCCAGAGTGATGGTAGCTCTGAAAGCACGTGACATGCACAGTGACACACAATGGCCAGCATACAAAAGCGCACAAGCTGCACACAAAGGAGGGACGCTTAAAACTGATCATTTCAGGGCCATGCTGAAGTTTTACTGTGGTATTGCTGGGGATAAAGGGGTTGCATTTCAATAATGTGTGCACACCTGCTGCTAAAAATGTGAGTGAGAACAGCTTCCTCTATTTATGTCAAGGATACTACCACTGCTAGCTGAGAGAGAGAGAGAGAGAGAGAGAGAGAGAGAGAGAGAGAGAGAGAGAGAAGCTGTGTAAAAGGGAGAGAGGGAGAAAAAAAGGGAGTGAGAAAGAGGGTTTCACTTTCCTTCCAGAAGTACAGAAGCAAGCCCACATGGAGCCTGAACAGGATTCATTCATCAAATGTCTTGAACAGCTGCTGTGAGGTAGAAGTGTGCATATGATTGAGATAGGAGTGTATGTATGTGTGTGAGTTAAATGTGTTTATGTGTGTGTGAGCGTCAGTAATGGAAGTGTCTGATTGAGAAATCTGTCTGCACATAGGTGAGTAAATATAAGGTAAGAGATATAACATATAAGATAAGGTATATTTAAGTGTGCATCGGTGTGTGAATTAAAGGTGTGGGTCTAAGATAGCTCTGTGTGTATTTATTTGTTGTAATGGTGTGCAGGGTCATAGGACTGTGTGTGATGTAAATGTGTACATGTGAAAGAGGTGTGTATGCTGTGTGTGAGGTAGAGGTATGTAAACCAGGTGTTTGTGTGTGCATATGAACTGCGGCAATGCAGCTGATACTGCCTCAGTGTATATAGTCCCCCAAACACCTTTCTAGATCTGTCAGAACTGTCAGAAATTCTGACAGGTGGAAAAGACTTCCAATGTACCACCATGGCAAAATAAATAAACAACTCTGTAACACATCACTGTGTGCCAGACAGCATGGCAAACAAGTGCTGCCAGCAAGACCAGATAAGACCTTGTTTCTTTTTCTGTGGCCTCTTTCCATGATAGAATGACCAGACAGCAGAAAGGTATTTAAGTTTGTAATCTGTGCCTTTGTGTTTATCCTAGCCTTCATGTTTCCTAGCCTTTGTTATAGCCTGTTTGCCTTCATGTGTTTTGTTCATTTGATAATGTATCCTCGTACGCTCTGTATAGGCTGGACCCTGGACCGTTATAACGACTCTGATTTTGGATTTGTCCATAATAAATCTCGCTCTTCTCCACACATGCGTCCGCCTCCTCACCGCTAACCGTTACAGAATGAACAGCCAAACAAGGACGCAGGGAGACAGCGAGACTCTGGGAGGTGGTTCTTCCACTGGGATGAAACTCGACACAGTCCGAGTTCATTACGTCTCAGCGCCACCAAACCAGAGACAGCAAATTCCCTGGCGCTGCAGCTACACAAGCATCTCGTCGTTCCCAGAAAAAGCAGGATCACATTTATTTTGATGACGATGAGATCCCAGGTAAGTGCCAGGAGTCTGCCCGTCTTGACCAATGCTGCAGAGGGGATCGGCCTGCAGCACAAGACGCGAGTAGGCAGAGTGAATGCGCAGACAATCCATGGCTAGGCACTCGATGTGCACTAAAGCGCAACTGTGAGCTCCCTATTGCTCGCGTGAGCCTTGGGAGCTGACGAGAAGGTTCTGTGTCTGTGTGTTCCTCCAGGGTAACACCCCCCCAGTGCCTGTGGCTATCCCGCGAGATGCCCGTCCTGATCCTATTCCCAGCATAGTAGATGCCACCGCCAAGAATGTTCCCAGTATGAGATACCATTCAGCCTGGTCCTGGTCCTGTTCCCGGTGTGGGAGACGCCGCCCGTCCTGATCCTGCTCCTGTTCCCAGTGTGGGAGATGCCACCCGTTCTATTACCAGGTCTGTTCCTGACCCGCTGCCGCTCAACGCCGCAGCTGCGCCTCGGCCCCGCCCCCGGCCCCGCCAGTTCCTGTTCCTGGAGTGGAAGAAGCCACTCCACGAGCCCCTGTGCCAGGCCTGTCCACATGCCTCGTGCTAGATAGAGGTTGCTCCTTGAAGCTCTCCTGTGCCCCGAAAGGCTACCACTGTCAGTTCTCCAGTCTCCTCTGTGTCCCCAGACCTGCCTCCTAAATCACAGGCTTCATGTTCCCTGACCGTCCTGCCCCGACCTGTGTCTTCTTCTGCCTCCGCCCCTGGGTTCTGGCCCTTCCCACCCTGGCCTGTGTCCCCTGTTCCTTGAATGCCTCCTGTGTCCCCATTGTATTTGCCTTCTCTGTTGCCTGGTTTTGTTATTGCTCCTGTTGTGTTGTCTGTTTCTGTGCCTGTTTCAGTTCCTGTGTCTCCGTTTGTTTCTGTCCCTGTGCCCGTCTGTGTGTCCTTTCCGGTGCCTGTGTCCGTTTTTGTTCCTGTACCTTTGACCCTGGCCTGGTCTGTTTTGCGCTTTTGTTTTCTTTGTCCTTTTGTGCCTCCGGTCGTACCTCGTCGTTTGCTGACTTGTTGTTTCTCCTCAGCCTCCCTCCCGGCACTTTTTTCGTCCTCAGTCAGTTTCTGTTGGTTCTGCTGCTGTTTCTGCTTCTGTTCCTTCAGTTCTTGTGTCTATTCCCACTTTTGCTCCTGGTTCTTGTCCTGTTCAGTCTCCTCCTGTTGCCCCGGTTTCTGTGTCTGCTCCTGTGTCTGCTGCTGTTCCGGTGCCTGCTCCTCGTCGTGTCCCGTGTTCCTGTTTTTTTCCCTGTCGGCTCCTGAGTCTATGTGTTAGGGCTACCTTCATGATGGTAGGTATTTCACAAGCTGGGTGTGCCTATACTTGTAGGGGAGAGTATAAATCGAATCACTCATTTAGTGATGTATATAAGGGAGTCACATCTGAATGGCTGGTTTCAACACGCATTTTCTGATGTAGGCAGCCCACAAGAATTTGACAGCGTTGATTTGTTTCACAGTGTGTGGGTTGGTACGCATGCCAGATGCCCATATATGTGCACGGAAAGTTCATTGTCATTTTCATTTTAATAATGAAACAAATGCCATACGTTGGGATATTGAAACTGTAACTAAAACAATTTACAAGAACCATTTACAAAAATCACAGAGTCTTCAATCACAGAGCATACCTTGATGAAACAAAGTGAGTGTTTAGGAGTGAATGTTGAAAGCAACAGTAAAGCACTCAATGGAGGGCTTAATGTTCAACTTTTTTCTTCTATAAAAGATGATACTAAAGATATGAAAAAGAAATTTTAAAAAGTGTGTGCATGCTTATTTATGTCAGAACAAGCCATAATTCTACCAATTATTTAAGTTAGAAATACAAAATGAATACATACACACAAATACAGAGTTTGATTCTATTTACAGTATTTATGCAGCTGATCCTGCTATCTGTCAGTGTTTCAATAGTACCAGTGGCAGTGCTTCCGAAAGTCAACCAATACCATCCTTTGAACTTTAGGCAACATGTCAAAAAAAAAAAGACCTTTCTCAGACACAACGCTGTGTCTCCAGTGAGCATCATTATTTTAAGACATAGCTGTCCTTGTTACTCCACTTGTTGATGAAGGGACTTATCTCAGCTGTCATTATCAGTGCAGTATAAAGAGCTTAATTATTAGTAAAAACACAATGTGAGTATATCATTGTTCACCCATTTAGACAAATGAACATCTTCTGCCTAATAAAAGCGAAATAGGTATTACTTATTCCAACATTGCACATTGTTTTATTTTAAAAAGGACACATGTACTTCTTTGCAAAAATATTTACACGTGGAAGGAAAATGTCATATCACCCCAGCTATGGACCAACCTTCCAATTAATGTGCAACACTCAGACACCATTTTAAAGTCTAGACTTTCTTTTTGCAGAACTTGAGGTTCAAGGGGGTCAGAAAAATATAGTAAACTGAGATGTTGGTTCTGTCACCCCTCCTCTGCTTACATGATTGCTCAGATTTGTTCATGGAGGTTTGGAAGGTTGTTAATGTCTGAGGAATCTCTGAGCTACAGTCTGCCTCCCCCTTTTAGCTAAGCAGCCATAGCTAGACTTGCCAGAGTCTGTGCTTGTACTATGATGTCTCTCTGAATCATGCAGGATCTGCTGCACACTATGCATATTTAACACTCTGGTGTGTCACTCTGCCCAGCTGGAAACATGGTGCTGGTGTTGCATGCTACCCCTGCTGGTATATTCCCTCCTGCCCTGCAGACTAGAATGACATCCACGCATGATCCCTGGATGCAATGTAAGTCCATGTGCACAATTCTGGAGTGCTGCTGACTCCCTTTCTGGACTTAACTGACTGCTGTGGTTCACTTTCCTGCACCTGCCTGACTGCTGTGGTTTGCTCTCCTGGACCTGACTGATATGACAGCTACTCATAATCCCTTTATTTCAGACATGCTCCACTGTCATGAAAAACATTTATGTGCAAATTAGCAAGTAGCCACCTGGATATCACAGACTTTGGTAGAATTTGGGCTGTCACATGTTACCAATTGACTACATCTTTTTGTCTATAATTATAATTAATTTGTTTATGAACACAGCTATCTAGTGTCATCCAAGAAGAATGGGGTCCCTTCTGAGTCTGGTTTCTTCCATGGTTCCTTACCACTGTCACCTTTGACCTGCTTATTAGCGGTCTAGGCAAAAGCTACTTTGAGACAATGTTTATTTTTAAATATATGATTGCAGGAAATAAATAAATAGACAAAAAATAAACAAGTAAATATCCACCAGCTAAGGTTTCAATGTCTGAAATGCCACTAATTACAAAAAATAAATAAAAAAATAAAAATAAAAAAATAAAATAATGTAAATATAATACCAGTGGATTTGTATAGTTTTAATCCTCTAGCTCAAATCATGCAGGGCAAAGACGTGGAGTGCTTAGCTGTCTTCTCATGCTGGGCATTCCTCAGTCTTGCGAAAGACGAAGCGATGAGTTAACTAGGTGTGCATCACCAGGGGACCGTATAACAGTGCAGTCTGTAAGACTGTAGCCTGACGACCCTAAAGAGTTTAGGTATCCTGTTGGCTTAATCAGTCACAAAGAAGTGGAAATCATAAACAAAGTGTAGTGTAAAGTGTAATCTGCATAACTAAAAAAACAAAAACAAAAAACCTAAGTTTATTTATTTTACAATTATTATTATTATTATTATTATTATTATTATTATTATTATTATTATTTAGATTATGTGAATGGACACATAACAAGCTGAGGAATTATTTAGTATGAGTTAAAGAGTGGCAGGTGGAGTGCAATTAATCAGCATTATAACAAGCTTTATTACAAGCCCTATTAACACTGATTTGAAGAGTTTAGTGGTACATAAAAATATTAATTTAACAGCCAGGACAGAGGTCTTGAGAGGTGTTTTTAAGGTAAGAAAACAGGTTTTCTGATCAAATCATATACAGTGGCAACCTGACTCTAAAACTCAGTGTGATTTGAAGTTAGAAAATATATCCTGTGCCCTACACTGTCAGAAAAATTAGGACAATTATACAGCTTATGCTGGAACTAGGAATCTCTTTAGGATTTAAGACAAAAACAAACTAACGAAGAGCCAATATAGGCAAAATAGGCAGGGAAACATATATCAGTGTGTAACACCATAAATATTCACAAAGAAACCAAAAACAGGGCCAAAGATTCATGGTCATTTTCCAATGCTCCCAGTCATTATAATGCTCACAGCTAAACTGAAACTCTGTTGCACTACTTTAATACCACAGACTTGTAAAGCAATGTGCACACAACAACTGCAGTCAATTAGTTCAATGAGAATGGCAAACACAGACCGTACATCACACAATGTCTGATACACACATTACACATTTTCCAAGAGTGGTGTATTACGTATTACGTATTATGTATTACGGCCGACTTCTGTATCATATTATTATGTGTGAGGTTTTATAATTTATTATCTACGTGTTGACTAAAGTCAGTGAACGATTACATCAATCAACCAACCAATCGATACCGTCCGAAAACAACTGAAAAACTGATAAAGGCATATGAGGTTATGACTACGTACTGATGCGCTGGGGAGACAGAATAGCAGCTTTGTTCCCCTTGCCGCGCCGGTTGGTGTGAGAGACCCTGGAGTCGCACACATTTTTTTCTCTTGGATCAAACATTACTACACCAAGCGCCCTACAGTTAAGCGCCCTACCCGAGGGAAACGTATAATTCTTGTACCCGTGGGAAAACCTCTTCAAAGTAGTTTGCTTTATAAGCAAAACAACCAAAAAGGCAACACGCAAAGATTTGACATATTCGTGTACTGCAAAACAGTTCTATATGGGACATATTAATTCTTCTCTACTGAACAACAAGAGACATCCAATTAAACTGATTTTTTAGAGTATGTCAGCACAGTGTCAGCATCATATATCAACCTGCTTTGTTTCCGTAGTCAAAGATGTTGGTGTCACCTGTCTGCCTGTCTGAGGTGCGTGCTTTTCTGCTTTCTGCGTGAGCTGCCATGATGCGTCGTTTTATCTTCTGGCTACGCCAATACATTACGTTTGAACAAATGGTTACTGCGCATTAAACAACCACAAGCTCATTTAGGTGGTTTAAAATGGCCTTAATTTTTCTTTTCCCTCACCCTTTAAAATATATTTTGTAATCGTATTACAGACGTCGCCCGTCCCTCTCCTTATAATACATAAGCTGAACTGGAAACACAAACAAAAAGCAGAAAACCGTTCAGCCGAAATAGTCTGCGAAAGTACTAGCTAACACATAACGAAAACGACTGAAGTATAGCCTTTAGGATTCAGTATACCAGTATCAATTTATCTAGTTACTTACGACTCCAGGAAGCCAAAGAAGGAGAATGTTATCTCCGGTGAGCAGGTTCTCTTGTAATAAAACAGCCAGGTCCGTGTGTAATGTCCTTTTCAACACCCCGCTGACGCGCAGCGTGTATGTTTCTCAGCAGTGAGATGCGACGTAGTTTAAACTGTACAACTGTGCGGGTTGGTCACTCGTCTCTGTTTTAATACCTTGGTGCAGCCACGTGTACAGGACAAGCGACACCCTTCTTAGGTTTGACACTTATGCGCTGCCAAAGTGATGCGATGGTGAAGAAGGCTGACGAATAAACTTCATTATCTTAGATGCTGTTGGAATGAAACAAAGCCATGCGGCACATATGTTGTGCCAGGTGGGCTAGATATATCAGCCTGTAAGATGTTACATATTGTATGGATCCATTAGCGAGACAGACTAAGCCTATAAAAGAGACTGAAAAGTAATTTCTCGGGGAAACTGGGTTTGTCTCTATTAGCAATTCTAATATCAGAATCATAATACTGGCCATGCATGTTTGCACACACAAGGCATTTGTCTATGGCAACACAATAGTTTGCAACACGCACCCAGTCCTAAATCTTGTATGCATTCTCACAGTCATATGGGCACAAAAATATTTTGTAGATATTTAACCATAAATGTGCACAACATGTGCACACACACACACACACACACACACACACACACACACACACACACACACACACACACACACACACTTTATAGATAGCTAGATAGCTATTCAAAATTGAAGTGAAGTATGCAAAGTTTCCAGCTGTGCAAGCAGTGTTCCTGTTTCTCTGGAAAGCTTGTGTACTTCACTACAATTTTGAACATCTCTACAGTACTGCAGTTACTCACCTGGAATCTTCTTTGGATTATATATATATATATATATATATATATATATATATATATATATATATATATATATATATATATATATATATATATATATATATAACCAGTCAAAAGTTTAGATCTCTTTGTTAATTTTTAGTATTTTGTACATTTTTAAAAAACAGTGAAGGTATGAATTAAAACAGATGTGAATATGCCATGGTAAATAAGCAACCTTGCCTCTCTTAGATTTTAGATTCTTCAAAGTTACCAGACTTTACTGTGATGACTGCTCTGCACAATCTTAACCAGCTTCATGAGATGACACCTTTGATGTCTCCACAAAATTTTCAAACATGCTGAGCACTTGTAGGGTGAGGGATTAAAGTTCTGAATGAAAAGTATTTGATGAGGGTGCATTTCAAAGGTAATTTTTATTTTATTTTATTTTTTTATGCTATACTGTATTTTTTATTTGGTAAATCAATTTGTATTTACAGTTGTACTTGTTTTATCATACAATTGTCTTAGAAGCACATTTAAACCTAAAGCATATATATAAATTGTGAAGGTATTTTATTGAGTGCCGCATACAGCAGTCAGATAAGTAATACAGGATAAGGATTAAATGTGCCAGGTGTAATTACTATAGAAAAACACTTTGTGCATTCATTGTTCATGAGACAGGAAGACAGTTTTCTGTAGTTTGGTAATTTTGACCCTCATGACTGAAACTTTCCACTGAGGGGAGAAGAGGTGGTGTCCAGGGTGTGAGGGACCAGCAATGATTTTCTCTATCCACTTCCTTGTTCTGCAGGTATGACGAGTCATGATAACTGGACAAGACTGCCACTACATTCTTTTCTGTAGACTTGTTGATGCATTCACACATTCACATTTTTAATCAAGCAGTTGCAGGCCAGGCTTGGCGGAACTGTTCTCATGGAGATGGGAAAGGGCAACTCTGAGTTATGGGGGTCAGATTTTATATGCAGTCTTTTTCATCAGTATAGCTCTGAATCAGGGTCTCTACAGACAGGGATCATGTGCAGACCCTGAGTCTGTGTTCACATGGAACCTCAGACTAGGAACTGTGTGGGGAAAACTGACCCTGGAACAGACTTCTACTTAGTGATAATAATAATAACTACAGACCCAACAAAGGGAATGAGGGCATACTGGATATACTAAACAAGATCACAAGACTTCATTTTAATAAACTGATGTATGAACTTCAGAGTTGTATTTGGTATTTTCATTGCAAGGTAAACAATTAATGTGAAACCAATGTCCACTACTGAAGTGAGTAAATCCAATGCATTTCTTTCAATGGAAACTGATCTTATATCCTAACTCACCTCAGATGCATTATGTTCACCAGTAACCTCACAAATTATTTTCTCTTCAATAAGGCTTTTGTGAGAAAAGAAAGGAATGCTGCCTTTGTCTATTTGTATAGACTCTAGGATTCCAAAGGCATTACAGGGTTTCATCTCTCCACCATGTTTCATGAGTTTTAGTTTTGAGGTGGATAACTCAAATTGTTCCATGATGGAATGGTATCTTCTATTTTCACTTCATATCTATGCCAGTGTGATCTTCTGATGGTGGGATCATGTTTACATACAATCACCAAGTATAGATCCAAGTCTCCAGCCCGACATCTGCCATCTTGCTGAGTTTAAGTTAGTCTAATCTAACATATCTTTTAAAATTTCCTTCTGTTTCTGGGATTCTGTCAAAGCCAAAATCCAATGCAGTAACTTTTGAATTGCTGGAAACTTGCACCTGGAGGAGGACAGTAAAATGTGAAATCCCCCATGCTGAATTTGCCCATACAGTTTTCATTTGTGTGCTTATGGACAGTGGATTTAAACGAGCACTGAAGGTGTTAATATAACACCATGGAGAGAGAGAGAAAGAGAGAGAGAAAAAGAGGAGAGATTGAGATTGCAGTGTGAACAATATCTTTAATTTCATATCTGATAAATCCAAATCCCAACTTTCCCTCAGTCATTAAGAGAAGAGAAATTACAGATCTTCCTAGCAGTAGGACATGTATAGCGTCAGAACCCGTGGGACAGAGAAAATCAGTACTCTTAACTGAGCTAACCTGCGGGCATTCCATGGAGGTTGTAGATGATGAATTCTATTCATGAGTCACCTTCAGAATGTTTTGATAGTGTGTGCATGTGTTGGGTGTGTGTGTGTGTGTGTGTGTGTGTGTGTGTGTGTGTGTGTGTGTGTGTGTGTGCGCGTGCGTGCATGCAGCCATGTGTGTGTGTGTGTCTCTAATAGAATATTCTAATGGAAGTCAGTGTAATAGAAAACTCTAATGGAAAGGAAGCAGCCACAAGACTGGCAATACAGAGAAAGGGGTAAGAGACTCAGTCCATACTAGCAACAAGTCTTATTAATAGAGATATGCATTAAAGCTTTTGACAGAGAGTTTATGCATCACTTATAAAGATTATATATAACCTAATGAAGATTTAATAAGATCTTTGTATAATCAGTCACAATGTTGACTAACATGACAAAATTGTTCTTAAAGTTACCTTGATAAGCATTTATAAATGTGTACATATGATTTATGAATTTGCTGTGCATGTACTATGAGTTCATCAACTATGGGTTAATGAAGCACTAAAGTTGTCACCTTACAATTATTATACCACTTTCTAAAGCTGCAAAAATTGAGGACTGCTAAATAACTTAAAAATGCAATAACAGAAATGGCACTAAAAATGCTCACTGCTTGTGATTTCAGAGCTGGTCCTTGGAGCTGGACAGGCAGGCACTTACCAAGGCAGAGAGGCCACGAAACAGATTGAACGTAGAAGAGATTGGACAGGAGACTTTGATAGTAAGTTTTGGATGGCGGTTCGATAAAGCGAACTGCCTGGTGGCAGCCAATGGGATCTTACACTTACAAATTCATCAAGAAAATCTAAT
Source organism: Electrophorus electricus (assembly GCF_041902795.1). Classification (NCBI taxonomy): domain Eukaryota; kingdom Metazoa; phylum Chordata; class Actinopteri; order Gymnotiformes; family Gymnotidae; genus Electrophorus; species Electrophorus electricus. The sequence goes on from NC_137500.1 coordinate 22,331,637, forward strand.
TGGAGTTCTTGTTGTAGACTCCTTACATGGGAAATGCATTGTCATAATGTATAACAGCTGGAATTGGACACAGACCAGCACCTTGCGTCTGCTCCTGTCTGGATGTACGCTTGGAGAGAATACTATAGCTCTGGGCTGCTTTCAGGTGATGGGAAACATGAAAAAGGTGGTTTAGGAAAGAAAAGGAAGTAATGACATAAGAGAAAAAGAGAGTAAGACGCAAAAGTGGAGGGAGAAAAACTGAGCAAGGATGCAAAGGAAAATTGAAAAATGGTCAAAAAGAAAGATAATGTTGGAAAATATAGTAGATAGGACAAAGTAATGGATGGAGAGTGTTGGAATGAGAGAGGGAGGGAGGAATGATAAAGGGAGAAGGAGAAACAGAGACAAAGAGATTGAAAGATAAAGTTCTCTCCTGAAACAGCAACTGTCTGAATGCCTCATCTTGTGTATGTGTGAATGTGTGTGTATGTGTATGCCTGTGTGTGTGTGCATGCATATATGTTTCAATGTGCCAAATATCAATGGCTCTCAGCATGCAGCTAACAGCCGCTTGGCTATATCCTTCACTTCCTAAGCCAAGGTCATCAGACATGCCATGATACATCCCCCTATGGATGAATGATTGGCTCACTTGCCTCCCTTTACCCTCCCCCTCCTGAAGCCTTGTTTCAGTCTCCTCCCCCTAATCAAGTCCCAGAGGCTGTGCTGGATCTGCTGCATTGTATGCTCTGTTGAAGAGCTGCTGGTTTGTGATGCTTTATTGTGCTGAACCTGCTAGACCGCCCCCCTAGGATGCTTCTGATGGAAAGATAACATCAGTGGTCATTGACAGGGGTAAATGGGGCCCTAGACAGAGACCTGGAGGCAGAGTAATCTCAGACAAACACACACACACACACACACACACACACACACAATCACACACACACATACACACACACACACACACACACACACACACACACACACACACACACACACACACACACACACACACATATATATTATCACATATTGTCTTTATGAGTATATTTTTTGGCCTTATCTCATTAGTGGTGCCACAAAAGTCTAAACTCTAGGTGTTAAGAGTCTGGAGGAGGCTATGTTCTTAACCACACAGGCTGGTGTTATGGTGACTGAGAAGTCTGATTAACCATAAAAAAATAAAATAAAATAAAAAACTCATGAAAGAACATGTGTTGGCAAATTACACAAACTAATCTGATTTACACAGATTCAGTCTCTTTCACATACACACAGTCATACATACTGAGGCACACACACACACACACACACACACACACACACACACACACACACACACACAAACACACACATTTACACAATTATTAGTACTTTAGTACTTTGAATTGCAGATGTGTTATCATGGTGTCAGAATACCTTCCCTAAAGCTGCTCTCAAATTGTTCTTTATTATAGCCCATTACAACTTACCCATTCTCTGTTGTACGACAGTACTACACCGGACTGTTACTCCCAACCCAATCTCTGTTGTATGACAGTACTATTCCAGACTGTTACTCCCAAACTGTCCTCTTTTTTGCTCCAACTCCAAATATCTGACAAAAAACCTCAAGCCCTGCTCCTAGTTCATGAACACTAGGCTGCTTATCTCCATAGCCTCAGTGCAGATGCCCTGCCTGAGGTGAGGGGCAGAAGCAAATCCTTATGAACGTTATTGCAGCGGGTCTGCAGCAGGAAATCTGTGCTTCAGATATTCTGAATGAAGCTTGACTAGATGTTTTTACAACTACTGTCCCAGAGCATCATTAAGTAATGAATTAGACACTATGTTATTTTTGCAAAGAGAACACTTCCATATGTGTAAAATCTAATCTGTAGCACATATATCTGCTGCACACACAAATGTGGAAAACTGCACTGAAACGTACTGTACAGTGAGAAATTCTATTTCAGTATTCCTGCTTGGCTATTCAAAATTTGCTTCAGGGGAACATTCTTCTATAGTACCACAAGCTGCTGGACCATGAGTAAATAAGTGAACAAATACACATTATTTAAACATACTTATCAGCTGAGTTACTTCCTTCACAGCCTGAAACAGCATGTATCAAACATCAGTACATACACTTCACATATGTACACTGTCAGAATATGATGCACAAACAATAGAATGTAACACTCCAACAGCAGAATGCAATGCATCTGGAAAATAGTAAAGATTCCAAATCATTGGAATAATACTTGCATAAATTCCATCCTGAGGTGTCCAAACTGGGCATGTATTTTAGCAACATACAATACATGCCCAACTTCCAACAAATAAACTTTACTCAGCTGCTTGAAATAGCTCTACTTGTCCTGCCAACATCTTCTGTCACATAATAGGGACAGTCCTGTAGTCATATTTTTTCTTGTGTGATAGATGGCTGTCAAGTAGTTGTCCAATACAATTCTATCTTCAATACAATGAGCAACAGGTGAGAGACAGAGAGAGACAGTGAGTGAGAGAGAGAGAGTAGTATAATCTCAGGACTTTCAGGAGACTCAACAAAAAATCACAAAGGGTCCCTAAAAGTAATTAAAAATCCAGTCAGGACAGGAGGGAAGCTAATGTGAAAAGTCTTTGTTATTAGACTTTGATTTTGGTACAAAATGACCAAACAAGAAACGAGGAAACGAAAGATAGATAAGGTTATATAAAGTCACGTGGACATTAATATGGCTAAAAAGACAGTATATTTAATGACTGTTCTGTCATTTATCAAGTTGCAGCAACCATTCTTATGTTGTTTACTTAAATTGCTAACTGTAGTTAGTCTGGTCTATTAAATAAAAAAAAACACTTAATTACAGAAGACAGCATGGATAACACTATATTATTGCTTGTAAACACACATCACTTCACTGCCATCTTTTATGAAAAAGAGCTCCTTTCAGTGCTTTAGCATGGCTGAGGTGGCAAGCTGAGTACTGGTTTCTTAATCGGGGGCTGTGTGTGTATGTATATGTGTGTGGGGGGGGGGGTGAAAACTGCAGATGCTAGAAGATGTTTTGAGGGGAATCACGGAGAGCCTTTGGGGAAACAGGCAATGCATGGATATGCCCTGATCAGCATGGAGAATTCATGAACTTTAGAACTAGGCCTCCCTGACATTTGTGAACAAATGGATGTAGAATATGGATCTCTCTCTCTCTCTCTATCTGTCTCACAGAGGTATATACTTACATATCTGGTTTTGACATTTGCAGTTTCCCAAAAGAATCTGTGATTCTTTGACTCTGTCAATTTAACTCTGTCAAATTCCTAAAAAGTTTGCTTTTCTTATTTCTTTTTGTTTTTTGTTAGAAAATATGGAAGTTAAATGCCACATTTGTTGTTCAGTGTTTTAACAATGTAGGGAAGTCACGTAACATCAAAGAAGTTCAAATATCAACTTTGTTTTCAAGTCTTACAAAATCACCAGAGACAACACTGCAAAAAGGCTTCTGAAGAGGGGAAGGATGTGCATATTAAGACCATACCAAGGTCAACTGCTGCTCTGTATTTGCTTTGAATGGTAATAAGCACATAGCAGCCCCTCAGACTAAAAATATGCTTTTAATACTAAGAAGACACTGCAGGAAAACAAGAGTGGCAAATATTCCAGCCCTTCTGAATTGTTTTTGTTTTTGTTTTTGTTTGTTTTTTTGCATTCATAGCCAGTGACATGCTGGGGTTATGAACCATTCAAGGTGTGTGCATAATATCTCACTTCTATTTTCTCTAGCTATGTAAACCCAGGAGACACTATCTTGTATCGTGTTTAAACTAAAATGACAGCCTGTCACAAAGAACGATATTTAATACTGATCATTTGTAACAAGAGCGAGCTTCAACTCTTTCTTCCTTTTAATCTTTCTCTTTCTGTCTGCTCCTCCTATTTATATATCTTTCTGTCTCTTAATTTCAGGTAGGTGAACTCTGTGGAACAAGTACCAGTGTGTAATATATTGCTGATATTCTTGATAGCACTGCCAAGGCTAGAGACTTACATCTGTGTTCTGTCATTTGGGATTAGATTACAATATAATTCATTAGCCCTGTAAGAAGGTGTCCTTAAATGCTCTATGCTAAATCTGTGATAAACTCAAAGAGACCAATACATAATGTCTATATGTTGAAATTTAGACCAAATTGCAGCTACTATTGCAGCTCAAAACAAATCACTTTCCTTGCCACGTGAGATAGTCTCACAGATATCACTGATCATGTCTGGAATTTGATCAGTTGAGTTTGAGATCAACTATTCAAGCTAAAAGCATTTTTATGTGCTTATAACACAGGATAGCTGTGTTTAAGATACTGAAAGTGCACGTTAGTGAAATCCTCACCTGCTTTCTCAGACACAGGGCACATCGCCACATAGGGTAGGGATGAAGTAAGATGAGGATTTTGATCCTGTGCCTTACCACAGAACAACTCGGCCCTCTACTGAGAGACCAAAAGCAAAGAGAAGGGGAACATCTGATGGTGTCACCCTGGAGCCTGACTTTACCCTAAGATTAGCTTTTACCGCCCACACACTTTGCCCATTGCTGTAAAAGCAGCTGTGGAGTAAAAACTAGTTTTTCTGGGTCTATATAATAGTCTCACTCCACTGCACAGAGCTCCACTGCACAGAGCGACACTGGGAAGTGATTAAGGTACTCTACTAGCTACTCAGTGGTTAAAGTACTTGACTAGTAATTAGAAGGTTGCCAGTTTAAGACCCACCACCACCAGGTTGCCACTGTTGGGCCTCTGAGCAAAGCCCTTAAGCCTCAATTTCTCAAATTGTATTCAGTCATAATTGTAAGGCGCTTTGGATAAAAGCCTCAGCTAAATGCACAAGCAGTGTGGCGAGTCATCATTTCTGCCTTCCTGCCAGTCCTGAGATTGTTCCCTTCAGTTTTAGCTTGGAATACTAATGGCTAAAACACAAATGACACATCAATCACAGTTTAAGTGATGGAAACTGAAGTCTATTAATAACTGGAGAAGAAATAATGGTCTTTCAGGAATTAAAAGCTTTGTCACTTTTGTAGTCAATTTAAGGATTATTAAAAACTTAACTGTGAGAACAGTTATCTTAAAAGAAAGGCAATTGCTATAGATTTGCTATTTCCAAACAAACTCAGAGAAAGATAAATCTTTCAAATTCTTCTAGACTTCAGAAAAAAAGTGTGGTATATATTAAAAGACTTTGATAACTTCATAAAATCTTCTCATTAAGTCGGCAACCACTGCTTCCTAGTGATGCAATAAATGGTGTTCTGTCTGGCAAGCAAACTAAACATCAAGACATTAAATGGTGTAATGCAATATTTGAGATTTGAGAGAAAGATGGAATCTGAAAATCTGCTCTATATATCTACAAATGTCCCTTCTGCTCCAGTCTGCTTACTGCTTCTCTTGCTCCTCCATCTGTCTCTCAGTTCCTGAGCAACAGAGGGCAGGTCTTGTCTTCCAATGCCTGCTGAAGTGCTGTGATCTTACCAATGCTACAGGAACATGCATTTACCCTGTTACTCTTCTTGCTTTTCAGAGCCATTCATTCTCATGCCCCACAGGCAACTGGCCATTAGGAAGTTTGGGAATTCTCCTGGAGGATTGGCCTTATATAACCCATATACAGACATTCAATAAATCATTAAAGCTGCAGCACCATGGCTGGTGCAGTCTGTAATACCAGGTAGCAGTTGCCATCATAATTGAAAACATCTTGCATTTGAACAGCTAGTATCTAATACTCATTAAAAATATCTAGCATTTGGACACTTAGTATCTAGTATGTGTTAAAAGTATCTAGCACTTGTTGCTGAAACAGATAGAAAGACAAAACCAGTGGTCGATGGTGCAAAGAAGGGACTTAAAAAAAAGAAAGAAAAGTCTTTGCTTGCTATTGATGCAAAGTGTGCTATTATAATGACTTTATATAAATAGTCTGGTGAAAGTGTGCTAAGATGATGACTTTATGTAAGTATTGTGGTGAAGTGTGCTAGGATAATTACTTTATTTATGTAAGTAGTTTGGTGCAGAGGCAGAAACATCAAAGAGAAGATGAGAGCAGGAAGCATGTTCTTTCTCATGCTTGCATGTTTTATGTTTACTCATGATTACATGCTTCGTGCTGTGAACTTGCTAGATGAACTAACTGAAGAACAAAATGTTTCTGCTAACCTTGGGATTTCAATGCTAGAGTACTGCTGCAACATTGACCACTTCCAAAGTTCAACTAGACTCATTTATTATACAAACTCAGTGTACAAATGTTTTGTGCTAAATTTCTCTAAAGTGTTTTAAAAATGGTCATCAAATTTGCCTTCTAGACTACTCATAATTTCTTTTTCACATTATAGTCCATAAGGCATATATTATTTGATATCCCACCCAGCAAACAAAATGATTTGTTTATTCTTTACTCTATAGTCCAAACAGGTAAACAATGCTCTGAACAAGAAAGAGAAAGAATAGAGGCAAAAAGAGCAGTAGCCAGCAGAGGTCTAATTAACTAAATGCTATTGTTTGACTGTGAAATAAATTATAGCACAATACATCTTTCATATGATCAGGTTGGACTATTTTATTCAATGTATTCATAGTTGCATTACAAGAAATAGAAAGAATGACAATGTTGTTGAATAATACACTATATAGGTATTTGCATATGTTAAAGTGAACTGTTCTTCATTAATTTGATTCTCATGTCCAAATGAATTCTGTTTCATGCAGTTTTAACAAGCTCAGGAACCTGAGTCACGCAGGGAAAGTTTTGAGGAAAACTTTGCAGGGATATCTATGGATTCATGTGTGTGCATGGTGACCAGTCAGTGCCACTGAACAACACCGAACAAGTTTAATAGTAATTGAAGCATAAATGTATAGAAATGTATGTTTTGTGCTCTTATGTAATATTACTGATTGAATACAACTAATTACTTGAGATCTGGAAAAATGAGAAAGTCAGAAAAGGAGAGTTCTGATACAGAGGCCAAGAAAAGAGCTATGGGAGAGAGAAGAGAGAGAGAGACGAGGCACCAGAAAGCGATGATGAGAAAAGGCAGATGTGACTTTTTCACATGACCTCATTTAAATGAGCTGGACTGTTTTGTTTTGTTTTTTCAAAAATTTCCATCCAAAACAAAATTTGCCAACATCGATCAGTTCTCACAAAACACATCACTACAAGGTTGGGACAAATCATAAGTGGCTGACCTACTGTAAAGATCTGCACTCATTGTACAATTCTGTATGTATTGCTTTAAAAAAATCCTCATATACCAGTGCATTTGTTATGGGTGACATGATCACCTGGTCTGACACGTATCGGAGAACTGAGGAACATGAATGAAATGCCACACAGAAAGGGGTAACGCATATTTATTAGGAGCCAGTAAAGCAGATTTTTAATCTTACTGAGCTCTAAGCAAATGTGAGCATACCAAGAGCAACTCTGCCAAAGGCATCAGGAGCTGGAGTGTATCAACAAGTCATTAGTAAGTGGAGTCTTAGCTATTGGGTCTGAGACAACATTTGAGTTACATAATGACACTACTGATTATGGTGGCATTTTGGAATGAATATTATTTCTTAACAAGCTGATGTGTGTCTGCAAGAACATGTGACTGACTGCATTAAAAAAAGCCAGAGGCTACATGATCCATGGTGGAGGAGGAAGAGGGTCCCTTCTTAAGATGCTTCAAAAACAACACTCCTAACACCATCAACCGCATGGTCAATGAGAGTAGGAAGTCAGGGTAGCTTGGATGTTTTCAGTACAGAGTGACATAACACAAGACCTTACCATTGGAGCAATGCTCGGTTATCCTCAGGTATGCCACTCATATTGTTCATGAGAAGCATATCAGACTAAAGACCCATCTTCGTGGAATATTTAAATGACCACTGACGCTATATTGACTAACTGAAACTAGTACTTATTGTAGGGTATTGTTTATTGCACTGGTGTTGTCTAACAAACTCTAATGCTTATTGTTTATTGCACTTATCATTGTTTAAGATAGACCTTATGTATTTTGTACTTCTAGGCATCAGCATTGATCCCTGTATTTCTACAGTATTCTAGGTATATTGGACTCTAACCTACTGTACTGGCTAGGCTGTATTCTATAAGTAAATGACAAAATTACTTTTGTGAGTTGCTCTGGATAAGCGCATCTGCTAAATGCTGTAAATGTTAAATGCAAATGTTATCACTATCATTTAATGTGATAAAAGAACAGGGAGGCATTTTTTACATTACTGGCACTGGTTCTGGAAGATGTCAAAATAGTCATGGCTAAATGTAGTATCTATGCTACTGATGGAGCCACAAACAGGCATGGCAAATACCAGGTCTTTACCTCAGTGTTATCAGAGAAGGTTAATCTGGAGCAGATTTGGTATTATGCAAACATCCTTACATATTTAGCTCAACATCTGATTAAGTAGATTTGAGAACATGTAAAAAAAAAAAGTGTGCCGTGGATGTTAAAGTGTTCAGAAAGCAGCATGCCAGTTCGTAGGCAAATGAGAAGATGTGGTGGGCAAATGAGATGTAGTGACACACTGACTGTAATGTTGAGATACAGGGTGACCTGCCAGAAAACAAGGTGAGAAAGAAGAATAGTATGAATGGTGAAGTGGCTTGTTGTTAACACATTTATCCCTCAGCACTAGGGTCTTGAGTTTGATTCCCTATCTGGGTGGAGTTTCCATGTTCTCCCTGTGTCTCTGGTTTCCTCCCACAGTCCAAAAACATGGAGGCTGATAGGATTTTTTAAATTGTGTTATATATATATATATATATATATATATATATATATATATATATATATATATATATATATATATGCCCAGTGATGGTTGTGTTAAGAGTATAAGGTTATTTGTTTAATTTAATGGAAATGTTATGGTCAGTAAAATGGCAAGTATATGTATACAGTAAGCATAGAATACTTAAAATAGAACTAAGATATACATTTTATGCTTAAATTATAATAGCTCCTTAACAGGGTTTATATATTCAATCCAAAAATATATAGATAAGATCTATATTTTAAACACCAAGTTATAAGTGTGTGAAAGAGGGCATATACACTAAAATATGCTTATATATGAAAGGGACTATAATAATTTTAAATAAATAAATAAAAGGTAATTAATTTATAAATTAAAAGTTAAGTTAAATAAGAAACAAACTTGTGATCATGTATGAATTTGACATATATCTTGTATAGGGCGTCACACATCAACCACAGCATGACAGATTGGTAATGTAAGTTCCCTGCTTACCACACATACCAAACATAATTCATGGTAACAAAGCCAATATAAGAATATCGACCCATACCATCCGACAGATAACCGATCTGATCAGGCACCAAAACAGCGCACACACTACTTGCAGGCTACAGAATACCTTTTTAAACCACACAAGGCCATTATTTATAAACATATTCATTCTGTTAGTTGCTCTGTATCTCATTTGTTGCATCTAGGTTCTTCGTTTATAGGGCTTGAATTGCAGCCCACTTTAAGGTCTGAGGCAATAGAAAGGGATTTAAAGCTTGCTGATTGATTTTGTTGTGAGAATGTGACGTGACTACCATGAGAAAGACGGAAAAAAAGTAAAAGAAAAGGTTGATATAGGCCAGAGCAGAGAAAGAGAGCAAGAGAGAATGAGACAAAGAGAAAAAGAGGGAAAAATATGTAATATAGGCAGAAAGAGATTCAGACTGAAAGAAAAAGGAGGAGAGAAGGAAAGAATTTCAGCTGTCATTCTGTAACTCTGAAACTGTTGTTCTATAGTGTTCTATGTTGAGGTGTCACGCTACAGCAGTACTGACAATAACCACAATATTTTAAAAAATGAAATATGATATGTTGCTAATAATACACTTACAATAATTTCATAATTAAAAATTCCAGCACCAGTAATTAAGGCAGATGTTTGCATGAAACACTTGGGAATTTACAAGCCATGAAACAACATATAATTTTCATTCAAGGTAGTGAATTTTCTATAGATTTCCTCTGCACATTTCGCTTCCATCTGTCGTTGATAGGATCTTGGGCTTTACATGTATTAATTCTGTAGTTCTTGATCTCTTTTGTAGTTTCATAGGTCTGTAGTTCTTAATCTTGAAACTGTGTAGCTCTGTAATTCTGTAGTTTGCTGTTCTGTTTTTCTGCATCTTAGTTATTCTGCAGTCCTGTAGTTTTGTAGTTCTGCAGTTCTGAAACTAGCTTTGTTGTTCTGTGGTTCTGTAGCTCAGTGTACTTCTCTGTAGTTTTGTAGTTCAATAATTTAATAGTTATGAGGTTCTGTAATTCTTCAATTTTGTAGTTATAACATTGTTTCTCTGTAGTCCTATGGTTTGGTTCTGTTGCTGCTTTGACCCTCAAACAAACTATACTAAAGCAGACTTCACCTCATGCTATCCTTTGTAAGTTTTTTTTTTTTTTTGCTTTTTCTCAGTGTTTAAAGTAACTGTGTTTAATGATTTATGAATATATGTGTCATATTTTGCTGACCTCCCTTTTTACAAATGCATCCAGCCACATTTCACCCAACAGTGCAAATCAGAGCAGAAGTGATGATTTCCAGATGTATATTAAGCCTAGTCATACCCTAAACATATTAGAAAAAGGCTTTTTTCTATTTTGTTTAGGAGAACCAACACTAAAAGCATAATTTAGTCCAAGATTAAGAACATAAATCTGAACTGAGGTATGATCTTATTTGAATTTGAATTAAGTCATAGACCTCAAATCTCGCTTTGAAGCAGCTGCACAGGAACACACACATACACACACACACACACACACACACACACACAAACACACACACACACACACACACACACACACACACACACACACACACACACACACGCACAAACACGTTCCTGCATGATTCAGGGATAACTGTGCACTTTACAATCTCCCCTCGTCTCCTGCCCCTTCATTAAGATGCTTGTACCATGGGGAAAGGCAGAAGTAAGTTAAAAGTACTTTTGAAAAACAATGTGTGTTGTAGAGGAAAGAAGAAAATGGTGTCCTCACTCCTTCCTGAGAAAAAGAGTTTGTTACCCAAGTTAGTTTATCCCTGGCTTGTCTGAGGAGGCAAGCATGAAATTATGCACTTATAGGTTTGCTTGCCTTCAGAACATTATACTGAAGGGAAATCAAGAGTCTTCATTCCTTAAAGCTCAGTATTCAAAAATGATTTAACAAAGAGAGGCAAGCTCATCTGAGTGAGTGAGTGAGTGGCTTCAAATCTCACTTTGAGTGAGAGAGATAGAGAGAGAGAGACCAGTCCCAGGCAGTCACCATGGAAGAGAAGAGTTACAGAGACATTCAGAAAAATTATAGAAGTACAAACATTATTTAAAACAGAATCAGAAACAATCACAAAATAAAGCAAATACATCTGAATTCCTTCACAAATTATCTTTACTGTTCAGTTGATATTAATAACAGCAACTGCTGGAATGTAAACATGACTAATTTACAAATTGAAAGTGTGGCTCATTAACATCATGGTGAAACACAGGTATTCTAGTACATATTTTGCAAATAAATTCCCTGTAGGCTTCCTGAAGATATTTTTGCTCATGACAAAGCCATAAACACAAGGCAGGAGATTAAAACAACCAGTCACACATTTTTAGTCAACATGGCACAACTGTGCTGGCCAGAACCAATCAGATTCTATTTTCAGATTCAACAGAACTGAACTAGTTTCAAACTTTGAAGTTTTACTTCATAAATGTATCCAACACTACGACCATCATGATGGTATTTGCTCTGATATTAAAATATATAATTTTAAACCTTCCTTATAATGTATTACATGAATACAAGGTACAAAGATAAGTTAGACTTTTAGTCTTTCATTTTGGACACTGTTCCAAGATTTTAAATAAATAAATAAATAAATATATATATATATATATATATATATATATATATATATATATATATATATATATATATATTCGCCATTTGGTTTTAATGTTGTTAATAATGATATTATATAAAATAATATTCCTGCTGAATTGCCCTTGTTGGTTCTGTGTTATTCTGCCAGATAGTGCTAAACTATATCACCTCATACAGTAAATGTTTAATGTTTCATAGCATGACTAGTTAGAGAAGAATTTATGATAGGTGAGCATGATAGGTGAGTTGTAAACACAAGGAAGGATATTAGAGTCCAGTAATTTAATTACTATTATAGAAGGCAGGGATTTACCACTGTCAATCCAGTATTTTAGCTATTACAAAGGCAGGAATTTACTGCGGTCAGTCCAGTATTTTAGCTATTACAAAGGCAGGAATTTACTGCTGTCAGTCCAATATTTTTAACTTTTACTACACAGCTGTGCTGCATTCAATGTGTAATATGTATTTTAGTGTAGAGTCCGTTACTGAGCTCGTGCTGATGCATATCTGATCTGAGCCACCACCAAAGTAAATGAACCTCTGGACACAAAAGCTTAAAAAAAAAGGATCTTCAGTGATGATTAAAGCATGAATTATATAATAGTGCTACATAAGTGCTAATATTTGTGCTGTAAAAATGTATGAAAGAAATACTGCAGCATGTAACTATTCCTGTCTTGGTAGGTAGTGCTGGCCATACCTTGCTCTTCATGAATAGGTGATGAGCGACGTGTCTAACTTGTTGCCATTCACTGACAAAGGAACATCGCTTTGTAAACAAATATTCTTATAGTGACTGTTTGCAACCTAACCTTAATTAAGCCTGAAATATTAACATGGAAAAGACAGCTAAAAGCATGCCAATATCTTCTACAGCAAAACATATGGTCAGCTGCATTCTTTCCTTGAGACTTGAGACACAAGTGCACATTTGGAGTGTCTTTATTCTCTATAAAGATAAACAAGAGGCACAGTGTGAGTGGACTAAAGAGCAAACACAAAGCAAAAACGCTGCCAGTAACCCTCATGCTGCTGAGACACAGCAGAGTAGCGTTAACACTCGGCGCATCTAGTAACAGCAGGAACAATGTGCAGCTTTGGACAAGTATTCCTGTGGGCACAGGAAGCGGGAGAAACAAAAAGGCAAACAAGAGATAGTTCAAGGCAACAGCAATCAATAATCAGGAGAATGGAATGGAAAGGTGCAGTATGTGTGTGTGCGTGTAGTAGTGGGCATGTCCCTTGGGCTCTGTGCCTGGTGCACCACGTCAGTTTCTTAGATTTTATTATAATAATGAATATTGCCCTGCTGGAACTACCTGCTGACCTAAGCAAACTGCTTTGCAAAAAAAGCAGTGACCGTTAAAAAAAATAAATAAAAAATCTAAACTACTAACTGTGCAAACCAAAACCATTCAGGCAAAAGCCACAGCTGGGAATGCCACTGCTTCCACTGCTTCATACTATTCTCCTCCAGCCTACTCAAATTCTCGCTTGCACCAAACACTACTCAAGGTCTTATGCATAGCACTTTTTTCTTTTCGTCAGCACTACTGATACTGTATTGGTTTTAGCATGTCTTGTTTGACCTTGCTGGTATACAGACTGCCTGTGAGTTTCAGCAGTTGTCATAGGAACACGCGTTTAATGGAAAGTGGTTCCGCTTTGTAGTTCCACTTTGTTTTTGAGGGAGCCTGACAGGGATGGATGGGAATTTGCTGTCATGCAGGACCAGTTTGATACACTAAATTCAAACTGACACAATATATTTGTCCATCAACATATCATTGATTAAACCAATCTATTAATTTGTATTGTTTGTGTTAGGCTTATGTGTAAAATTATGAAACTAAGCATTCCTCCCCCTGTTTAATGGGTACAGAAAGTAACACTTCATTTAATTCTGCCACTCTGTCCAGCATTATATAGTGGACCTTTACATCATACTCAGAGACAGGGTGTGATTAGGCTCTTATCTAATTATTATTATTATTATTATTATTACTGCTTATTATTATTATTATTACTTGCATTTATATATTGCCTCAAACTCAAGGACACTTTTCAGACATATCACTTTTTGCACATTAAAGAGTGTGGTAAATATTCAGACTGCAGATGTATTCTTGAAAATAATATGGGGATTGTTCTAATGTTTATTAAGTTACTTCAATACCCACACAGCAAGCTGCCCTGAAAAAATAATTTTACATTTGTTAAAGGCAAATGTCTGCCTTTTTCTGACATATACTCATGAAGAATTTGCCTGTTGGCTTTTTACACCCTTGTCATTAAAAGGATGAGCCAATGCAATTAAAATTAATCTTTCCAATGCTTTTGTAGCTTCTCCAATGTATGCCTTATTTTATTTGTAACATGTTTAATTACCTCACTTTTTAAAGCTTTTCTACATAGATATAAGTTTAGTGGTTTGGTTGTAGCAGATGGTTCAGATGTATTATATATGCATTTTCAGATGTAGGGGCATCTTCCATTAAAATCTTGCAGTGTTACACTGCTGTGCCCCTGACAGTGACCCTCCTGGCTGCATATCACTCTTGGCTTTGATGTGTTTCAGGGATTGATAGGGCTTCTTAATCAGGACTCTAGCTCCAAAGGTTTGAGCCTAGCTCCATTTTTTCATTATTTTTTTTTTCTGGAATTAACTGTTTGCTTTATAAGATAATATAAATTGTGAATAAACAAGACTTGACTAGGTTATTAAAGGTCTAAAATGGTGAAAATGTTGCATCTAAATTTCAAAGTATTCTGATGAGAAATTACATTGAAAACTAAAAATACCTGCTGAAGCACAACAAAAAGAAAACCCTGAAAAGAAAAATAAACATCTCAATCACATTTATAGATTATAAATAAATGTAATAACTACAATTCACCAAAGAATTGTGTCACATTTCCATCTGAAGCAGGGAAACAAGTAATAATCCAGGACATATGTTTAATTTCAGTGTTCAGTATATTTATTCACTGTAACCGAAACTATGAAGGTGATCTTGGATTGGTGGTATACATCGCTTCTACCCACAACAAATTACTGCTGGGATAGCTTACTTGTCACAGAGAGCCTAGGTGTATGCTCAAGTAATGCCACTTGTTAACTAAACAAATACAGAAAAAAAAAAAATCATGGAAAGCATTTAATGATGAAAAACAAAGGTTGATCACACTGAGCAAGACCAGAGGAAACTGCAAAATCTTCTTAGGTTGACTGAACAGTTCTTCTGTTATTATGCTTCTGTGTTGTGCTTCACTAGTATGTACTGATGTCTTTCCTTCGACATGTTCAGGCTTAGCTACCTCTGTGTGGCATAATGCTTGACTTTCCCAGCATGATCAACATAATCTGCCCTAGATTATATAACGATTATGCAACATGTCATTGCTTGAGAGACAGACAGTGACAACCTCTCCATTCCTACTTCTCCTAATTACACCCCCCTACACATCTCAAAACATGCATGCACACACACGCACACACACACACACACACACACACACACACACACACACACACACACACACACACAGAGGAACCTTAACCCCTACACACACACACACACACACACACACACACACACACACACACACACACACACACACACACACACACAGAGAAACCTTAACCCCTACACACACACACACACACACACACACACACACGCACACACACACACACACACACACACACACACACACACACACACACACACACACACGAACCTTAACCCCCCCCCCACACACACACACACACACAGAGGAACCTTAACCCCTACACACACACACACACACACACACACACACACAGAGGAACCTTAACCCCTACACACACACACACACACACACACACACACACACACACACTGTGTGTGCAACCCCTGCACACATGTATACCAACACCAGTCTTATTTGCTAAATGTGTTTAGATATATCTTGTTAATGTCTTAACAGCTTGTTAGTTGACAGTAATACTGTTACTGCTTATTATTATTACTGATGGTGGTTGTGCTTTTGTTGTAATTATTATTATTTCTGCTGATGTTATGTTTATTTATGAAGCTACTACTCAGCTTTTGAATATTTTAAACCCTATTTGGTTCATGAAATATGAATATTTATGAACTTTCAGTGCTTTGGCAATATTGTACTTTGCACAGTACCACAGTACTTGAGAGAGGGAGAGAGAGAGAAAGACAGATAGAGACAAAGAGTTCGAGAGAGACACAGAGCTAGTGAGAGACAAATGAAAGAAAGAGGCTGGTAGAGAGAGAAAGTAAAAGAGAATGAGAGTCTCTTGCAGTCTAGATAGATCAAAATATGCAGGATGGTTTAAAATATATGGCATGGCTTAAGGGCACACACATGCCTGTACACGCACACTCTACTGTTTTTATATTTATATAAGTGACACTAGGTAACATTAATTACATATTAAACAATATTTTTAGGTTGAGCCTGACTTAGTGAAATATCAAAATGTAATTCATCTCCTTTTACACATATAGGAATTCCTTTTCTCAGCATTTCCTTTACAGCTACATTACACACACACACACACACACTCACACACACACACACACACATACACACACACACACACACACACACACACCCCGTGTTACTACTGTGGGTCAATAATGCTATGTCTACACCTTTATCTAACCCTAAATTAAACATCTGATAAAACAACAACAAAACCAAAAACCCTTTAGGCTCTTTCATTTTCATGGACAATATTTTCCAGGTTTTTCTTATTTTTACTACATCTACAAAGATCTAAATACATACAAATGCTTGCTCTAAACCTTTGTTTTGTTTAGTTGTGAATGTCTTGTAGAACTATTTTCCTCCTCTCTTGTAGAGAGGAATGGAAACAGAGTGGTTATTTCATCTGCTAAGTGTTAAGTCTATTACTTGATATTGGACTTAATTATCAGAGTCAAATCCATTATAGGGCTATAAGGTGCTCAGTCTCTATCACCCCCTGTTCTATGAGAAATAATGCATCAGCCTTGACCAAACTATCATAATCTCATGCATCTCATACTGCAATGACCAAGGTTTAGCTGGGGTCTGAGTGGCTTCATTGGTCTGACTCAGCAATGTATGGTAATGTTATTAATTATAAGTTACTTTTGGACTCCAAAGTCCCCTAGAGGTAGACACCCAGTCTCTAGGGTAGACTAGGATACTAGGTTTCTCAGGATTATCTGTGCACTGAACAGTTTCAACATGCCTAGAAATCAACTTTATGTGATACATTGCTGTCCAGAAGATCAATCTTTGGTCCTGCATAGTATCTTAGCTGTTCACAGGACTGCACTCTTCTGGACAGAGATCTCAGATGTTGTTCCTGTTGGATCCATTATCCCAGTGTGGGGGTCACAGCCTCAGATTACCATGGGTAATACAGGTGTCTTCATCCTCCACATAATTCCTAGCTCTTCTTTCAGCCCTTCTTTATGTTCCTTGTTTCTGATCCCCTTGGAATTGCTACATATATCACAACAGCCCTCTATGTCCCGTTGGTTAGCCAATACCATCTTGTCTGTCTGTAGCTGGAAGTTCGAAAGGATCTTAGCATGGTCACTTTCCACGACCTTTGGGAAGGAAAAAAGGGAATCCCACTTATACCTCCAGCCCATACGCAGAGCTGGTGTTTAGAAGTCTCATTGTTAATGAGGTAGACAGGCACCTTTAAGATAGGTTGGGATTCAATCCATCAACCTCCTGTACTCCAGCCACACACACACTGGATGACATATTTCAAATAAATTGGTCACTCCCTATCTACATATATTAGACTCACACTTTCTATAAATCATTGAATGCTTGAAAGAACAAATGTTATCTGCCAATTCCTTGCTTCTTTCAAAGGACATTAAAAAAGTATACATGGTCATCCCTAATGAAGAGGATTTGAGAGCTTCAAATGCTCCCAACTACTGAAGTCCATTTGCAGTGAGAATGAGGACTCACTCCTGAAATGTGTGAATATTTTCATAACTGTGGGTTTCATAAGGAAATCATAGATGATGCCTTTACTCATGTTTTATCTGCACTGACCTATAAGCAATCTACTGTTAAGACTACAAGAATTCCTTAGGTGATGGCTCCTAATGTTATCCTTAAATACATTCCTTTTTATATCTCCTCCATTAATCCACTAATCCTCCACTAAGGATTTTTAATGATCCTTCACTAATCTCCTACAGATGAGACAAAAACATCAAAGACTTGCTCATCAAGAGAGATAAATGACCACTCAGATAGTAATGGTGGTACTGTAGTCTGTAACCGTGCTAGATGTGCTACATGTATATTTATTAGCAGAGCCACTAAAATAACAGGCACAAAAGATCAATTGTCATCACCCATTCCTCTTAATGCATTACTGCAGGAGCCGTCTACTGTATCACTAGCAAGAGATGTAATCAGCTTTGCACTGAAGAAATCAAGAAATCAAGAGAAGGCTTGCTGATTGGTTTGTTGTATATATATATATATATATATATATATATATATATATATATATATATATATATATATATATATATATATCCTCTGGCTGACAACACTCACCACAATAGTAACAATTTAAAGAAAAATATAAATAAATAATAATGAAATGAAAAACAATTAATGTTTTCTAGAACATTCCTAGTCTGGTCCCAATGGTGTGTGCGTGTCCAAAACCCATCCTGCATGAGAACGTCAATCAAGGGCTACAGTGAAGTAGTTGACTGGGGTGGATGTGGGGTGGGCTACAGCAGGGGACATCAGTGGGTGGTAGGAGTAGCCATGGCAGATGAGACAGGTTGAGGCTCAGTAATATTATGACATCAGGTGTATCTCGAAAGAAAAAGAAAATATATTATTATGCATGTCCAGGTACGAAGGTGTGTAAATTAGGGAACTATAATGTGCAAAGATGGCCTCCGGCAGATCTAGCTATGGCAGCATAGCTAAAAGGATAGAGCCAGAAGGAACCACAGACAAAAGGGCACCCTGGAACATTAGTACTCTGCAGTGCACTCTGCATGTAGAGTGAAACTAGACACTTCCAAACACATGACACTCTCCCTACACATGACATACTATGTAATAGATGCTGTAACAGGATCAGCAAGGATCAGTACACTAACAAATTTAACACTGAGGGAATTAACTTTTTAAAAATATGATCATGAAAAAAATGAGCCCATGTGTCTTGTTAAATTCATATTAGTACATGTATTTAAACTGATTTGCTTTGCTGGTCATTGTGTTAATCCTAGCTTTAGTTCATTTCCATATCTCATGTTTTCACTGTCTGTGTGTTATCTCTAGTCATAGTTATTTGTTCTTACTGGTGCTTGTGTTATAGCCTGCTTCCCCTTTTTCATTGTGTTTTGTATTCACTTGCTTTACATTTACATCCAAAGCAAATTACAATTATAACAAGTTGTACAAGTTGAGCAATTCAGGGTTTAGGGCCTTGCTCAGGGGCCCAACAGTGGCAACTTGGCTACAGTGGTCAGGCTTGAACCAACAATTACAAGTCAAGTTCCTTAACCACTGAGCTACCACTGCCCCACGTTACACCACAGATTACAATTCTGAATTTGCCCATAATAAAACTCACTCTTCTCAGCATGTGTCCACCTTCACGTTACAATAACAGGTCAAATTATTAATTTTAGGACAAATTCAAAGCATATGTGTATGTGATTATATATGTGTAAAAGTGTATATAATAATAAAAATAAAAAATAAAATAAAAATAATAATAATTTTAGTCTTTTAATATATTTTTTCCATATTAATTTTTGTTTCCATTACTTAATTTCTGTTTGTCATTGATAATTAACTCAATATCGTTTTACATTTTTTATTTTATGTTTTCTATTTAAATAAATTATTTTGTGTAGTAAACAAGTCATGGGGTGTTAGATCTCAAGATGTAATTGTCACGGAATGTTGGAGTCTGTGCATCCTGCCCCTCGCCCTGAGGCACTCGGGCTATACCGTTACTAAGAGTTACTAAGCTCTGTTATTATAGCTTCATTCTACTATGTAAAGCACTTATCACCAATGTGTATGAAAAGTGCTATACAAATAAATTTGCTTTACCTTGTGTTTCCTTGCCTTGCAGGCACATGCATTTCTCTCTCTCTGTGTGTGTGTGTGTGTGTGTGTGTGTGTGTGTGTGTGTGTGTGTGTGTGTGTGTGTGCATGTGTATGTGCTGGTGGTATCTATTGGTGCATGGGATGGGCAGTGATGTGTTTAGACAGGATATGGTTATTCTTCTCTCTGCTGCAAAGAAGAAGCAATGGATCATCTCCTGTCAGCTGCCTAATGGAATTCTTCTGTTTGTCACAGTTTCTTCTCTCTCTCTCTGTCTCTCTCTCTCAGACACACACACATTCACACAAGAAGATTTACTTCATTCCTGTTATTTAAAATGGGACATGATTCAAGATGACACAAACTGCAAACAGATGATATAGAGCAGACTGAGATTAGTAGAGTTATGCACATGAGAAATAAAGAGGAAATAAAGATCAGGGCTGAGTGATTTACATTTCCTCACATTCGTACCATTCTCCTAAAAATGTATCACCTCCAAGAGAGTTTCACATTCACAACTGGACTCACTCAGCTAGCTCTAAGCACAATGAATGATATGCTACTAAAATAAATGTTTTTCCCCATAAACAGGAAGTTATATAAACTCCTGGGTGGTTCTTGGTTGTTGATGTGAATGAAATATGTTTAATATATACCAAGGCTACTTTCACATAACCAATTTGAAATGACTCACATTAAGGCAAAAATCAGATTTTACTCAGATCAGACTTTTCCAGGGCTATGTGGACACACAAATCTTATCTTTTCGAATCAAATTTGAGTCACTTTTCATAGGTGGTCCTTGATCAAACCTGATTTTCCCAAAGGTTTCATAAAACAAAGATCATCTTTAAACAGTAGTTCACTGAACACTCTTTCTCTCATTTAGGATGATCCTAACCCGATGATTTTGGGAAATGGGACCCAGATTCATATCTGATTTTAATCCATGAGGCTTAAATAAGTACAATCAGATGGGAATTCATATGCCTTTTCATCCAGCATTTGCAGTATGGCAAAAAGGCAATGCAGGAGAGCACAGCAGTGACATCAGTAGCCGTGAAAACATCAGTAGCCGTGAAAAAAAGTTAGCCATCTGACTTTTTTAGCCTTCTTGACCTTATCATATACAGGTGATGAACAGTTTGCTATCCTCCAGTGCAGCAACCAATACATATATGAGCTAAAAGAGTGGTCCTTTTTTCCACTTTTGATACCATGAGCCGTCTCACAAACATGACTTTTTGTGTTGTTGGTGATGCAGGCAACTCTAGTAAAAACTATGCATCCACATGCCAAATCAAATAAAATCAAATTAAAGTGTATTTATATGGCGCTTTTTACAACAGATGTTGTCACAAAGCATCTTAATAAATGTTCAAGTACAAGCCCCCAGTGAGCAAGACAAGGGCAACATTGGCAAGGAAAAACTCCCTAAAGCATGAGGAAGAAACCTTGAGTGGAACCAAGACTCAAAGGTGGTGGGGGGGGCATCCTCCTCTGGCCAACATGTCATTTTTGATGACAGATGCGTAAACATTATTAGGAATGTGAACTGTCAAGATAGGCAAAGTGAATCTTGAACTGAACAATGAGCTTTCTGAGTAGGGCTTTCTTAAGCATCGTGGCTGACTAAGTTCATTCCTTTCATTGCATCAGTTATCCTATGACAGAAAAACACTTTTAGCAGGACAATGCACATTGTGACAAGGGTCATATAGTCATGTATTGGCTCCAGGAACATGACGGTGAGTTTTCCTCACTTCACTGGCCTCCACAGTCCCCAGATCTTAATCCTGTAGAGCATCTCAGAGACAAGGTTGAATGGGCTGTTCAGAGTATGTCAGTACATTCATCTAATTTGCAGCAACTATGAGAAGCCATCCTGTCTGCATGGGCCAAGATTCCAGCAGAATGATTTCAATGCCTAGTGGAATCTATGCCACGATGAATTGCCGCAGGTCTGATGGTCAAAGGAGGTCCAATATGCTACTAGTTGTCTCTAATAAAGTGGCCATATATGGAAAAAAATAATAGACCACTCCAATGTTTTCTTAAATCAGCATCTCCACATGTACAGCAGCCATTCCATTCAAGTGTTTGTTGAATTCCTTCACAGACACACCTCATTCTACTTAATAAGCTGCTGAATAGGTGATCATGTTAACAAAATCCTATTCTAACAAGCAACAGTATAAAAACCACTGCTGTCATCACTATTCTCTTGTTATAGAACCAGCTGGATGGGAAAAGCAGTGCTAGGACTACCTAAAAAGTAAGTGTAGTCAAAATACAGCTACACACCATGCCAAAAGAGTGGAAAAGAACAGTTCTTAATGAGGAAAAGAAGAATTGTAGCTTTACTCACAGAGGGATACAGTGAGTGTCAGGTTACTTCCATCTTGAAAATTTCAAAAAGTGTGGTTCATAAGAACAAGGTCAAGCAGCAAACAAATGGGACAACAGATACAGACTGACAGAGGTTGAAAATAACTCTCTACCGACGGTGATGATCACCACCTCATTCGGATGCCACTTAACAACTATAAGATGACGTCAAGTGACCTACAAAAATAATGGCATGCAGCAGCTGGGGTGAATTGCACAGCGAGGACGGTTTGAAACAGGCTTCTGGAGGCAGGGCTGAAGTCATGCAAAGCTAGAAAAAAGCCCTTCATCAATGACAAGCAAAGAAGAGCCAAACTGAAGTTTGAGAACGACCATAAGGATTAGACCATAGAGGTCATCTTCTCTAATGAGAGCACTTTTCAGCTTTGTCCAACACCTGGTCATGGAATGGTTAGACGGCGACCTGGAGAGGACTACAAGCCAGAGTGTCTCGCACCCACTGTGAAATTTGGTGCAGGATCGATGATGATCTGGGGGTGTTTCAGCAAGGCTGGAACTGGGCAGATTTGTATTTGTGAAGGACACATGAATCAAGCCATTTACAAAACTGTGCTGGAAGAAAACTTGCTTCCTTCTGCTCTGACAATGTCCCCCAACTCTGATGACTTTTTTTCAACAGGACAATGCTCCATGTCACACAGCCAGGTCAATCAAAGTCAATCAAAGACCACCAGATCAAGACCCTATCATGGCCAGCCCAATCTCCAGACCATAACCCCATTGAAAACCTCTGGAATGTGATCAAGAGGAAGATGGATGGTCACAAGCCCTCAAACAAAGCCGAGCTCATGGAATTTCTGTGCCAGGAGTGGCGTAAAGTTACCCAACAGCAATGTGAAAGACTGGTGGAAAGCATGCCAAGACGCATGAAAGCTGTCATTAAAAATCAGGGTTATTCCACCAAATATTGATTTCTCGACTCATCCTAAGTTGAAATATTAGTACTGTGTTGTTTATAAATGAATATGAGCTTGTTTCCTTTGCATTATTTGTGGTCTGACATTTCTGTAGCTGTTTGTTATTTTCACCATTAGTCATTATATTTATATATATATAAACATGCTCAGAAATACAATATTTTATCTGGAATTTGGAAGAACTGTTGCCAGTAGTTTATAGAATTTGTAAAACTAGAGAAACTGATCATTTTGTAGTGGTTTCTTGCTTTGTGTGTGTGTGTGTATATATATATATATATGACATTGTTTCAATTTCTTTTTTTCATGTGAACAACAACATATTTTATTCATATTTGTGTACCTTTGTATAAACTATAGTCATTATTGTTTATATAGAAGCAAGTGAAGGCAGGACAAAAGAAAAAGGAAAGAGTATGCCAGGTTTGCACCTTTTTTACAGGAGTAAGATTGTTTCATTAGCTAGTGTTTGTTAGCATCTTAGGTTTCCTAATAATTTTTCTTTCTGAATAACCAGTGCAAGGACTGTCACAGCCTCTGTGAGAAATCCTATGCAATGTCTTTCTTTTCAAATCTTTTTATGTTCTTTAAGTCAGACCTTTAAAAAGTCACATCCTTACCATTAACTATAGAAATGTATGAATCCACCTAAACACCTTCCCATGGGCAACAGGATAAGCCTTCAAAACCTTTTATGAATCTGCTTGCTGAAAAAAGAGAAACTCACAGTGTAGTCACACATGTCTGTAGATGTTTTGCAAAAAAAGAAAAATCTAGCAGTATATACTTTTTATTGATGCTACTTTTCATTCCTGCAAATCATTTGTGTTAATATATCATCACATGAAGCAAGAAATTGTGTTCAGATGTCATATTGCTATAAATCAAAACATGCCCTGAATAAGCATAAAAAGCATGAAGACGTGACTGCACCAGGTTTTTTCAAAGTGGAGATTTATTGTGCTTTGGAAGACTTAAATGTTCACATTACTAGACAGTTTAATCCCAGTGAGAAAACACAGAGTAGCAGTAAGTTTCTCAGCACTGCAACTATGGGTGAATTTGTGCTATTCACAGTTCGAAATGATGGGAAACAGCCATTTTAATAAGGTCTAGGTTAAAACACAGTGAAGAGGTGAAGCAGTTCTCTACTGCTTGATGTAGGAATCCTGCAGCAATTTCAAAATGGAAATTCTGACATAAGACAAGTCTGAGCTATGGGTCTGGTTGTCATAGAGATTATATCTCATCAAACCTCATCATAGAGATTATACCTCATCATTAGATCACACAAGTGTAGTCTGTAAGCATGGTTGGGTGTATTGCCAATGAGGCAGTCATTGTGAAATGCGAGGAGAGGGGCAGAGTTTTTTTTATCTCAGCTCTCTCACTGAGATAAGAAATGTTCAAGCCTCAGCATTTTTCTATTGGAAAAGTCAACACCAGTCCTGTTACTGTTCTGACATCTGACATCAACAATAATAGTAACTGTAACAGCAACCACAATCATGGTTTTACCACAGTGAAAACAGAAACCATACCAGAAACACCACCACAACACCACCAAGAGCAACTACCCCCCACAACATCCAAAAAAAAAATCCAGAAACTCATAATTAATCAGTGTTATTTCAACAGCAAGTCATTACTGCTATCTATATATATAATCCCAGTATGAAACAACACTAATTAAAGTAGTTAATGACCTGTTTTTGGCTTCTGACCAGGGTTATGTCTCTTTGCTTATATTGCTTGATCTGGGTGCAGCATTTGACACTATATATCACAACATTTTACTAGATCGACACTAAAATGTTGTTGGGATTAGGGAAATAGCCCTTTACTGGTTTAAATCTTATAGGAGACTACTCGGCATACAAAAATGGTTAGCTATGTTGTCCCACAAGGATCTGTTCTAGGGCCTTTCCTTTAGTTCAAAATGCAGCAGCCAGAGTTTTTATTAGAACTATAAAATTTGATCACATCACTCCTAACTTAGCTACTTTACATTGGCTCCCAGTAAAATTTCGTATTAATTATAAAATACTTCTAATAACCTACAAAGCACTGAATGGTCTTGCCCCACAGTACATTAGAGAACTCTTAGTGCAATACAATCCACCACATCTGCTTTGATCAAAATGTGCAGGCTCTTTACTAGTACTAAGAATAAGAAAATCTCTTGCGGGGGGCAGAGTATTTTCCTATAAATCTCCCACACTATGGAAAAACCTTCCTGTAAATGTTCAAGACTCAGACTTATGCAGTCTCAATATTTAAGGCTAGGCTGAAAACCTATCTGTACAGTTAGTCTCCAAGGTGGAATTTTAACTTTCTACCTCTTCAGTCTTAAAAGAGCTATAAAGTCCAGGATATCTTTACAGAAGGAATTAAATACAGTGACTAATTTCTCCAACTTCATGAGTGACAAATGCTTACCAATATTCCTGAAAGCAGCAGAAGCAACTTATGAAGAAAATAGCTTAGCTGTAGGTGAATTAATACACAGAGAGTAATAACTGGTAGGACTGGAATTAGGAGAAAAATATTGAAATACAGAATTAAAGGCAATCAGACTGTGATCAGATACACAAATGTTCTTTACTTCCAGATTACAATCTGAGAAACTTGATGACTCCACTACAACGAGAGTCCATGTTTTCGAGCAGGACCAGATACTAACTGAAAAATGTTAAAATAGTCAATTAATTGATGGAATTCAGTAACTATTGGTTATGATGGACAATATATGTGGATATTAAAATCCCCTAAAACCACCAGATAATCAGAAATAGGCACAAGCATAGATAGAAAAGATGAAAATTCCTAGATAAAACCCCCATTATCTTTCTGTGGTCTATAAACTAAGAGATAAAACATACATCTAGGTAGCTCAATTTGAAGTACTTGAGCTTTGAAGCTCTGATACATTTCTACCAGTACAGGACAGAGAGACAGGCCACACTCCCTACCTCAAAACAGAGAGACGGGTCACACTCCCTACCTCAAAACAGAGAGATGGGTCACACTCCCTACCTCAAAACAGAGAGACGGGTCACACTCCCTACCTCAAAACAGAGAGACAGGTCACAAACTCCATTTCAGAACAGAGAGACTTGTCACTCCGCACCTTAGAACAAGGACACAGGTGACACTCTCCACATCAGAACAGACAGACTGGTTACTCCCCATCTCACAAGAGAGACAGTTTAAACAATCTTTTTTAGCAAGGAATAAAAATATCTAATGCAGAGAAAAAATAAAAACATAAATTTAAAAAAAAGAAAAGATTTTAATTAGTTACATAGGTTCAGACATCCAGGAATTAAAACTGCAACAGAAAATGGCAGCATTTTTGCAAATAAAAAAGCATATTTAACTAATTTAATTTAAAAAAAAGAATTTAAGTTATTGGGCCATGCAAAACATCAAGCTGAAGTTTAAGAGCAGTGTGAAGCGGTTCACTTTTGTTTTCACACATGCTTTTTCTAACTATCCTCTGTCAGAGCCTGTTTCACAGTCTTGCTTACAGTTAAAAGCACATGCATTGTTAGCCTGATTTCATCTTAACCCTTAGGTTTCTAAACCAAGTAATACCATAACATCAGCACAGATTCAGTGCAATTTTATTGATAAAAAAAAATCAGCAATCACCAGTTAAAATCTTAAAACTGGTTTTGATCTAAAAACAAAATATATTGATGAATTATTTACTTCAAGGGTCCTGCACCTGCAGCAGGAATGCAAATCAAATGCACCAGGAATTGTTGCCAGCTTCCTGTTTCATTAGTCAGTTTTCCTACTGTTCTCTCTGTAGTTTTGAGTTCACTCCTCTTACTATAGCTGATTGAGTCCTTGCAAAAAAAAAAACAAAAAAAACTAATCATATATCACCTATTTCCCCTTTTTGTTATTTAAATTTTTGGTTTTGTACAACCTTTACATTAAAATGCTAAATATTTATTTAGCCATATCTTACTTCATTCATGTGTGACACAAACCAGATCTGAGACAGACGCTCGCAGATGTGAGAAAGAGAGTTTTTTGGTTTTATTTGTAAACACACAATCCAGGTACTGAAATAATGCTTCGTATGCATATACGTGTCATGGCAATACTTCACAAAGAACACAGGGAAATGAATGGGTATAAGTAGAAAGGACTAATGAGAAACAGGTGAGAACAATCAGTAATCTGGGGATGCTGATGAGGGTGTGATGATTGACATAACCAGAATGAATGACAGGAGAGCAGGTTGGACAGAAGCAACTGAGTACAAACGACCTCTCCCTGGGTCAGGAGAAGGGTTACTGGGACATTTTCACAGTTGGCTCCTGGGGCAAGGCACAGGCCTTCCCGGATGGAGTTGATGGTAATCAGCCACCAACCCTGGATCCAAGATTTCCTGTGCTGAAACCCAGCACCTGTTGAAGGCACCCTCAACCTCAACCGGAGGGGGTGGTTCAAAGTCAGGCAGTACCTCATTCAACGGACCTGCAATGACTGGTTTTAGAAGAGACACATGGAATGAGTTAGATACATGGTAGTATCTGGGCAATTCTAATTAGTACATGGCAATCTTTATATGTTTCTTTATTTTAAATGGTCCAATATACTTAGGTTGTAATGTCTTGCATCCCTCAATGAATCTGAAGTCACAGGTGGACAACCCCAAGCAATCCCCCAGTTAGCAAGTTGGAGCATCTCGTCGTCATCTATCTGCATGTCTTTGATGACGTCAAATAGCTCTTTCGATGCTTTGATGTGTTTCCTCCCAGACTGCTCTGCTTCTGATCCAGCATCAACAGGACCAACAAAAACAACTACAGATGATAGTGGAGAATATAACAGAGCTATCCGTCCCCCTACGGTCTCTGCATTCCTGAAGAATGGAGATCAGATATGGAATTTCAGGTTAAAATAATGCAAGGAAACCACTCAGCATCAGATTATGCATTGGAGTTTTACACTCTGGCAGCAGGCAGTGGTTGGAATAACCCAACTCTGTTGGTAGCCTATCACAATGGCCTATGTTCAGACACAGAACTGGCTTGTAAGGATGAAGGTTTGGATTTGGAGGATGTCATCGCCCTCACTGTTCACCTCAACCATATGCTGACATCGCTACATAAAAGGGAGACATGACAACCACCCATTTCAAGATAGCAGCTGTTTCGAGGGACATCCTGTTTCTGTCTATTCCCAGGACCTGGCAGTATCTGATACCCAGCCTGAAGCCATGGTTTGTGATTCGACTTGCCTGTCTACCAAAGAACGTCTCCACTGACTACATAATAAACTCTGCCTGTACTGCAGGGAACCAGGTCACATACTATGACCCAGTCAAGCCCAAATCCCTTACCACCTCAGGACAGTATCCGGGGCAAGTTCCACACACTGATGTGGTGGGCTATTTCATTAATAGACTTGTATCAAAATCTTTCATCATATTTGTCACCCTGTATTGCCCTATACCTGTGTCTGTTCACTCCACTATGCTGACTATTAACTCCTGGTCACCCTACTATTTTAAGAACTGTTTAAAACCCATTTCCATATCTATACACTCCACCTCTTTCGAGAGTACCCAAGCCGAAACCATCCGTACTCCCAGTGAATACTCAGACATTAAGGAAGTGTACTGTAAGAACCACAACACGCATCTCCCTCCACACAGAACAAATGACTGTGCTATCTACCTCGTAGATGGAAAGATGCCCCCCAAGTCACGAATCAACCTGCTTACACAAGCTCAACAGAAGGCTATGGACACATACAAGAGGCACCATCACAGGGTTTCATTAGTCTATCCTCTTCCCCTGCTGCAGCTGTTTTTTTCTTTGTTAGTAAGAAGGATTGTGCTGTTAGACCCTGTATAGACTACCAGGGTTTGAAGATGATAACCAAGAAATACCCATATCCTTTACCGTTAGTCCCTGTGACACCTGAACAACTTCGTGGAACAACCTACTTTACAAAACTGGACCTCAGGAGTGCATACAATCTAGTCCGCATAAAGGAGGGAGTGGAAAATGGCCGGTGTCACCACCACCGGACACTATGAGTATCTTGTTATGCCTTTCGGCCTCTGCAACACATCGTCAGTATTCCAAGCATTTATCAATGACATTCTCTCAGACATGTTGTGAAAATTTGTCATTGCCTATATAGACCACATTCTATTTTTTTCTCCTGATCTGGACACGCACATATTACACGTCTGTCAGGTGCTTACCCATTTGGTAAAGAATCAGTTATATGTAAAATGTGAAAAATGTGAGTTTCATGTCCAGTTCTTTTCCTCAGCTACATCATTAGGGAGTGATAATGGACTATGGTAAAGTCGAAGCTGTAAACCAATGGCCTACCCCTACAAGTATCAAAAAACTCCAACAGTTCCTGGGTTTTGCTAACTTTTAAAGGCACTTCATCTGAAATTACAACAGCATTGCTGCTCCTCTGACTGGCCTCCTTAAGGGCTCTCCCAAAAGAATTCTATGGAATCCCCAAGCTGAAGCAGCATTTGTCTCTTTGAAGAAAGCTTTTACCACTATCCCATTTCTCAGACTTCCCGGCCAATCCAAACCATTTGTAGTGGAGGTTGACGCCTCGGACGTGGGCATCAGAGCAGTTTTGTCACAGTGATTAGGTGATCCGCTGAAATTATACTCTGTGGCGTTCTATTCATGCAAGCTCACACCTGCAGAAAGAAACTATGGTATAGGAGAGAGAGAACTGTTTGCAATCAAACTAGCACTTGAGGAATGGAGACACTGGCTAGAAGGAGCTTCATACCCTTTTCAATTCCTCATGGATCATAAAAACCTGGACTACCTGCGTAACGCCAAAAGATTAAACCCCTGTCAAGCTCATTGGTCCCAGGTTTATCTTGAGATTGCAAATTACTATCACAGACTGGGCTCTTGTAACACAAAGGCAGACACATTATCCAGGACTCCTAATACCGACATTTATCCTCGGTCCAAGATCCCTGCCATGACAATACTGTCCCCCAAGTGTGTGATAGCTTCCATGCAATGGGAGATCAATGAGATTAACTAAGCCTTGACTGTTGTGAGTGTCCCTCCACAATGTCCGGCTGATAAGAGATACATCCCTCCTTCTTGCAGAGACTGTCTCATCACATGGACACATTCCTCACTAACCTCAGGTCACCCAGGCAAGACATGAACATAACAATTAATATCCAGATGTTACTGGTGGGAGAGCATGTTGGCAGAAATACGTAGTTTGTAACCTCCTGCTGTGACGACGGAAGGTAGATGGAAGCGAGAGGCAGATCAGCAGAGAGGTAATCTTTATTCTCCATCGGAATTCCACGATGGGAACACGGAATCTCAAATACAAAGAGTAGAGGAGCTAGTCCTCCTCTAGATAATCACTTATGCGTGGCTTGTTTTGACGTAATAGGACAGCTAACGTGCAACTCCATCTCCTCGGATCTGAGGGTAGACATAGAGCAGGGAGTGAATGGGAAATAGGTGAAAGCAATCAGTAATCAGGGGATTGTGAATGGGGCAGGTGCGATGTGTAGTCCCTAGCAGGGGTGGGCGTGTCTCCCCTGCTAACTGGCTGACCAACCGTGACACCTGCACTGTATGTTTCCAAAACAAGACATCCAAATCCTTACCAGCAGGAAAATTGGTTCCTCTTCCGATTCCATCACACCTGGTCCCATCTGGCAGTGGATTATTTTTATGTACCTCCTGACATCACAGCACTTCACCACCATACTCAATGTAGTTGACAGCTTTCCCATGGGGTCTGGTTCATTCCCTTTGAAGGCTTACCCACTGCATTTCAAACTGCCGAAGCCTTGTTCAATTCTGTATTTTGTCTCTTTGGAATCCCAGAGGATATAGTATTGGATAGGGGACCCCAATTCACATCACGAACATGGTCTGCTTTCTTCAAACACACTGGAGTAATGGATATCATCCACAATCAAATAGACCATGTGAAAGAGTTAACCAGGAACTGGGGAAATTCCTGCGAATGTTCTGCTAAAACAATCAGTCAGACTGGAGTCGTTTCCTTCTGTGGGCAGAAATAGAGCAATATTCTTTTGTCTTTTCTGTTACTGGTTTAACCCCATTTGAGTGTTTTCTCAGCTACCAACCCCCACTCATGCCTTGGACAGTGGATATCTCCAACATGCCTGCAGTGGAGGATTGGATGCGTAGAGGCGAAGTATTCTGTCATGAACCAGATCGAAGACAGATGCTTGCAGATGTGAAAAATAGTTCTTTTTATTTGTAAGAGTTGTTTTTATTTGTAAACGTACAATCCGGGTTCAGGGTAATATAAACAGAGGTTAGTATCTCGATAGTTGTCCAATAGAGCAAATATAAGGCTGAGATGATAATCCAAAAATAAAACAAGTTGTAATACCCTAGATATAGATAACACTCGGTACGCACATACATGTCATGGTAATACTTCGCAAAGAACAAAGGTAAATGAATGGGTATAAGTAGACAGGACTAATGAGAAACAGGTGAGAATAAATCAGCAATCTTGGATACAGATCTGATGAGGGTGTGATGTAACCATACGTAACCAGACTGAAGGACAGGAGAGCAGGCAACAGGTGGATGCTTGGAGTTATAGTTCGGGCTAGGAGGCGTGACAGTGTGAACATTTAAAAATAAAACTTGCAGTAATGCTTTATATTACTGTTTTTATTTTGTAGAATGCAGAACAACAATATATGGATATAGACAGTTTTTCACTGCATGGGCTCAAATGATAGAACAGTCTGTCCTCACAAATATGAAATAGATCTATGGTTAAAACTAACATTTAAACACCCTACATATGCAAATATATAACTGCATGCGCTGAAAAACCTTAGCCAAAGTAATTAACTTTTTTTCATGGAAAGAGGTATGTAATTCCCATTCTTGACAGCAAAAATAGTGAAGCTAAACTGAACCCCATTACAATTTTACACTTATGAATACACTGATATTAGGTTTTGCAAAGTTCACAAAATCTGAACAAGCTCCAACTCGCTGAAAACAAAAAACAAAAAACAAAACAAAAACAAAACAAAAAAAAAAACCCAGCCATAATAATGAAAATACATTTCTTACAACATATAGATAAATAAATAATTCCAGCCCCCTTTGACATCAATACAATATAAGATGCATGAAGGGGATGTAATCTGCTATATTTGCATACATAATATGAGGAAATTTTACACAATGTCAAAATCATGAAATCATGAATCTTCAATGAAAAACTGAAGGTGCAGTCACATTTTAAACCTTGTATATTTACTTAGTCCATTTTAGACCATGGTAAGGCAAGGCAAAGCCAAATTATTTGTATAGAATTTTTCATACACAGTGACAGTTCAAAGTGCTATGCAAACATAAATGAATGAAACAATAAAGCTTATTACATCACAAGATCTATTACAACAGGAAGGTTTTTGTAAGCAATAAAACATAAATAGGAAAAAGTTACATATATAAATAAAACTACTGATTTAGGTAGAAAATATAATAAAATAACATTGATTTATATAGAAAAATTATAAATTAAAAGTATAAATTTGGAACTAAATGAAATTGCTAATAACTAAGGGAACTGAAAGAGTTACAAAAGAGTTAAATCAAAAGTGCAGCACTAGACATTCAGCACTGAGCATGGTAGTCACCATATACTCTATTGCAGTATTTTACGTGTGTTGAGAACTGGGAAAATTCAGAATAGCCACATAATGGTTAATCATTGTTTAGAAGTGTTGTTTAATGATTCTCATCTTAGCCTAGTTAAAAGGAAGGACATGAAGATGGAACAGTACCCTCTCCAATCCACACATCATGTGGTACAGCCTGCCATGTGCCTGTTCTCTCTGTGACTGCCCTCTTATTCTTGACCATGCCTATATGTCTGTATTTAAACCACTGTGTTTTGTAGAACAATTTTCAGTCATTGTTCATGTTAGTGTTTGTGTGTATGTTCATTGTTCACAGTTAGTGTTAGCTACAGCATGCTAGTTTGTTTCATGTGAGTTTCCTCCTGTTTTGTCTTTTTCTAAAGTATACGTTGAGACATGCTTCACCATCCTGTTACTTGCCCTGCAGCACTGGAGCCATCACAGATGACAGGCAGTTGGGCAAGTGCACAGAGAAACAGGTTTGGTAACAAAAGTATAGAATTCTAATTAAAACTATTAACAAACTATTAACATATGGTGTAATCAGAAATTGTCTCCTTTTCTTTTTATGAGCAACATAACAGACAATCTGTCTCATTCCACTCCATTTCCCAGTGGAAGTTGTTTGTACTCTCCATGGGGAGTCTTGGGGAGTCACATGCGTACTCAGGTGGCTAGGGCATGATTGCATATCTGAGTTGCATATCACTTCTGTGTGGCTGGGCCTTCAGGAAGCAGACCCTGGTCATGCTGGATGGTGCATTCTTCCCTTCTTCCCTGGGCGTACTGTCAACAGGCCGGTTATACTGGGAGCTGGCTATTGCTACATTGAGCGTGAGAATCAAAAATAACTGAAAATAACATGCTGGATTCATTTCCTCATGAATTGTTCTCATCCCTGAAGGCAGTGAGTCCTGTGTCCTTCAGAGAAGTGCCTGGAAAAATATATAGAAAGTGAGTAAGAGAGAGAGGGAGAAGCAGGAAAAGAGAGGGAGAGAGAAAGGGAGAGAGTGCTTTCGTAAAAGGTTGAAGTCACATGCGTGCGCTCGTGGTATGAAGGTTGACTGGCGAACCTCTGATCACCACAACTTCCAACACCCGGAAAACTCAATAATGTCAAAGAAAGTTATCTCCATCTTCACAGAAATAGGCACACACACACACACACACACACACACACACACACACACACACACATTGAAATCTTCACTGAAATAGACAGACAGACAGACAGACAGACAGACAGACAGACCGACACACACACACACACACACACACACACACACACACACACACACACACACACACACACACACACAGAGTGCGATACATCAGCCACCTCTGTGTCTCTATAGATACCCGTTCCTTGCCTCTCACTGCCATCCTTACGTCTTCATGTGTATGGGCTATCATTAGCAGTTCCCCAGGCCAAAAGAGAACAAAATCTCTTCAATTTGCTGCACTGCAGGGAGGGATACCAACTGCATACAAGACCTGAGGCAATTCAACATGTGCCCTTTGCTTTTAGCCTAAGAAAAGCCCACGTGGTGGGGGGGAGATTCCATTTTCACATGAGCAGATTGAGAGCCAATAAGGAAGTCAGTCCTGCAAAACAACTGAATGGGTGGCGAGAGGGGAAGCAGACATGAAGAGAAAGGATGGGAGAGACAGCGTGTGAGAGGGGGACCTCCACATGATACAACAGTGGAATTTCTGTATTGATAGTGTAAAATTGTCTTTTTTTTGTTTGGTTGCTCGAGCAATTTGTAGTGTGTATCTCAGTATGGTCATGCAAGTGATCTATTTTAATCTTAACTTAGAAAGGAAGGAGGAAGTTGCTTGTGTGTGTAAAGAGAATGGGCCACATATCTGGCTAGCAGGCTAATAAAAGTGGGAATGTGAAATGTAAATTGTAAATGCTGTCACCAAATGACATTTCAACCACCATTTCACTGTACCCACCTCTCCAACAGCTAACAATTAGAAGTCAGCAGACCTAATCATTTGACAGCCTGTAGTCATTCTATCTCAAGAGCAGGGATATAGATATAGATTTGAAAACATGTTTAGTACGTTAAGCAGTACTTTAGCACAAACATGCTTCTTGCTATCAACATATCTCTTTTGTTCAACACTGCTGGCATGATTAAAGGTGAAAAATGGTATAATTAAAATGCCACAAAACAAAACACATCAGCACTCTATGATCACTCTTATAATCGATCATCCCTCCTGTCAGACTTTGTTTTTATTATTTGTTCTTATTTGGCATTCATCAGAATTTCCCCGCCCCACCCCTTAGACGCAATAGAAACTTAATGCATTCCATCTTAAGGCAAAGCAAAAAGCGGCAGTGTATTACTGTTTCTCCAACATTATCACTGAAATTACCACTGAAATACGTTTCTATCCATGTAGAAATGTAAGTAGTGATGTCATGTAGACATGACTAACCCACTGCACTCTACCTTGTCAAAAACATATAAGGTCAGAATCTGAAATCCTAACCTAACACTTTACACAAAACTGCCTCCGGGGTAGAGCCTCAGAGAAAAAGATACCATGAGACCAAGATCTGGACATGGAAAAAAAAACATATGACACAGTACGTCCATCCCACAGCAATTTACCATTTCAAATGTTGGACTTCGTGTAAGATGTCCAACTCACTTTCCATAAGTATGAGGTGCTATAAAGAACATGAGGAAATTGAAAAGGTGTGTAACCATTAACTGGTAGAGCAGGTAGACCAGGTGTTTGGTGTTGGAACTTCTTCTAGGTGGCAACCTAATAAGAGGTAGTGGGGTAAAAGGAGTGTAATATTAGCTCAGACTCTGACATACACACGGAGTGATTTAAAGCGGAATGATTTTTTTTTTCCACCCAAAATTCTAACCAGGCTTGTCCCAACCTGACCCATTTTATTCTTTTTCAAAAATCTTGGGTTATGGGTTACAACAGGAGTGTGTTTCGCACTCAGTCCTATAGGCCTTACTTCTGCTTCAGCCCAAATTCTAGCATACCTGCACCAAGACATTCAGGACACTAAACACTTTAATAAACACCTGGCAGCTGGGTGGAATGGAAATACAGTGGGGCCCACAGGCTGAGAAGGACTGGGTGAGACAGCATGGAGCAAAAAAAAGAAAAGAAAAGAAAGAAAGAAATAATAATCAGACATATTTTTTATTTTATTTAAGAATGACCTCTGAAAAGCCCAACTGCAGCACCATTATTTTCTATGAGTGCTCTGCAACTTGAGAGGGGGCTGGCATGAAGCTTGCTTTAGTAGCTAAATGGTGTGGGTGTTTGGCTAGGCCAGTTGTTCTGCGCAATTCCTAGAGAGACTCTTTTTATACTGCAGTAACTTAGACTTTGGACAGTACGGAATAAAAAAAATAAATAATGTGTAAAAGAGTTGCTTAGCTTGACCAAATAAAATATCCACTGTGTGAAAACTGAAGACTCACAGTGTTTCACATTGACTACACATAATATACAGCTTATTGAGCCAAACAACAAGCCTGATGTCTTTGGCTTTGATGTCCTGACGTGAACTATTGTGTATTCCCTCTAGCTGGCACCTGTTGTGAGTCCCTTGTTTTAAGATACAGCTTTAAGCATGATAGTGAACCTAAATGACTCTCTCCCATTGTGTCAGTATTATTCATGAGGAAACTGAATGATTAGAGGACACATAGTTTGATGACATCACATGGCAGTTATTGGCTAATAGAAATGTTGTGCCAGGAACATGTTTTATTTGAAGAAATCATGTTCAGTGCATGAGCACCACTATCATACTCTGTGGTAATGGTGAAGTTGAGAATACGTCTGATAGGTTTTATAAGAAGAGAATATGTAAACACTTAAAGGTCAAGACATATATGTCAATTATTATTGGAACAAAAACTTAATTCTGAATGTTTGATGATTTCACATTTATTTTCCCTGAACATGATTCATATCAACCTTGGGATTTGTAAAGTATAATTTCTTTTCATTCAGAAAAGTAGAATGTATGGTTACTTGCTATTCTAGAAACCTACTATCAGATATATATATATATATATATATATATATATATATATATATATATATATATATATATATATATATATATGAGCATCAGGGTGTGGTAGGAGGAGCCATGGCATCTGAGACAGGTTGAAGCTCAGTATCAACAATCATCAAGACAAAAAGTTCACACAAAAAGGATGTATCAAACAGGATGGTTTAAACAGACAAATAGGAAATTTCACAACAAACTAGATTCATTACCCCTTATCTGGCATTGTCGTTCCCCCAGTGACTCCTTCTTGTTCCACCCCTTGTTTCACTCCCTAACTTGTAAGGTACGTCACTAAGAAAGTGCCTTTTTGAAGGAGTCAGTCACACACCTGTTGCACGGCAAAGAGTTCCACACCCTTTTTCTCCTTTCCAGTATACTAGTTTCTGTGCGATGTGAGTTTGCGATTGTAAGACATAGTTTATATGACAAACATACCATGGTAATTAAGCATTCACTTGTTTGGGTAATTGTGACAGCATTGTTCCAGCCCACTAGCCCTTCCCTGCCCAGACTGAGGTCCCACTCACCCGAGTACTGATAAGCTACACCTGTCTCATTTCAGTCACCCATATAACATCCCAGTTTCCCACCTCCAATTTCAAGTATTGTATCCTTATATGCATACCGAGCGTTCTTTGTTCTTTTTGATTCCCCTGGCTTTTGACCTCTGCTTCCTTTTCAGGCTACCCTCCTACGTTGACAACTGCTACTCATATCCACCTCACACCCATTCCTGTCAGTGCCAATAAACTCTTGCAAACTTATTTACCTGTGTCTAGGAGTTCATTAAAGTAATATGACATTTAAAAAGAAATGTAGCCTTGATTCATTGAGTTCCTGGTTTTAAAATGTTTTTACTTCTCAGCATCTCAGATATGCAATACTGACCAAGCCAGTAACCCAGGTAGCGGTTATTGTGAGCTACTGCTTTTGTTCTGAAAACAGCAGTCAATAAATAAGCATGACAATGCATATTGTCAAAACAAAAGAATGAATGACAAAACACATACAAAAATAGATCATAAAAAAGACACCACAGAGGTTTCATGGGACATACCATAGTGTGTGGCTCACAAGAATGTTTGATATGGGGCTAATCTTAGAGTCTGATATCCAAGTGTTTCATTTTGAGATTGCCCACCATACCTGACAAGGCCCACTGGGTCAGATTTAGCTAATGTGGTGCAGTGAATCATGTCCCGAGTTAGACCTCCTGTCTCAGAGGGGCCCGAGCCATCTCTCATACTCTGTTATCCCACTGCCAGCAGAAACACTGGATTAAAAAAAATATATATATATCATTCTCCCTCTCCCCCCCAGGCCTCTGACCAGCTGGATATTTTTTAATACTCCTCACATTTATATTTTGTACTTTTTGTGCTTCTTCTTTTACAGTTTTTCACAGGGTGCATGTATGTGTGTGGATGTGAACTATGGCTATCATATCATATTATATACCTAGAGTCATTGCACAGATGACATCCTGAGTCTAGACCCTACACCAGAAAACATGAGTCTGCTTCATTCTATAAATACAAGACAGGGAAAATGTGGATCATAGTTCATGATGATAAATTATAATTATAATTTATATATAATTCTAATTATATAAATATAATTATTCATAAATGATAATTTAAACAAGCAATGCAGTTTTTATTTTTACATCAATTGATTTTACAGTATGTTTTCATTCAATAAACTTCAGCAAATTAAATGCAAAATATTGTTTACAAGGCACTACACTTATCATAATAGCACTTCATACACTATTGAAAGATTTCATTTGCAATGAAGCACTATGCGCTTTGAATAGCTTGCTCATTAACATGCAGTTCAGATATTCAGAGTTGGTCACTGCTCTTGAGGAATTGTTACACCCCTGTGTTAAGAGGTGAGCGTGAAGACTGAAGGGAGCTGAAGCACCCAGGTCATCAAACAGTTTGGGAGGAAAAAGAGATGCAGTCAGGCAGAGTGTCAGCCACCTACTGCCTGAGTCCCGGGGGTCCCTGCATGGCTTCAGCATCTCCGCCAAATGGGACTGGTTCACATTTAGAGCCATGCTGTGTTTGAAATGTTTTAATCACTCTGGGGGAGGAACTGCTGGGCTAAACATGTGCAACTTGTGTGACTATCAAAAACAGCATTTTTCTATAAAGAGGTTTAATTATTTTGGACTTTATAAGACTGTTGCTAATTCATAAGCATGAGTTGTTATTTTGCATAAAGCACATATTTGTATTCCTGCTCAACAAAATCCAGTCTGGGAATGCAAAATGCTAATATTTAAGCATTTTTCCAGATTCCAAAAGGGATTCTACTCACAAAGTAGTTAAAAATATCAAGTAAGTTCACCCAAGTACACTGACATGGGTAAGTATGAAGGAACACATATGAAGAGAGATACAGCTGTCCTTGAACACTTAAATAATGTGCTCTGATGTCTAATTGAGATACCATATTAAGTTGGCATATGGAAATAGTACATCCTGTTAAATATAGTACATGCTGCAAAAGTGATTTTTTTCTGTCACAATATGGCCCCTCCCTCCTCCTCAAACGTCTCGGGTGTGTGTGTGCGTGCGTACGTGTGCGTTAGTCGGTAGTGCCACGCCCTCTTGTGTCGTCCACCTGATCCTTGTTGTGTGTAATTGTCAAGCGTGTGTATATATATATGTCTCATCTCTTGTTGTATGTTTGTCGGTGTTTGGTGTAATGTAGCATGTGTGCTAAGTGTAGGTGTTTTGTGTTAAATGAAACGTTTGCCTCAACGTACCTTGTCGCCGCATCCTGCTTAAGCCTCGTTCCATCACAGAAACACGGACCGACCAAGGATGCCTGGGAAATGTGAGAAGGGGAAGGGAAAGAATGGGGGTAGACGCCTTCCTACAGCCCATACAGGGAAGTCCCCGTGTCCTTGGGCACCCTCCTGATGCCCACACGAGGTGAGCATGGTCCAGGCGTGGAGGCAGAGGACTGGTAAAATGATTTCCAGTCCTCGGAGTCGTACTCCATGGACTTCAATTATCTCGCGGAGAGGCCATCACTTATCCTGGCCTCACTCCAGGGATCCTCGATGAGGGAGGAACCCACTAGACAATTTTGGGGGGGCCCTGTATATGGTCTGGGGTCGGAAGCAGCTGAGTCCTACGAGGACCGGCCGGATTACGATAACCAACATTTGGAGATGGACTCCGCTCGGTCCTACAAGCCCTGCATGGACTATTCAGAAGGCTGCGCTCAGTATGGAGAGAGAGAGGGGAGTACCATGACATTGGTCTGAGGTCGGAAATGGGGTCCGATTGTGAGGAGGACCTTTCGATGGAGGTAGAAGAGGTCCCTCATGGGGATCCTTCCTTGCAGAGTGACGTTACAGGCTCCGAGAATGACGAGCCCCCAGCACCCAAGGCTTCACCTAAGGCTCCGCCCAGGGCACGCTGCCCCGGGTGACTGGCAGAGAAACATCATCGTCTTCAGAGGAGGACACTCCTTCACACCTAAGCCTCGTGAAGGACAAAAGGCAGCGACACCAGTGCCTGCACTGGAACCGGGCAACATGACTGGTGCGCTTCCTGGCGCGCATGCCCCAAAAATCGGGACAGTCACTGCTACCCAAGCCAGCGAAGGACAGTCTTCCCCAGGCTGGTCAGCCTCCAAACCAGCCGATGACTGGGGGACTGGCTGGGTCGCCTTCTCCCTTCCCCGGACTGTTGAATATGTGTGGTGGTGTTCATCTGCCTGTCCCTGTCACCGTGCCAGGCCCAGTTACCTTAAATGTACCAATCACTTTGTTCCCCTTGTGTGTCTGTGTCAGTGCACATTAGTGTGTGCGTTCCTGTATCTGTATTTGTCTTAGTCCCGGTATTCCCCCCTGTGTTCCTGCTCGCGCTGGCCCCTGGCGGATTGCCCGGTCCGCTGGCCTCGCTGTTTGGCGTTGGTCTCGGGTCCGCAGCCCCTTAGGCTGGCATGCCGGGAGTCGCGCCCTTGAGGGGGGGCTCTATCACAAAACAGCCCCTGCCTCCTCCTCAAACGTCTTGGGGTGTGTGTGTGTGTGTGTGTGTGTGTGTGCGCTAGTCGGTAGTGCCATGGTGTGATCAAACATGACCACCTGGTTGTTTGATGAATATTTGTCTGCTTTTGTTGTTCTGTGTGTCTGTTTCTTCTCAGCACAAGCAACCAAGAGAGTTCTTTTATCCAGTCACATCCTCAATCCTTTTGAAAAGTAAACATATTGTACCACAACTTAATATATTCCAAACGTATAAATGAACTGCGTCATAAAAGGTGCTTGAATGTAATATGGAATGCACCACGATGATGGGGTGAAGGCAGATGACACCCACGTTACAAGGCAGCCAGACTACAGAGCCATATTATCCCACAGTAAAACTCATTTTGCACATTTGCAGCTTCTTGCTGCAATCCACGATCAGCTCCTTTGTCTCACTGACGTTTAGGAGGAGATTATTTTCCTGGCACCAGTTTTCCAGGTGTTTAATCTCCTCCAGGTAGGCCCTCTCGTCGTTGTCCGAGATCAGACCCACGACAACGGTGTCATCAGCAAACTTGACAATGGTGTTAGAGCTGGAAGTGGCTGTGCAGTCGTAGGTGTACAGTGAGTAGAGCAGGGGGCTTAGGACACAACCCTGAGGAGCTCCAGTGCTGAGGGTGAGGGTGGATGAGGCACAGTTGCCCACCCGTACTGATTGTGGTCTGTCTGTTAGGAAGTTGGAGATCCAGTCGCACAAGAGAGAGATGCAGTCGCACTCATATAGTGCAGGTGAAGTAGCATAGTTATGTTGTAGTACTGGTGGTGTTATGTGGTAGTGCAGTGTGGTAGTGATGGTAGTGAAATGGTAGTGATGTAGTGGTATTGCGGTATAGTGGTGTAGTTGTGCAGTGCTGGTGCAAACATTCTAGTAATCAAATATTCTAGTTCCAGTAAGGACTCTG
Organism: Electrophorus electricus; assembly: GCF_041902795.1. Classification (NCBI taxonomy): domain Eukaryota; kingdom Metazoa; phylum Chordata; class Actinopteri; order Gymnotiformes; family Gymnotidae; genus Electrophorus; species Electrophorus electricus. The sequence continues at coordinate 22,373,762 of NC_137500.1, forward strand.
GCTGCTGCATTTTGAACTAGCTGGAGCATATTTAGGCACTTAGTGGTACAGTCAGATAGTAAGGCATTATAGTAGTCCAATCTTCAAGTAATAAATGCATGGACTAGCTTTTCTGCATCATGTGAGAACAGTATGTTTATAGTCTTTATAATGTTCCTGAGGTGGAGAAAGGCAGGATCTAGAGATAAGCTGTTCGAGTGGTAATAAGTGCCTTTCTGTACTTGAGAAGGCTCTCATTCCATGCAAGCTGGAAGACTACAAGTTTAGTGTGGCTCCATTTACATTCTATTTTTCGAGTGTTTTGATTAAATTGCGAATGCGGTCATTATACCAAGGTACTAATTTTTTGTCCATAATTTTTTTGTTAAGCGGAGCAACATCATTGAGTGTGCAGTGGAATACTGATTCTAGGCATTCAGTCATTCCAAGCTATGTGGAGTTTGAGGGTATCCTAGTCGCAAATGAGAAGGCTGAGAGAGTTGCAATAAATCTAGATGCACTGGCTGATGTGAATGTGTGTGGTAGCGAGGTGAGGTTACTATATTGAGGCTTATATGTAGTTCAAATGAAATGAAGGAATGGTCTGAGATGGCATCACACTGGGGTAGTATGACTAGGTTACCTATGTCTACGCTGTATGTCAGTACTAAATCAAGCGTATGTCCACCAGAGTGTGTGGGTTCTCTTATACTTTGGGTGAAACCAATTGATTCTAAGGCTGATCTCAGAGGATCTTGGGCCCTATCAAAGTGAATATTGAAATCACCAACAATAATGGCTCTTTCTACTAGAATGACTAGATTAGGGAGGAACTCTGCAAACATGTTCAATTCTGAATAGGGTCCAGGTGGCCTGTAGATGCTGATTAGTGGAAGAGGCTGGGTAGGCTTCTTATTGCTGGCTACATCATTTATGCTAGTAAAAATTATTTCCAAGGACTCAAAATCATAACCAGCTTTTTTGGTTTATACCTAATGTGTCTGTATAAATAAATGCCACCTCCATGGCCAGTTAGAAGAGGGCAGCGTATATAGCTGTAGCTAGAAGATCACGCTTCATTTAAAGCTATGTACTCATTTGGCTTGATCCAGGTTTCTGTTAGACAAAGTACATTACATCTATGATCTGTTAGGATTTCATTTATCATGAGTGCTTTAGATGTTAAGGATCTGACATTTACTAAACCCAGATTTAGATGAAAGGTGCAGGCAATGTTCTGTGAATCAGTTACTCTAATACTAATTAGGTTGTTAAAACATGTTTTTATTTGTTTTCTGTATTTCTGCTTAGCTCGGGGAACAGACACAGTGTCAATATGATGAACCTCGGGTGATGTCACGTAGCCACCAGCAAACGGTTAGTTTAACCTGTTTGTCTACTGCTTGGTCCCTGCTCTGTATTGACATAGAATAACCTTTAGTATTTGAACATAGAAGGTATAAAGTGGTTGAAGGTAGATGTAATAAATCCCTCAGTCAATGACTGACCTTGAAATCAAACAACAATCTCATACCATTACCATTTTGAAGAGTATGAGTGGTATGTAGACCCTGCTCAGTGCTTTCTATAACTTTAGCAACAGTTTGTGCAATTAGATGCGTTTTACCTGGGTTTTTATAATGGATGTGCATGCTGCAGTCATTTCTGTCGGGGAAATGAGAGAAGCTACATTGAAGGTCAGTGCAGGCTGTGCCAAGATGGGCCAGATCCTAAACTAACCATCTGTCATCACACACTGTGGGAGATTTTCACCTGGGAGGGTGCCTCAAAGATTCATGAGTGCGTGTGCGCCATACCCGATACACGACCATAACAAACCCCCTCATCCTCTTCTCACCAAAACTGCTCTTGACAATGAACTGGTGCTCTGGATGTTTTCACAGACACAGTCAACAGAAGACAACAGTACTCTGCTGTGATTTTTGCACTGCTGTACCATGTTCATTTGTTTGCATGCATAACATATATGTTGGCTTATGTATGATACACACAATTCCAGTGTGTCTGCATCTGTGGGAGAATGAACTGTATGTGAGGACAAAAAAAGAAAAAGAAAATCCTCAAGTCTCTGAAACACAGTTTTGATGGCGCAACCCTCCCCCCTGTAAACAAGTCTTCTCATTGTGAAGTTCTTTATGGTCTCGCAACCACACTTTGGAATTTAGATTTGCCTCTCCGTTTTAATCTCACCGCGAGCCCTGAAGGGCAGACATTCAATTTTCAACTGTCAACAAGTTCTGCCTGTCTCTGTCTCACACATCTTTCGCACGCTATCGAGAGCCAATGCTCACAGCAACTAGCCATCCCCTCACCCCGCCGCTGTTCACTAGCCTGTTCTGAATGGGCAAGGACAGGAAATGTCATTTAATAACGGAACATTAGCCACAAAAAAACATGATAAATGTTTGAAATGAAATGAAAACTGATAAGAAAAAAAAAGGGTCAAATAATGAGCTGTCATTATTTGTAGCCAATATGATTAAAATCGATTCAAACGTTTAGTCAAGTCTACGTACATTTTTGTGTGTGCGTACAAAGACACATTTGATCTGTTTTTCCATAATGAAATCATCCCAGAAGTGCTCTGCTGATATTTGTATCATTTAAACTGTCAGTCAGTTTCCGATTTCCAATGTAAATGCAATTCTTAGAAATGCTCATTGGCCATGTATTAATTTGGAAATAAGTTGTAACATAAATGCAGGACAAAGAAATATGACAGCAGAAGGCCATCACTAAAAATATAGGAATAGGGGGCCACAGGAGAACTGCAAAAATGAAATTATCCATTAACCCTAAAGAAATTACGGAAATTATCCATTGCCCTAAATGCTGTATCGTTTATTGCAAAAGTCATTTTTGGTTTGCTTTGTAAGTAACATTACATTAACATTTGTTTGTCAATCATCAGGATTTCTCTGTCAATTTAATTTCTAATATTTGAAATAGACATTCAGATTATACATTATATTTTCTCTACTTTTATTTTGAAGCTACACAAGCTTCATGAACATTCTCTGACACAGAGACATTGTGTCTCACACAGCTGGACACCAACTCAGTGAGATTTTAGCAAAACAGTGCAGGGCGATAGTAAACCCAGAGACATCAATAGAGATTTGCAAATGGGTGTCTATGCCCTCCAGGAGAATGGCAAAAATGAAAAAGAACTAGCCGTGCCATAAATGTTGAATTGCTTAATGCAGAAGTCATTTTTAATTAGCCTTTTAAGTGATGTTACATTACGATTTGTTCATCAGGGTACCTCTGTTTGACAAGTTGGGGAAAATACAATGTGACAATTTCAGACATCCAAATTCTGTATTTTCTTTCCTTTATGTTGGTTAGTCTTCATCAACATTGTCTGCCACAGAGATCATCTGTCTCATATGTAGTGCAACACAAACTGATTGAGGTTTTAGCAAAGCAATGCAGATCAATCAGTAATGGTGTCACAGATCGCCCAAACTGTAATCTTTCCGACTCAAATTGTGATTCAGGGCTGTTGTGCGGAAACAGCACATCTCTGAGGTTCTAGTGCCTCTATATCTCAGTATACTGTAAATCTGGAGACATGATGGCATGGTTGAATAAGAATAAATAAAACTAAATGGGAACTATTAATGATTTAAACTAAAAATGCATGTTTATTTGCTTCAGCCACCCAAGAACAGGCCTACTGACGCCCCTGAAGAGCAGTGAGCAGCAAGGTTTATAAACAAGTAATGAAAAAGGCAGTATTTTGGTATGAAAAAGGCAGTGTTTTGGTATGAACCTCATGCAGTGCTGATAAATACCATCTTACACAGGACAATATGTTGTCCTTGGGGAATTAGGGCCAATGGCAAGCTGTATCTTTCAACTCCCACAGTGCACACGAACAGACAGAACCATGAAAGAGCACGGCAGGGTGCCCCAGAGGAATGCTGGGCGTTATTTGTGTTCACTGGACGCCATCAACCTTGGCCATTTATGTTACTTTCCACACAACTAATTCATGAGACCATTCATTAGTGATACTGGATTGCAGGTGGTTTCCCATAGTGGGAATAAAACCTGGATCCCTCATGTGACTAAGCTTTTGCTGTTTAATAATTACCACATTGAAGGAAGGTTTTGTGCACAGCAGGTCCAACAGTTAACAGTTTAGTATGCAGCAAAACAGCTAATGTGTTTTGTGTTATTTTTTATTTATGATAAAATAAATCATAAATATGAAAGACAATGCACACATGTGAAACAAACTGTACAAGTATAAGTGATTGTTTTACACTAGTAGTGGCATTAAAAAGTAATATTTTTAATCAGGAGGAAACATGATTTATGCAACATGTACATTTTACTTTTGGGAAGGGTAGAACATGTTAGTTGATACAATTGAGGAGTTGTTGTTTCTGGCAGATTCCAGCTATTGCTTGTAGTAGTTGAACAAAGACTGTAACACCAGATAATAATCAAAGAGATTTTCTCTCTTTCACTCTCAGACTCGAGCGCTATATAGCAAGCATTGTTCTAGCAGTGTTTAGGCCTTCCTACTCAGTGAAGACAGTTCTATTCGATCAAACAATTATGAGAGGCACTGTGATTACAGAGTCCTCCCACACTGACAAGTTGAGCTATTAGGTCATAGGTGAAACACACACAACTGCCACACATCACGGCAGTTAGCTTTCTAAAGCACCTTTTTCCATGTTTACTGGTGCTTCAAGATGAGCAACCTTGCACAACAGTCTCCACACTACTCTGAAAACACAATGGGGATGTTCTAAGCTCTGGGAGCATGTCACCAAAAACACATGTACACAGCCCACAGCAAGCATGTGTAGCATTGTAATCAAATGCTGTGGCCCAGTAACATGCTGACCCCAAAACCACCGCCTGTCTCCACAGAAATGAAGGATAGACAGAGCTAAAATTGCATTGCCACATAACAGGAAATAAACCGACATAATGGACATAAAAAAAAAAGAAAAAAAGAAAAAGATTTCCTGCATGGGACGAAACGGGAGTCCTTCACCTTGGTGTATGAAACAAGTTATGAAAAATAGCTATGCTCTTTTTAAGACTCACATGGGAAACCTGTGCTCTCTCAATGTGTATTATTATATGAATATAAAGTGTTGTAATCTGACAACATCAAAGATATTTTGATAGTAAAACATGGTTGGCTAGCTATCTAGCTTTATATAAAATATAAGCAACAGAAATAAAAGTAGCAAATGCAGCTGATCTAAATCATGACGTCCAGCAATGAATACTGCATGATGAGGCATGCACTGAAGAGAAAAACAGCTTCTGCTGTTATAATGCTATTAAGTTACTGATTTTACATATTTTGACCACCTATATGCACAGATGTTTAGATAACGTTAAGCCACATAGCTAATGATATAATCTAGCTAATGATGACCATATGCCATGCATAGCATAAGCCAGCGGCTTTTGATAATCGACCAATTGCAATGTAAATATCACCAAAGTAAAATGTATAGTTACCAAAGTATTTCCACACATTTTGCTAGTCACATTGTGATGCTTTTTACATCCATATTCACAATGGCATTGGGCATAGCAAGCTAACTAGTCCCACATCTTGCTATTGACAAGTTTCCATCCAATTCAGACCTTACTTTCCCTTACCACTTTGAGGTTCTATTTTGATTATTTAATGAGATCCACTGAAGTAACTCACAATTTGATTAGTCTTTTCAATTTTATAGATATTTTATTACTTTTATTTACATGACATAATTACTCAAGTAGAAGTAACATATTATTTTAAACTAACAATACTTGAGTACAGTGTCATGATTAGTCCCTCCCAGGTTCCAGCTTCCATGGTTTCCCTGTCTTGTGTGTTTTTGTTCCATGCCTTATTTTGTTTTCTTCTCCCCTCGTTTGAGTGCTTGAACCTGTCCCTCGTTTCTACCTTTGTTTCTTGTATTTAAACTCTGTCTTAAGGCCTGTGTTTTCGCTGTTCATTGTTAGGCTTCATTGTGTTTGGTCGTTTTGATGGTTTTGCAAAGCCCGGAAGTTTGTACTCCATGCCTTTGTGTTCTCTTGGCCTCTGTGTTCCGTAGTCTTTGTTATAGCCTGCTTCCCGTTTGCCTTTGTGTACTTTTGCTTTGTCTGTCCTCGGCCTTGTCTTATTACTCACGGATCCCCGTGCTCTCCGTATTGGCTCTATGACCCTGGATTGCTTTAACGGCTCTGATTTCTGAATTTGCCCCTATTAAATCTCGCTCTTCTCGAGACATGCGTCTGCCTCCTTACCGCTCAACGTTACAGAATGAACAGCGCAACAAGGATGCAGCGAGAGAGCGAGACTCTGGTAGGCGGTTGTTCCCCTGGGACGAAACTCCGGCTGTTTCTACACAGTCTGAGTTCGTTACATCTCAGCATCACCCTACCTCATCTCAGCCAGTCCCTACCTCCGGCGTAGAAGAGATGCCGCCCGTCTTGTTCCTGTTCCCAGCATAGTGGATGCCACTGGTCCCGTTTCCTGTATCAAGTCCATTCCTGAAGTTATGGCCCCTGAACATGCCGCTGCTGGTCGCCGCAGTCCTGCCTCTGAACCTCCTAGACCTGCTGCCGATGATCGTCGCAGCTGCATCCCCGGACCCACCAGTTCCTGTTCCTGGAGTGGAGGGAGCCACTCCACATATGCCCGTGTCTCATGCCAGGCCTGTCCCCCTGGTCGCTCCTCGAAGCTCTCCTGTGTCTTCTACTGCCTCTGCCCCGGGTTCCCGCACGTATTGCCATGGCCTGTGTCTCCCGTTTCCCGTATGCCTCCTGTGTCTCTGTTGTTGCCTGCTCCTACTGCTTGTTGTTTTTGCCTTCTACGTTGCCTGGTTTTGTTTTTGCTCCTGTTGTGTTGTCTGTGCCCGTTCTGGTTTCTGTGTCTCCCTTTGTTTCTATCCCTGTGCCCGTCTGTGTTCGTTCCAGTGCTCGTGTCTTCTTGTCCCTGGCCTGGTCCGTTTTGCGTTCTTGTAATCCTCGTCCTCCCTCCCGGCACTTTTTTCGTCTTCAGTCTGTTTCTGTTGGTTCTGCGTCCGCTTCTGCTGCTGTTCTTGTGTCTTCTCCTGGTTCGGCTGATGTTCTGGTGCCTGCTCCTCGTCGTGTCCCGTGTTGGGTTCCTGTTTCTGGCCTATCTGCTCCTGTGTCTCATCTGGGTCCTATCCCTGCTCCACGTCTTGCCCGTTCTGTTCCTGTTGGTTTAGCGTCCTAGTCCTGTTTTTGGTTTTGATGGAGAGTTACTAAACACATGATGTGGATATTTTCACGTCTGTAAAAACTATGGGATTAAATGGACTAACAGATCTTTTCAGTTTGTAATCACATTCAGCATTAATTGAGCATTCCCTCCTTTTGTTGTACATGCGCAGATCACCGTGACACTTGTCAAAATAAAAGTCAGTGCAGAACAAGATTTGATGGCCATTTACACTCCCACCAAATCATGTGTGCTTTACAAACCATGAACCATAATAATCACAATTAATTTTCATTCTTGAAATGACCACAGAATAATTATGCATAATGACACATTTACCTTTACATGTCTGAAGTTCCTTATTTGGAGATCGATTATGCTGAATAAATGCAAGCTCCCAGACAGTGAGCACAAAAACTTCACAAGGCTGTTCTAAAAGGCATGCTGTCATCAGTATGAGCCTGCTAATTGCTGTGGTCTACAGTTGCTTCCTTGTATGATCCATTGGGGTTTGTAGTACCCGTTGTGCTCAATGGAAAAATAATATTACAAAGGATATGTGGACAGGGCACAGGCTGAGATGATCCCCTGATAGATGAACTCCAGTTTAATTGTTCCCCCCAGCTTGCCACTGGGGGAAACAAAGGTCTTGAGATCATGTTTACCTCCAGTCCCTGGAGCAGTATGCTATCCTCCTCCTGAGCATGACCTCCCTGTGGCTGTATCATGTGGATGGAAACGTTCGAAAGGCAAATATAAAGCAAGAAAGCATAAGCCCACAAACAAACAAAAACAGTGACAAATCTGTCAGTCTTTTATCCTCATAATTGCACTGTTTAAGAACGATGTGCAATTTTCTGAGCTAATCTGACACTGCTGATATTTATAGACTAACAATTCTCATCAATCACAAAGAAATATTAGACTAATTAAGACTCAGGCATATCTCTCTCTCTCTCTCTCTCTCTCTCTCTCTCTCTCTCTCTCTCAGTAATGTTCATTTTTCTAGTGTTTTATTTCAAATTTTCACCCATCTCTATAACATTCCAGTCTCACAGACTAGTGCTGTATCTACACCCCACTTCCCCTGCTGAGGAATTAAATCTCTGCAGTTTCCTTAATGGATGACTTGCAGTAAAGCCCTTTAATTTTTTCCCCCCGTGGAAATTAAACAGTGGACCAGGGGGATGACAGGCATTGGTTGCAGGATTTATAAGTTAATCAGGCTGTTTGCTCAGGAGACTCCTCATCTCCTCAATTTGTGAGGTAGAAAGAGAGTGAAAAGTTTGATCGAGAGCTTTAATTTCAGGTCCCATTGGTCACTGTCTGTGTGCTTACTGCTGGATTATCTACAGCTGACCTTTAAGTTGTCTGTACTGCCACACCACTGGTGGATTTAATGTCTCCCACAACCAGTACTACAGTGGAAGGTCACAGTTAAAATTATCCAGACTTAACCTTTCATTATTTGTGCTCAGAGCTGGAATACTGCTGTAGGTTTTTGATTTTTCCTAATATGAGTTTTTATAAAACTTTACAAATACATTTCTAGTTACTAAACATTACTAGTACACATTACATATTCCCATATGTCAGTGTGATTTCAACCATTCCATCCTATGCACTGATGACTCTGCAGCTTGCCTTCAGAGGTCTCCCATGAATGGCATTAAGCTTCAGATCAAAGCACGCACTGTAGTCTACTAAAGTTCGATGTCATTCAAGTTTACATACATGAAACATCATACCATACATTTGTTGCTGTTAAATGTTTATCTATAAGCTCTCAAGCCATGTGTGAACATACGCAGCAATAAACCCGACCAGTTCGCAACAATAGTGAATGTAATGCATGTTTAACCTGTTCTCAATAACAGTATATGACTATACTATAGACAGTACAATACACAGAACAACAAACCAAACAATTTCTCAATAACAGTAGAGTATATTATACACAACAATAAACCTAACCAGTTCTCAATAATGGTTCATCACTATACTGTAGACAACATATACACAAAAATAACCTAACCAGTGTTCACTAACAGTAGACAAAACGCTAATGATATCAATAAACCTAACCAGTGCTCACTAACAGTAGACAATATGCTACATACATCAATAAACCTAACCAGCTTTCACTGTATCACTATACCATAGGCAGTATAATAAACCTAACCCATTCATAACAGTATAGTACTCTATAGACTACATTAAACCTAACCCATCCTCAATAACAGTAGAGAGTATACTACTAAAAATGGATGATAAAACAAAAACTTGCACTTTGGATTAAAATGACTAGCAAAGTATGTGCTTTGGTCTTTTTAAAGCTATATATAATTCTTGCAAAATGGGGTTTGTTCTTGCCCTGTGAGACCACAGAGAGAAAAAGAGGGATAGTGAAGCTCTGACATGGATACCTGTAACACAGCAAATTCCTGCTGTGATATTTGACTAAAGGCAGTGTACATGAACGCACTCACAATATCTGTGTTGTGAAATCAGTTTTCTTGTCTGGGAATACATGAATGTGAAATATTTTAACAACTAAGATAGCAGCGAGAATTTGGGCTTGAGTTCTGTTCAGGTTCTGCTGTTGTACTAGAAAGCTGAACTTCCTGAATGAAGATCTAAGGACTGTGCAGAACAAAACACAGATGGGGAAGTGGTCCTCTGACAAAAGGAATGGCTAGTCTAAATCTATGGCCTTCTCCGGACTCGTGGCCTTAATGTGCACATTCTTAAAAAAGTTCACAGGGCGAAGGGCTGTCTATTTCTGTCACTCATCTAGGTCTTAAAGGATGCAGCCTCTAGCAGACTTTGCTTGTGTTATTACCCAAACATGGATGTGACAACATAAATGAAACAGGAATGATTTTGCTTACAGATTTGTATGCTAATTAAATTAGCATTAGTTACACATTGGATGATACGTGTGTTTGAATTGTTTTAAAATGTATAACTTTATAAATTTAATAACTTCTGACCTTCTATAACAATAGATTCTCTGAATATGAACAGTGTAACTTATTTTGTAGTCTGTATTAAACGAAATTCCGTATCTCTAACTGTTTTTGGGAGACCTGAATGATTGGATCAGGAAATAAACTCTGGTGCTGAGTGCCAGCAGTGGTTATTAAACACATGAAGGAGAGCAACTGCGATAACTGTGAACGTCTAGCATCTGGTATCATATTTTGGCATCAGTGTTAACCATGGTTAAGAGTCGAGCTGAAGTCCCCTAGTAGTTCTTATATACTTATAGCCATGCAGCCTCGCAAAATCCATGTGATGATGTTGATCAGTTCAGTAAAAGTAACAGGACATCCAAAGTCCATGAAACTGGAGTCCACGGGTCCACCCTGAGGAGATTTCGACTGGTCAGAAGAGTTGGGAATGTTAATATTATCTAGGGGTGAGCATGAAGGCGATGTAAGACAAACTGAGTCAGCATGGTCATGTCTCTTTTTTTGGGGGGGGGGGCATGTTGCCCAGTGGTGATGCCCAGCAATGCTGACATAAGTGAATCCTGAAATATCCTAATGCAGTGCTTCTCACGGCAGGCTTTTGTAGTTTTATCAGGCTCTAACACACCTGATGCAGCTCATGAAGCATCTTATAATTACCCAGAAGTGAATCAAGAGTGTCAGAGAAGAGACAAAACACACACACACACACACACACACACACACAGAGACACAGACAGACACAGACACACAGACAAATATAAGCTGTATTGCATGGTAACAGGGAATGGCCAATTATAAATGAAGAAAGGTGGAAAGAAAAACTTTACTGTGTAAAGCGTAAGGAAATCCTTGACTGGTGCAGTTGCATTTTTCCAGTAGAAATTAAGCTCCTTATTCAGTATCACTGTGATGACCTCTTATTGCTTTATCGAAACATCCTAGAAACCTTTTGAAATCTTCCCTGAAACAAGCCTCATGAAATGCACAAACGCTGAGAAGTACATGCAGAGCAGAATATAATGAAAGTGCTCGGCAGCCAACTCTACTCTGTCCTCCTCACCTCAACACTGCTGCTGTTTTTAGCCATGCTATTAGCATCAGGCCTCTGATCTAGCGGCGAAACTTCATGCTGGTACTAATGTGGGGAGAAAGGTGGCACAATAATCAACTGAATGAAAGCCTGGGCACTAAGTAATCCATCCAGCTACCCCTAGCCAGCTCCCGCTGGCCTGCGCTACACTGATGATAATTGGCTTTTTACTGTTATTAACGAGGAGAAGGGTTGATGCAGGATGTGCAGAGACTGTGACTAATAAGCTTCTGTCAATCCATTCTTTTTTTTACACATAGATATTGTGGTCAAATGTATATGGACACCTGTGTCTGACAAACCAGCTACTTTGATTCACACACACACACACACACACACACACACACACATACACATTATACACTGCCTGGCCAAAAAAAAAAAAAAAGGTCACACACTCTAATATTTCCTTGGACTGCCTTTAGCTTTGATTATGGCACACATTTGCTGTGGCATTGTTTCCACAAGCTTTTGCAATGTCACAACATTTATTTCTGTCCAGAGTTTATTAATTTGTCACTGTGCAAAGTCTTCTCCAGCACATCCCAAAGATTCTCAATAGGGTTCAGGTCTGGACTCTGTGGTGGCCAATCCATGTGTGAAAATGATGTCTCATGCTCTCTTTCACAATTTGAGCCCAATGAATCCTGGCATTGTCATCTTGGAATATGCCCGTGCCCTCAGGGAAGAAAAAATCCATTGATGGAATAACCTGGTTGTTTAGTATATTCAAGTAGTCAGCTGACCTCATTCAGCAACATAATGTTGCTGAACCTAGACCTGACCAAATGCAGCAACCCCAGATCATAGCACTGCCCCCACAGTCTTGATGGGTGCATCACTTCAGCCGCCTCTCTTCTTACCCTGATGCGCCCAGCACTCTGGAACAGGGTAAATCTGGACTCATCAGAACACATAACCTTTGCTCCAGAGTCCAATCTTTATGCTCCCTAGCAAATTGAAGCCGTTTTTGCTGGTTAGCCTCACTGACAAGTGGTTTTCTTAAGGCTACACAGCTGTTTAATCCCAATCCCTTGAGTTCACTACGCATTGTGCATCCTTGAGTTCTACTGTTGTTTTTCTATGATTTGATTTTACCACACGTTTAAGTGATCGCCGATCACGATCATTCAAGATTTTTTTCTGACCACTGTCCTTCCACTTTTTAATAATGCGTTGGACAGTTCTTAACCGATTTTAGTAGTTGCAGCAATCTCCTTAGATGTTTTCTCTGCTTGATGCATGCCAATAATTTGACCCTTCTGAAACAGATCAAAATCTTTTCCACCACAGGATGAGTCTTTCGACATGTTTGTTTAACAATGAGAAGCTACTCACTGCATCAGTTAGGGTTAAATAACTTGTTGCCAGCTGAAACAATCACCCATGCAGTAATTATCCAATGGGATGCTCTTACCTGTTTACTTAGTTAAATCCAGGTGGTGACCTTTTTTTGGCCAGGCAGTGTATGTGGTCAAATATATGAGCTTGTTGGACAACTCTTTCTAGAACCATGAACATAACGGTGGAGTTGCCTTCCCTTTAAAACAGCTTCCACTCTCCTGGGAAGGCTTCCCACAAGATTCTAGAGAGTGTGTCTTTGGAACATTCAGTAAAACAAGAAACTGTCAGGTCAGGCACTAATGTTGAATGAAGAGGCCTGGCTCACAATCAGTGTTTCAGTTTATACCAAGGGCCACAAAGTTGGCATACAGTTGCTAAAATGTCTTTGTATATTGTAACAATTACATTACTCTTCTACTAAGGGCCCTAACCCAAACCCAGAAAAAACATTATTCATCCTCCATAAAACTATACTCTTGGCATTATGAGATTTTTCACTCCAGAGAACACATTTCCACTGTTCCAGAATCTTTACACCCCTCCAGTGACGCTTGATAAGCATAGTGATTTTAGGCTTTTGTGCAGCTGGTTGGCTATGGAAACCCATTTCATGAAGCTCCTGGTGCACAATTCTTGTTCTCATATTACTTACAGAGGCAATCTGGGACTCTATAGTGAGTGATGCAATGAAGGATAGCTGATTTTTATGTGCTGTGAGGTTCAGCACTCTACTCTGGGAGTTTATGTAGTCTACCACTTCATGGATGAGCTGTTTTGTTGGGGCAAATTCGTAGAAAAAATGGTGATGCTATTTTTCAAGCACAATCCATTCTACTGGCAACATTTATTTGTGAATTTTGCATGGCTATGTGCTTCATTGTATACACCTATTAGCAACAAGTATGGATGAAACACCTGGGCTCAATAATTAAGACAGATTCACATACTTTTGTCCATGTAGTGTTTGTGTTCATCAGTAGGCAGTTGCTTCCACATACGTCTCACGACGAGGACACAAACATCCTCTATGGTTCTGGAATTACCAAACTCCAAAAGGACATGCTTGCACACAGTGTGCTGAGGGGCCACATAGAGACAAGGTAAAGCTTCTGCAATCTGAAACAGTCCCAATAGCCACTGCTCTATCAAGAGAGACCTTCAGTGTACCACAACAGCATCACAACAAGGTCACAACCAGCAGAACCGAGGCAGATGCAGTCTCCGGTGCTGATTGGAGCTTTTTGAGGTTATTTGTCACATACAAACCTGCTGAAGAAGATCAAGTGTGATTCTTACCCAGCCCTAATTTCCCAGAGGAGCACACAGACTTAGGTAGAGCCTCCCACCTGACAACATGACTAACCTGGCATGTACAGGCAACCTCTGGGGGACTAGCCACACATTCCGTGGTGTAGCTCAGCGGGAGAAACATGGGAAGGAAAGGCAATGGTGCAGGGGAAACAGACTCATTCTCTGCAGGTGATTACATTCATCGATTCCCTGTGAGCCTTCTTCATGCAATTATCTCGCTACACTGGACAAGTACAAAAACATCAAACCAGGGACTTCTGGGAAACCAGGCACTGGTATCAGAGATGCAGAGCCAATTACTACTCAAGATCTGCTGTAATCCTCCAGAACACGGATTATAATTTCAAATTGAGGTTGCAGTAATTGGTATATCACATGTGACTCATACCCAGGTGAGGTTTAAAGTGCTTCTCCTCATAAAAATCAGCATTGTCTAACACTCAGACTAATGTATTGAAAATGTATTGAAATGCAAGTTATGCTTGTACCTACACAGTCAGTTTGAAGTTTGAATTGTTCATTGTTATGAATATTTTGTCTGTATGATAAATTATATCCTTTAGGGAGGTGTTCATCATCACAGTCTCTATTGACCATCTCTATTTCTCGGTCTGTGCTTCTACATTGTATTAGATATTCACACTTACACAGAAAGAAGAGACAGAGAGAAAGTTCTCTCCCCCCCCCCCCATGAGAGGTTTGATAAAGAGTTAAATGCTTCCTGATTGCCCTCAATGGGGTAGTTCACAGTCATCTTATTCTATCGATTTCAATTTGCTGCCCCATTGCTTTCCTCATGCAGATTCTCTATTCGCTGCTTTTAGAAAGCTCAGCTAATGAGGCTGAGAGATATGGATTTTTTTTTTTCCAAAATAGCATAAAACTTTAGAGAGTGAATAAAACTGTTCTGTTAACCATATGTTATTTGGAAATTCTGTAGGAAGGAGTTTGTCATCACCTCTCCCATTTATGCTCTCTCACACACAAACACAAACACACGTGCTCATGTCTGATATCCTGATTTTTCAAAACTGAATTATAATTAATTTTAATTACATTATATTTATTTAAATTATTACTCTTATTTAAATGATAATGCTTAACTACAATAACTTGCAATCCAGCCAAGCTGCAACCAGCTCTAGTCCTGTAGTGTTTAGTTCTGGTCCCAGTGTAGCACACATGATTCAGGTAATTAAGTCAGTAGCATTTATATATTACAGCCAAGGGTACTGCAAGTAAACTGCAGAGTATAGATATCCAGGGCTGTAGTTTGGCAGCCTGGATGAAGCTGAACGGTACCAGTCAGTACAGAATCCTTCTGCAAGCATATTCTAATGGTGCTCCACACCACAAAGTCCAACAAAAGATAACACTTCAAGGGCCTTTTAGAAATCTTAATAGCAGATGCGAAACAGAGATGGATGAATGGGAGAATGACGTGTGTGCACGTGCATATATATATATATTAATTCATTTATTTTATATATATATATATATATATATATATATATATATATATATATATATATATATATATATATATATATATATATATATATATTTATTGTGTGTGTATGTATGTATGTATGTATGTATGTGTGTGTGTGTGTGTGTATGTATGTATGTATGTATGTATGTGTGTGTGTGTGTGTATATGTATGTATATGTGTGTGTGTGTGTGTGTGTGTGTGTGTGTGTGTGTGTGTGTGTGTGAGTGAGAGAGCATGCACAAATGGGAGAGCGAGCGCACACAAGCACGCACACAGAATTCAGAGCTGTGGTACTGAATTCCACAGGTCTCCAGGAGCAGAGCTAAATATAAATTCTGCATGGTGGGAATGTTCTCACAATGGTAAAGTTGTAGAAATTCACACAAGCTGACTTCTCTGAAAATGCATGAACCAGTTAAACTCCTGACTAGAATAGGTTTAGTGCTGGTGACTTTACTTATGACTAGGCTTGTATGAAAACAAATTAATGAAAATTAATTTCTTCTGTGAATTCCTCCTTTCTATGAATTCCTTCTAATTCAACTCAGCCAAGTTTTTCATCCACATACAAATCTAAGCATATGAAGTGGATGTGGTATAACTATTTTAATTAATAGAAAAGTAAATATAATTGATTCATACCACCACACCCACTGATGCCAGTGGTAGATTTAATGTTAATGAAAAAATCAATAATTTGGACATTATACCTGCAAGCACTTATGGCCTCAATACTGATAATCCTTGTTTTTTACACATCTCAATAACTTTCAAAAACAATAACTGAAGGAGATTTTAATACAGCAATACAACCATGCGTTAGATAAATTAAGCAACACTAGCACAGTGAAAACTTGGCAGCCAACAGAAGCATTAAAACAACATTTGATTGATTTTGGAATCATCAATAGCTGGCAGGTACATCATCCATCTACAAACACAATATTCATACTTTTCTCCCTTTCATAACTCTCTCTTACATATTGACTCCTTTTTAACAAGTAATTCATCCAATTTATTAGTGACCGCATTCCTATTTCATTAGAGGTAAATAATAATCAGTTATATAAACCATCAAGTAGAGGGTGTTTTAATACACCTTAAAGATCCAGAATTATGACCCAACACCTTTGTGGGAATCTGCTGCATTTATAAGATGCAAAACAAACAATCTTATATTCATCTTTTAAAAAAAGAAAGCAGCTGAACAGCATAAATATTTAGAAGAAAAGATTAAATCTTTAGAAAACAACTAATCCTTTTGTGGATCCCCTGTGGAGATTTAAGCTTGAAATGAATGAAATTATTAATAAAAAAAAGTAATGTAAAAACGTATATACACAATAAGAATACAGCAATAAATCTGGCCAATGTCTCATAAATCAACATATTAAATAAAAGACCATGCAAGGATAAGACTCAGCAAGGATAACACTGTACACACTACTAGAAAATAACAATACACTTCCATCCTTTTATCGTACATTATACTCTCCTAATTCTGCCCTGACCAAGAGGACATGCCGTCATTCCTGAGCAGTCCTAAATGCCTCACTGTGGTATCTACGTCATTAGACAAAATCATAACATCTGTTTTGTAAGACTCTGGACCAAATGCCCAACAGCAAATGCACAGATACCGGTTGATTAAATGCATAATTTACAAGCATTTCTAGCAAACCATTTCATAGGATGTCACAAATAATTTACAGTGACCTCAAAATCTACCAACAAATCTAAACTGCCACTATTACAGCTGTACTCAAACCAAACAAAGAGCTCACTCTTCCATCTAGTTATCGTCCTTTGTCATCATACATCCTGATTAAACTGGTTTCATTAAAGGAAGGCAATCAACACACACAAAAAATTGAATAAATCATGCTCATACTCAAAAAGCAAACTCTGATAGTAGCACTGGATGCGGAGAAGGCATTTGATAAAGTCAGCTAGTCCTTTGTTGTTACTATATTGCATCAGTTTGAATTTGAAGAACTGTTCATCAAAAGGGAGAGGGTATTATACTATTCAACAATGGCCACAGTTACAACTAACAGACTAATAATCACCATCTTTTGAATCACAAAGGGCAACCAGACAAGGTTATCTGCTCTCCAGCCCCATATGCCCTCTTTACTGAGCCACTGACTACCACAATATGTCAAAATTGTGAGATTAAAGGAATACAAGTTAAAAGGAGCCAGCATAAAATGTGCATAAAATGCAGAAAACATTCTTCTATATCTACAATCCTATCTACCTGCTCACAAGCCACAATATTACTCCTAAACTGCTAGCAGTGGTAGGAGAGGTGGAAGCTCAGTGGTTAAGATACTTAACTTGTTGCTGGTTCAAGGCCCACCACTGTTGGGACCCTGAGCAAGACCCTTAACCCTCAATTGCTCAAGATGTACTCAGTCATCATTGTAAGTTGCTTTGGATAAAAGAGTCAGCTAAAATGCTGTTTAAAAAAAAAAAGGAAATGTGGTATTTGGCATCCAACTGCTAAAGTATATTTTGGCAATAACTAGGCATAATATTTCGCTCAAGCTGCCAGCCCTTCTTATTTAAATCACAATCATCTCCTCAATTCAACAGAGGATGATTTAAATCATTAGATGAACATACTACTATTATAATCTCTTATAATAGCTACTATCAAAATGACAATATTGCCCAAGATAAAATTACCTTCTTTCAATGATCCATTGGAAAAACACAAACATAAAATTCAGATATCCATTTCACAAAAAGCAAAATCTCAAGTTTGTTTAGATGCACCTAATTTACTTGCTACACAATTACAAATGATCACAAATTGGATGCACCACAATGACCATTGTAATACTTGGAGTGAAATCAAACAAATCACAACGTAAAGAAATACAGATTTTAGACTAACCATTGATTAGTCCCTTCATTAGAACCCAACAGCTCTGAAAAAATAAGACCTAGAAAAAAACCCAAGCAAAACAGTGGGACTTACTTCTTACAGAACACATCTAACCTCACTCAACATCATGATGAAGACAGGGCCCCATTTAATAACTTTCTCTCTCCATATATATCCAAAAATATATCGGTCATCTTATTAACCTCAAATACACACACACACACACACACACACACACACACACACACACACACCTCGCACATTCTTTGTTCTCGTTTTTCTTTAGCCTTCTCTTGTTCATGTACATAGATTAAGTCCAAGTATTGGATTTAAACACCTCTACACATTAAGAGCAGGTGCACATACAAACATTTTAAATTATCATTATTATAGATGGTGGTGGTGATGGTGTATTTTTTTTTGTTTGTTTGTTTCTTTTGCTTTGATCATTCTTGGTTTTGTGGAAATCCTGAGGGATATTTTATAATTGAATTGGTGATTTTTCTATATAGTTGTTTATATACACATGCAAAAACGGTGGAAAATATTAGTACTCTTTTATTGGTGGCCACACATTAAGCAAGACTTTTTTTTTTTTTTTTTTTTTTTTTTAATTACAAAGATAAAAAATAATTCCTTCCGAGACCTTGCTGAGCTCCACTGTACTGCAGAGCCCTCATTCCTGCAAGATGATGCTATCCTTTCAAAATTGCAAATTAGGCAAGGAGTCAACATTTCAAGTATTTTTTTTTTTATTGTCATTCCTGTCATATACAAGTATACAGTAAAATGATTTTTTCCTCCAGGACCATGGTGCAGGACAAAAGTAGTACACAATAAATGAATATTAAATGCAGGACCAATAATCATGATAACATCACAACACCGACCAGTGCTCGGCATTACAGGACATCAGTAAAGATTAAACAGGCTGCTACTTCTCCAGCAATCTTTTCAATAGCCTGTTTGTACATTTCCTTCCTAATCGGTGATATACACAGAGGAATTGGGTGTGGGATGGATTTGGTGACAGTAGTGCATCTGTTGCATGTAAAGCATCGCACACTTTTGACATGCGCATCCATCTTCATTAAGGCAGACAATGGTGGAGGAACACGCTGTAGCTCCTGCTGAAAAAGGACCTGCTTCAACTACGCTGTTAGCTAATTCGTTTCTATCTTATTCTTCCATTCCTCGGCTTGCGGGAAAAATGATCTAAAAAAATGTAAAACACACAATTCAAGCAAATAAATCAATGAGGTCCTGAGTAATTACTATCCATAATTTGTTCTTTCATGGACTGTGTCAAAACGGGCTAAAGACCTTCATACAGAACTTAAATCATGTCCTCTTAAAGCAGCTGTATTTTTAGAGCTTAATTGCTTATTTAATGAACAATGTTACCCCACATAATCAGTCAGTCTTTCATGGAGAATTATTCTGGACTGTCAAGAACAAGTCTAGAACCCACCTGCTCTCAATATATTAGCGGAGATAAAGAGTCACAACACTCTAAATATGTCCAAAATCTGGACTGACAGGGTTAGAACAAGCTAGCATCTGGTCTTGTTCTTATCTACCCCAACTACTTTGCACATCTGTGGTCTCTTACAGAGATAAAGGTGGTCATATCACAATGGTTACTTTGGCACTACAGCAGAACAAAGTGTCATTGGTATTCAGTGGCTGTTGTGTGGCTATGGTCCTATGATAACAGTCTGGTTACTTTTGATTGGTCAGTGGTGGCAAGCTGTTCTTGATCAAGATAAAACTGAAGAAAGTCTGGGCCTGGGAGGTAAGAGATTTTCAGAGAAGACTTAGGGTGGCACTGAGAGCAGAGTTGGGACGGAGCTGGTGGACGAAGGAGTGCTACATTTCTGTTATTTATGAGTATTGCCTCAGTACAATATCTAACCAATTGTAATGTGCAGCAAATTGGCTGGTATTAGACTAATAAATCCTGTGTAATTTATAAAGCTAGTTAAGCATATCCTCATTACTTCTGCTAGGCAAGAGAATTCACCCTAACAGATTTGTTATTATAAATTGAAGTAACAAAAATATTAAGTTTTACATGCATTAAACCTTTATCTGCTCCCACATCCATCATTGGTTGTAGGTAAGCAGGTTAGAGTAGAGAAAGTGTCAGGAAATCTCTGCTTGGGGAGACGCGCTTGAGTTCCTTTAATCCTGTCTGGTGCACATCGAGTCTATATCTGCCCTGGCACCTTCTCCTCATTATCACCTGCACCTGTTCCTTGTTAACAAGCTCATTTAGATTCTTATAATGCTGCTCTTAGCGCTCAGTAAATCCTCTGCAGTTTTATTATGATGAGGAGCCACAATAGGTGGCATGTTGCTAGAGGGAGTTGCCTTGTTTAAGTTTTTCTATGATATATTGAATGCACAGGCATAAAAAAAACACATCTAGCAGACAAACCCCTTCAGGGCAGATCTGTTCAACCCATTGTCAGGCTAATCAGGCTCATTCTAGATGCATGTATACATGTGCTGAAACTCGAGATTTAAAAACAAGGAAAAGCAGATTAGAAATGCACAAAAAGTATAAACGGTCCTAGACTGAGATAATTAGGCCAATTCTTACATCTTCCTGATAAGTGAAAGTGTTGTACCCATTTCAACTTAATCTGAAAAGATGGTTCAGACCATCATGTGTGCTGTGGTTTGTGGAGATTAATTGTAAGTACTCACAATTTCTGCCTCCATTTATATGTGAACCTCACCTATTAAACATGCTGGTTATTTACAATCCATTCAAAATTCTGGGCCCCATTTTTCTTACATCAACTAACTGGATTGTACTGCTGATTTGACACGATACTGGATCTTTCTGTTCCTCATAAACATGCTTGGTCATGTTGCAAATGTTACACAATATATCTGTAACTTTAAATCTGCTAACACAAGCTTGTTCAACAAACTAGCTAAGATTTCATTGCTATTCTGTTCCTTTGGGAGAAATCTATTGAAATGAATACCAGAACCTTCACAACACTTTCAGTATTTATGTCACAGGATCACCAAGATATTTGGGAAATTCCAATAGTTTCTTTATAAAAAAGGTTCTTTACTCAGGATGTAAATGCTGCAAATGCTGTTCAGCCCACATATAAGCACAGAGGTGCCTTGAGACAAATTCAGACAGTGTAATGCTATGCCGAGTACCACAGAATGTTTGAACAATGAAAAAGCAAGTTAATGTGCTTTGTTTGCCTATGCAACAGGAGTGGTAGACCACAAATATAAATTAAGGCCCTTCCTGGTCCCAAGGAAGGAAATATCAACAGGATGGGCTTTCAAAGAATAATTACCATTAAAGGAAAAACAATGCCATGCCGTAGGTTCTAGTCAATTTATTTAAAGATAAGTTGCATAAAATGATCTATGAAATTGTAGATGTTTAGGTAACAATAACTGAACTGTCAGCATTGTATTAATATTAAATATAATGGCGCTAAAATTCCAACTACTGGTTACAATCTTATCTATTGAGTTAAAATTTCGCAGTTAGTAAAATTGGCAATAATAATAAATAATAATAATAATAATAATAATAATTATTATTATTAATAACAACAATTACATTCTGAAGGCTAAATTTCAGTAGTAGTCTTTGTTTCAGGCTGTAACTGAAAGTTAACTCAGGCAAAAGGGTTTAACCAAAAATACATTTATTAATCAAAATGTCATGACAAGTGAAGACATCAGGTGAATTACTAGCTACCTGCATCTGTGTATGTGCGAGTGTGGGAGGAGATTCTAGCAGACAACAAGGAAGCCGTATGGCTCCGAGTTCACTAGTGCTAGGCTGTGTTTGAAGTACCCTACTACATACGTGTCCCAAATCAGTATGATTGAGTTATGCAACCAAATGTTTCTTCTAGTATGTGAAAGATACCTGTATGACTTGTCTGTACTACTCCAGCTAAATATTCTTGTAGATGACCAGAGCAATCTTCATGATGTACTGCATCCCATAATGCAACGGTGGCGAAAAACTTTCACAAGTAGGCTGAATCTTCATATGGTCATATGACCTCAAAATAAGGTTTACATTTGTTGCATACTGGATTCTATATTGCATATTACTATGGGGACCAGTATACAGTGTTATGAGTGCAGTATGCAGTATACAGTACCTAGAAAGCCATTTCAAACATAGACCTAAGATCTAGTCATGGCCCTATGCTCACAAACACATGGCGTGTGAGAGAACAATAGATGTGAGCTGGGCAAGGCCCACACTGCATGGTATGGAGAGTTATAAAAACTTAAAAGAAGTTATAAAAAATAATTTGGAATATCTGTAGTCCGGGTTGGTTTGGTTGATTCTGGGTTGTTCAAGGAGACTTCATCAGTATAGTTGTAGGTGCCGTTTCTTCTAACCGCTTGCATTTATATAGGGTATTGGTGGAATTATTTCTTTCTGTGTAGCCACAACAGAAGCAGCCAGGTAGAGTGATCAGACAACAGAGGACTCCCTCTGTTAATGGGGTCCACCTGGAGACATATAGATCTACATATGTCCTGTACCTGTGAGGGTACCAGTCTTGGAAGAGAACCCCCTAATCTGTGGAGGCCTTAAAGGAAATGCTTCTTTGTATTACTGATAACTGTGGTAGTTTCAGTAATTCATGTCTAAAAGTTTATTTATTTTTATGAACCTGTTCTTGTGTCCTCTTGGCTCCACAATACCTCTGACATGAGGGATTGAAAGGCATATTTTATAAAAGCTAATTGTGATGGCAGAAGGGAAGGAGTGAGGTGTGAGTGCAAGTAAGGAGTGGCCATTTTCCATCGAATTGGTAAAAGAAAAGAAAACAACAAAAAACAAAACAAAAAGCACATCGGCAAACTGGCTGTAAGCAAACAGGAAATAAAAGGCAAAACAAACATACTGGCACTAAGGACTCATAGCACAGCAACACAGATGAGCAGGCTTTGTTTCAGCACGTCATCTAAGGCATGTGCCGCAGCGCTGGAGGAGTGTACCTGTGGGCTTTAAATAGGTGAGATTACAAATAAGGCACAGATGCTTGTGTTCAGTAATCAGGTGACTAGGAGTAGGGCAGGTGTGGTCATCTAAGGATGTTCCTTGGGCTGGGTGGCTGGTGTAACGTGACATTAATGATTTCCACATTTTTCCCATTGATGACTGTTAATGACTGTATTTTTGTCTGTGTTTTTGAGCCTTGGGCCAAGAATATTAGTCCACACTACCATCCCTTTAAATCTGACACAGAACGCATTTTCAGTTTACCTATCAAAGTATATTGTTTCCTTTCAAGTCTATGATTTTGTACCAGGGCTTCAAATGCAATAAAAATATTGTCTTTTAGTTATGTGATGCATGTGTTATGCATCATCACCCCCTACCCCGAAACAGTCAGTCCAGACTGTTTTAAAATGACAGTCTGGATTATGCCAGATAGGTGTGTGTTTACATGGTACAAAGGTAACCCTTTCATCTTGAATCTTCAACCAAGCACTAAGAGAGCTGCAGAAATTACAGTATTCTTAAAGCAGGGAAGTTATATTGTAGTGATATATGGCAACTTTACCATAGTAGCACATAAAAACACATTAGGTGATTCTAGTCGTTTGTTAGATTTTTGTTTGTGTAATGTGGCTAGTTTAATTCTGGGTTTAAGGTTAATGATTGTTAATGATAAATCCTTGTTTGGACACTAATAAATCTGGAGACACAAATACTCTTATCAATATCCCTTTTAAATACAAAGAACACAAGACTATGTATTTGAACTGATAATTAACCATGTGTGGACCATGAAACTCAGAGACTGTGCACAAAATGCACATTTCATCTAAATAAAAGCCATTAAAAGTTAATAGCATATTGCAACACAACTGAAGCCACTGCTTTCCTAAAACTACTATTCCAACTATTAGATCCATGGGGTCGTGGCAATCAGAAAACCTCAGGTATAACAACCATTAATGTAACTCATACATACATATCTTATTTCCTCAATTATAATCGTCAGAATGTCCCTTAAATCTAGGGACTGCTACAATAATTGGCCAGTAGTGGTCTCTGTTGAAAAAGGCAGAAAGAATTTTTTTATTTGTTAGCCCTTTGACAAAATGACCAGTGTTTCATCAAACATAGCTCTTGGGATTTTAACATAGTACACCATCTTGTGCCAAAGGAGGAAACATGATTCCCACATGTGCAGTGTTCACAGTAGTTCTTTTCAAAATGTAAAATAAATAAATAAATAATTCATATCGTCACGTGTCAGCGCTTACAATGAAAGATGTCACAGCCATGCTGAATTGTGGTAAATATACTTGGCTCAAGACTGCTTTGATGTGGTATTTGGACTTCTGGCCATATTTAGTGTGTTTTTTCATGCTTGAGAAATAGGACACACCTAAACACATGCCTGAGCACACCTGTATACAAAACCATCTGTGTGACTTTGAGGACAGGTATTTGTAACTTACTGTGCTGTATACTACAAGAAGCAGTGAGAAGCATAACATATGACAAGTATGACATTTCAGACCAAGCCCACTCTTCCTTGGGGGTGGCACTGTAAGCATAAGACTTCATATGAGGACAACTGGCAGTGCATTAAGGGTAAGATATCACACACTTGCAGTTAAAAAAAACTAAACAAAAACTGCTTGGCCAATTTTGATAAATCAGGAACTAAATCACACAAGTATGCACTTAGGCAAAACAAGTGCTGACAGTGGGACAGGCCATAAAGGGCAAAATATGCGAGATGTGTCCTTATGTCTAGGGATGCCTCATATTAATAGTGGCTAGAATTTGAATTTTTACTATATGCTACAACTTAAATTGGTTAGAGCACATTCAAGGTCTTGTGAAGGAAAAGAAGTTCGACATATACGGACATTGATTTGAAAATAACAGAAGTAAAGTAAATGTCCTTCATGAGTGGGGAGGGTGGATCTGGTGTAGACCAATCCAAGTGTAAAATCGGGGGGTGGACACTTCCTGGCAGCATGGCTGAGCCTTTTCCTGGTTTCACTGTTTCAAAGTTCCTGTTTTTCCAGTTATTACATTTGTTTTTCTGGTTCTCCTGATAATGACTTTGAATGCACTAACTTGGAATACTTGTCACTTCAACCACTGGAAGCTTTGATGACAACTAGAAAAGTACTTAGAAATGCTGCAGCACCTGTCTCCTGCAGAAAGAGTGCTTATCCAGCACCTACTTACTGTTCCGACAGTGCAGAGTGCTTGCATGATGGCTTGTTTCACATGTATTGATGTAAATCATTAAATATTTAAATGTATAAATGTTTAATTTCAGGTACAGAAATATTTAATTTTAGCCCTGTGCACTGTGAAATGTCAAAATGATAATTCACACACACTCATAAGTGAACAGAGCAGTTTCCTATCTGTAGCAAGGTTTCTGAAGGAGGCATCAGACACTGTGAACTAATGCTAGCCTCTGCTGGCCAAAGTTTTCTATTCACATGCTTTACCAGGTCTCTCCCATACCACAAAGGTTTTATATGTTGATGGATATTTTGAGTACCAGCTGTTGACATAGCTTGCCAGGGCAAGTTCATAGCTGAACAGTCATCTGAGGGTGGGAATGTTTTTGCATTTGTGTGTGTGTGTGTGTGTGTGTGTGTGTGTGTGTGTGTGTGTGTGTGTGTGTGTGTGTGTGTGTGTGTGAGAGAGAGAGAGAGAGAGAGAGAGAGAGAGAGAGAGAGAGAGAGAGAGAGAGAGAGAGAGAGAGAGAGAGAGAGAGAGAGAGAGAGAGAGAGAGAGAGGGGGAAAAAGGAAAGAGGAAGTTTAAACAAAGTAGTATAAATGTTTAACTGAAATATAGTATTTACAATTGACTTATGTGCATCAACAAAGAGTAAAACGATTACTCAGATCATTAGATGTTAGGCCATGCTGCTAAAACTGCATTTAAAATATTGAGACATCAATATTTGTGTTTACTTACATTTTTGTCTACTTACATCATTATAAAAAGCTATATAGTCTCCTTTCCTTTTAACAAACATTTTTATATGCGTTCATCTACAAGCCACGGCACAAACTTGATCTCTTACAATAATTGCTTATATAAGAAATCTGGTCCTACTTAATCATCAGTATATTATAGTTTTACAGTCAGGGTGTAAACAAAAACACTGCTACAGGGTGTTTTAATTATATGAACTCATGCTTTGCTATGTTCCTAATAAATCTGCCAAAAAAAATAAAATAAAATAAAATGCAATGTGAAATATGTTTCCAGACTTATTCACTGTGACAAAACTGGAGTGTTACAGATGTGTAGAGGGCAGGAGCGTGGAAGCCACGGGAAGCACAGGCCCATCTTCAGTGAACTCTTGCAGACATTTCACATAAACCCAGGGTTCACATTCATCACCCTCAGCTACAAACCAGGGAATCTCTTTTAAAGCTGGATTAGACCCAACCATGCCAGATCACAGTGGTTTTATTTATTTATCTGAGGGTTATTTCATCAAAGGGCATAAAGAGCCAAGCCCTGGAGTAACTAAGATCTTAGTATCAGTATCAGATGCTCCCAAAAAGGTATGGTATCTAAAGCCATGCCGTTGCAAGCCTAGACTCAAAAAGCACTCTTCTCTACATTTCAAAATGAGTTTCACACATTACTTTAAGGATTGAAACTTCAAAATAAAGAATGAAAAAGTACAGAACGCACATGATTTTCTCTGCAGAATTACATCTTGATGCAATTCCATTTTGTCTAGGCAACAAGAGAGACCTAGTTTGTATAGTCCATGTGGTTCTGTTTTCCACCCAGCAATGTACAAGGATGTCTGATGCAGGCAGATTTAGCCTGCAGTCCCCAGCATCGCCAACAGTGACTCCAGTACCTCAGGTTAACTGAGTACCGTGAGATTTACGAATCCCCAGATAGCAGGCACTTCTCAGCCAGTGCTAGCTTTCATCCACCACTACTGTTCGACTACCAGACAGACTTTAAGCATGTGGACATGCTATACTACAGATCCAAGTCCAATATGTCATAAGAGTCGCACTACCAGACATAGAAACCAGTCAACGTAGGCTGTCCTGGTGGATAAATCTGAATAATCCAAGATGCCTCAACAGGAAGAAATCAATATGGAGCTAAACATATTGCATATACAGTATGAATGCGATCTTGAAATAAAAATGAACAATAAATGTTATCAGATAGCTTAACAGAATTGGAAGAATGTCCTAGGAGTAGCCAAGGCCAGCTAGCTCTCATGTTTATGAAAATGTAGAGGTCACATAAAGCAGCCACCCCAGACAATGCTTGTCACATGCATTATGTGCAGTAGACATTATGTGTGACCACTCAGAAACCAAGAGGCACTCACCATAACTAGATTTTTTTTTTTAATTAACACCCCCCCACCAAAAAAACAAAAACAACACCACCACCTCGTCACATCTGCCACAAGATTATATTAAATTTTAAATGAGCCACCATAAGGATTGAATCTCAGTTTAAAGTGATACACCTTGGGAAATACAGGCAAGACTAAATGTATATAGGACACAGCTGACACTGATTAAAATCAAAACAAGGCATTCATGAAAGACACCAATAAAAAGACGACAATGTACACAGTACAGACTCTGGTACAAGTCAGTGAGTTGACTGTTATAGCCCTGCCACCCTACTACGCCACTTCAAAGGACTGTTAAGACTTTGTTAGCAATACTACATAAGTCAATATTAGACTAAAGAAGTACAAACAATTCAGATTGTCCCATAAAGAGGGAAGAAAAACACACAGACACACACACCCACAGTTTGAGCCCAAACTGTGAGAATAGCTGGCTGCAAAAGATCTCAGGAACAACATCCAAGATCTCCATCCAGAAGAGTGCAGTCTTCTAAGCTCGGGTCCTCTAACAGGCCTGGGAGATTGAAGGTCCTCCAGTTACTAAAACCACTGTTGCCTTCACCTTCCACATCTTTTCCAGCTCTACTCTCAGCCCTTGGTATTGCTTGAGCTATTTGTGTTCCTTGTTCTTGATGTTGCTATTACTTGGGATTGTTGCATCTATGACTACGACCCTCTTCTGCTGTTTATCCACCACTACGTTTGGTCGGTTAGCCATTAGCATTTTGTCTGTTTGTACCTTGAAGTCCCACAGCATCTTAGTATGGTCATTCTGCATCATAGTAACATCTGTAACATCACTGCTGTCTGAGGTATTCACTAAGCACTTCATCACTTGGGACCATCATCCTGGTGTACTCCTGGATCTTAGTTATTTCACCCTCCATCCTTCCACTTAGTGTATAGTCTCAGTGCTCAATCAGAGGGGGATTGTGGATTTGTCTTATACTGATCTTAGATTTGGTGTTTTTCAGTTGGAGATGCTATAAATAAATAAATAAATAAATAAATAAATGGGCTTCTCTTCAACACCATATTTTTGGATTCCAATACTGTAAATTTAAGAAAACCACCAGTAATCAGCATATGAGCACAACATATACTTTAACATGCACAACCAGTAGTTTAACCTTTCTTTGGACACCAATGAAAAACAGGCTTAGTAGGCATCTACTAAACTATTTATGTAGGATTTTGCAATGTTCTATGAATTTCACATGAAAATCCATGACATGAAATGGGAGGTCTACATGAGTAGGCAGGGAATAACCCCGTTTTCTACTTAGACTTTTGGGAAATGTTTTACACAAATGATAATCTACCCAACAGGTAGATGAATATTCGGACATTTGCCTTTGTCATGTATTTAATGTCAAATGTGTATAAGGTTTCGCACATTGGTATTTGACTGTAAAGACAGCTTTGCAAATATAAATAACCCTTCAAACTCGAAAAGCAAACTCCATTACTGCCAAGTTGTGTTGCTGTTCTGCACTGACCCCTGGTGGACAAAAGAAAAAAAGAAAGGATCTTACAATGATTGCCTGCTCTCACAATTTACATTTTCCCAAGGCAATTTGCAGACCACCATAATTAGTTTGTGTAATAACTTTGTTAGTGTGAGACAGGGGCTGTAACTATAATATTCTGAGGCTGGAAATGTTGTACTAAAACGTCTTCAATTGACAACTGTGGGAAGAGCTGTCACTCAGCATTTAAAATGTATTCTGGTGTAAACATTCACTACTCATCAGATACTGATAAGATGAAGTAAAGCGAACTGAGTAACAATGAGGGTGTTGTGCACCTGGGCAATATCCTGCCCCAGTGGATACTCACCTAGGAAGGGAAGTCATTAAACATGCACCAGTAGTAGGCTATGTATGACCAACAATGCATTTTAAATTTCAACAGTGTGTATTTATGAACCAATTTGAATGCTATATTATCTGTTGCTTAATGTACTTTGCTCTGCAACGTACATTCCATCACACACTACTGATTTTCAAATGCATTATGTATATGCAAAATGAATAATTTATACCATGTCTCAACATAACATGTAAATTCTACTGAAGACAGAAGACAGTAGGACCATGGTGAATATGTGCTGAATCTAAAGCAGCAATGACAAATCATGTTCCAGAAGATGAACCACTAGACAGTGAAGATCCAAAGCAAACTAATATTTCACTAATTACCCTTTTATTATTTCCATAAAACAACTTGTATGTAATGCAATCTTATATGATAATTTTGTTGGCTCACATGGAATAATGGGTTGTAGTTAGCATGATGCTAACTCCCTCATCTAATACTCTGCTACTTCGTTCAGTCTACTGAAAATCCAAAACTCAGGTTAAATCAAGTGAATTATATACACCTCCACCAGACAGAATAAAATTAAGTACTATATATTAAACCGTTTAAAAATATTTTCATGAGTTAGTATCACCCCTTCAGTCATCACACAGCCTGTCTAAGGTTCATTCGTTCTCTCTCTCCCTAGCAGGAGGATCAAACAGGAAGTACATCAAAAGAGCAGATGTGCCAAAATAAAATCACTAAACAATGACCTCTTAAAAGCTGGTGACCAGTTCTGAGGAACCTCTTAATTAAGTCAAAAGTTCCATCACTCATTCCTCACCCAAAATTAAGTACACTGGTCAGTGAAGTATCATAATGACATGACCACTGAAATAATTTTGGTATTGTCAGGTGTTTGGGAGGCTGTAGATTAAAGTAAGTGTGTGTGTGTGTGTGTGTGTGTGTGTGAGAGAGTGAGAATGAGAGAGGGTTAGTTTTCTTTGAGGTTGCTGGAGGTAGCCAGCAGTAGCAAACATCAGACTGAAAGCTCAGGTGACGTTTAACAGCTTCCAGTCGGGGATGTTTACAGCCACGAGCTACCGATCTCTATCTCACACACACACACACACACACACATACACAAAATCCCACTGATGCTGCATGCATATATAAACAAAACATGGCCCCAGTACACAAAAACCAAAAACTGCAGCCTGCATATACACATTTTCCTAGCAATCACTCAGCCACCCCCCTCATATGACCTCAGGCATATACATTTAGCCTTAGCCTAGCACTCCCCTGCCCTTCCCTCCCCACCCAAATGTGCACAAGCATACGCACACTCTCAGTTCATATATAGAAAACACACCATTAGGAACACTGCCAAAATAGCTTCAACCCTACGCATATAATACAGAGGTAATCATCTGAACATTCCTTGCTATGGGCTATAAAACTGGCTGTGTGAAAAATCTCAGATAGCAAGTGCAGGTGGGTTTAAGGGCTGTTAGCAAAAGCAGAATGGTTTAATTTAATGACTAAGGCCCTCCATGCCCCTCACACAGTCTTTGTGGCTTTTCTGACGAGAAGCCCTGTCAAAGCCAAATCTCTTATTACCAGAAGTCAGATGAGTAGCCTTAAACCATGCTCCAATAAAATGATTAGCACCAAAAAGATTATTTAAAAATAACCAAAACTGTGAGTTAAAAGTATTTTATAAAAATTCACAATTACTGAGATACATAAAGAATTATAATGTAAATTCTTAAAACAAAATAGCTGTAAGCAAAGGAAATGATAAAAACAGAACAACTGTGCCTATTGGTTGTTTTACTTTTGGTCCACCATAAAAATCAGTTTCAAAATGACATGTATAAGGAAAAGCAAAACAGACCGGGTGTTGAAACTAACAGAACAGCATTAACAAATAAATATATCAGAATAAAAAAAAATAGATACATATACTTTATCTAATGTGATTCAAAAATGCTAAAAGAATTTTACAAAATTTGACTTATGCACATGAACTAAACTGAAACAGTAGCTAGTTACTACCCATTTTATCAACAAATGTTGAATGAGTTGGTGAACAATCTGTCCGAGGTTCTGGAGTGAGTGGCCCTTACTGAGGGCTGGGAACCTCTCCGCACCTTCACGGCTCGTACAAAAACACTGCTTCTCACCCAGCACATGCCACCTCTGCTTTCCACACCCTAGTTGACATGTGTGACACTCTCAGACACTCTAATAGGAAGGCTGAACTAGAACAGAGCAGTGATTTTTCAATTTCATGCTTGTTCAAAACTCATGGCAAGTGGAATGCCCAATTGAAGCCCAAAAACATCTGAAGTGAGAACAGTGCTTAACAAAATACTCCTAAAGTGAAACCAGTGCTTAAACACGTTACCATCTTTCACACTGAATACATTACAATGCAAATGATAATCTGGACCTGATATTGCATGACACGACAGCACAGCCTGGGTTAGGTGTGGGGGTATATTAAGTTTAGGGTATGGCTGGATAAGGTCAAGGTATGTGTGTACATGTGTATGTACCATGTAACCTTTGCTGATGTTCCATCAACAAAACACTAGCCATAAGTGACAACCATTCATAAATTATGTTTTTAATGACTGAGAAATTTTTTATAATAAACCTCAGGCAGCTTTCTAATCTTATGCATCCGTACTTTAACTGTTTTAAGACAATAAAAAAACTCCCAAGTAAATCTGTCCTGCAAACCAATTTAAAATTACCCACGGCTTCTGCATGGAGCAAACAGATGCTAGTAGTGTCCAGTTCCCATAACCTTTGTCTTGCACCGGGAGTGGCTACTGGGGGGAGATACTGCAACTAGGTCACAGTGGTCAACACAACTATTACATCACAAAGCTTGCTGTCTCTTCTCATTTACTCACACTCTCACTCATTCATTCAGTCTTTCTCACTCACTCACTCACGCCGGCAGGCAGGCAGATGGACACTTGGCTTCATTCTCTGTCATTCTCTTCATTCACTATCAGAAATGCACTCATTGTTGTAGCAACATCTGCCTGGGTCTAGCACTTGCCAGGTGTTCAGGGTTAGGTCCGACACGAGCAAAAAAACGCCCCCACATATCTGTTCCATCAGGACAACTAAATGTGTGAAGATACAAAAAGACAAACATTGCATGAATGTGCATGTCCTAAGTGTAGAAGCTGGTTAAGCTTAAACCTTAATATTTTTTGTGTCAAAGCCAAATAAACTTATTAACCTAAGCAAGCTTTAAAAAGTAAAACTTACATAAGACTAGATGTGCAAAAAAAGTAAAAGGTGTCTAACTTACCTAGTTGTTAGTCTGAGAAATGCAGCATCTCTTGTTTGCAGTGTCAACCATAAATTACAAAAGGGCATACCAGTAAAACAGTAAAATCGAGAAGACCAATTTTCAGACGTCGGCAAGCAAGTTATTTTGTACTCCTTACCTACTTTATTCTACAATTGTGTGGATATGAAATATTATAATTGCTATATATATATATATATAGCAATTATGGTTCAGTGTTTCTTATCAAGACCACCTTCACCTGCTAACCTAGCTAGCCAACATTACAGTAACGTTAGCTATGCTAGATGGCGAGTGTTTATTTATTTTAGTTAGCTAGGTTAGCAAGTTAAGTCAGCTAGCTGGATCCATTATCTGGACCTCTTTTTATGTATTGGCGTTATATAACGCTACAACGCAGAAGTTTTTATGCTGAACTGTATTGCGTTAACCGTCAATTAACTTCCAGGATGAACCGTTTAAGAGAGTTCCGTCACTGCTAAAAACACTAGATAGCTAACCTAGCTAACTAGCTAACAATCCATCACTATTGTAGCTAACTAGTTAGCTCGGTTAACTTACCCGTGGAGTTGGCGTTCCTGAAAGAATCCCGGATGGCTTACTTGCTTTCTAGGACTATGCTAAATGGCTAAAGGGTATAAACTTAAACCTAAATCGGACACTTTTCGGTATAAAACACCACAGTCTTACGGTTAGACGCATCCTCTCGTGAAGAAGGAAACAGTTCAAATCCACTTCTGTCGCTGTTATTGAACTTTCAAGTCGCCGTTTTTGTAGCTCGTCTTTCGTCTCTGCTCGCTAAAATTCGACCTTAGTTATTCGACACTGACATTGACGTCACTGTCATGGAAACGCAGACCCGCCTACCAGGTGTTCGCTCCCGAACACGATTTGTTGTCCATTATGTGGTCTGTCCTGTGTTTGCCTAGGGATAGAATCAGCCAGATGTTGCTGATTTCATTGTGTTTTTACCTAGGGATTAATGGAATTAATACTTTTGTAATCATCACTGCTGTCAGATATTGGTCTGCTGAAGTGGTAGCCCTTCCTGAAGAAGGGGTCTCGTTTCGTATCAGATTTCCGCTGCGTAGGTGCATATACGAATAATAGCCTACGTGACTGCAAAATAACCACATACATTAAAAAGTATTTTATTCGATACACTTGTTAATTGTTTGATGTTGATGTCTTGGATTAAAAAAAATGAACATTACAAAAAAAATCTTTAAAACTGCTATTGGAACTCCGTTGGACTAAGTAGAATAGGAGACGAGTGATTTTGCCAGAGAACAACCCGTAACCCTTGGTAGCGCCGTGCAGTTCTCCGGAATCCATTTGACAGCTCAGCAGCTAAACAGTTTGTTTCTATGGTATATTTATATTTATTTATATGGTATATTATTGATCCTGTCACTGTTTAGAGGCGGGAAGGGGTGCCATCACTGTCATAATTCCTTGATTAACCGAGGAACTATGGGTGGTCCACGGACCAGAGGCTATCAGTATGTTGACAAAGACAACAGAAAAAAGTGGGTTATGTCATTTTATATGCACAAGATGGTGCACTAGCAGCGTACAGTAGCCTACATTACCAAAACTGAAAATAAAATAAATTTCGAAATCACCCACTAGAGGGCAATGTCTCATTAATTATACATATCTATTTATTTGGCATGTTTCACTTTAGGTCCAGCATCTCTTGTAAATAATACAATATTACCAAATATTAAATAAAATAAAAGACCTGATACATTTTGTATAGCTCAATCTAAACAAGTGGTTTTGGATGTAAAAACACCCACACTGCCTGCATCTCAATTATTCCAAGGCTTGCATGTCTTATTTTGCATATGTTCTGGATATGTAATGTCTTATATACGATTAGGATGTAATTGATAATATACAGACCTGGAATGGTTAGTTACAAATGGGGTGCAAATTATAAACCAGTATTAAGGATAAACTAGCTCGTGGTTGCACAGAAAAGTAACCAAGGTATAGAATAAACTTTTTTTTTCTGTATAAAAAAAGGATAACTATGTATAAACATAAGATGAAAGTCAACATTATGTCTGAAAATTAAACCTTTAACTCCCAGGACCTGATGCTGGGTTCATAATGTCATTCTTCACTATTGTGACCACATAACTTTTGTATTTATTTTAAAGTGATTATTGAATAATTCACTGCAATTACAGAGTAATATACCTTAAGATAATAGCTAAATAATACGTTAGGAATTTAAGAGGTTAAAAGCCCAAGAGGCAGTATATAAAGGAAGAAGAAAATGGCCTAAAACAGAACATTGAAGCACACTCTATTGTACTTTTCGAACACCATATTGCACTTTTAGTTTAGGAAAACCCCTCACTTAGTTTTTTGATGGTGATGCTCAAATTCAACAGTGGCAGAAGAGAAAGATCCAGAAACTTTGGTAAGCAGAATGCCCTTTAACCTCTGCTGATTCTGAGCTATGATCCTGCACACCAGACTGAAATACTGAGTTATTACTACTCAAAAAAAGAGACCAGTTAAATATTTATTAACCCCCCCCCCCCCCCCCCCCCCCGCAGTCACTGGTAAGCATTCCTGAAGTAATTTAGATGGTTTGGAATCAAATCCAGAAGTTGTTGGTCTAGAGGACAGCTCGTTAAACACAGTATAAGTAGCTCCTCAAAACGTTCTTGAAATATGAGGCCTCCTGAGTGGTTATCATCTGGAGCTGTAAAAGACCACAACGGGCTACTGGCAGTTTGCTACAGAGTTCTACCCCATGTACTCTCAGTTTTCGTACTAACAAAATCAGAGACATTATTGCTAAGTTCTGGAGGAATCTGAGACTTGTGAATGTCCTCATTATCTGTTAACTGAGATACTGTATTAAATAAGAACCTAATATTGTTCTTACTGCTTTCTATCAAGTTTGAAAAATTAAGTTGTTCCAGATGTAACAGGAGCCTAATGATAGTTAATGAGAAATTCCATCCATGTTATTTAGAAGAGCTTGTTTTTTTCTGCCATTTCTGCTCACACTGCTGAGACATGTATCAGAGAGCATGTGACTGTTACCTGTAAAACATAATGGTTCTCCTAATAATTGTCATACATGATTGTTTTTGTGTATGTGTGTGTGTGTGTGTGTGTGTGTGTGTGTGTGTGTGTGTCTGTGTGTGTATGTGTGTGTGTTTGTGTGTGTGTGTGTGTGTGTGTGTGTGCGCGTGTTTGAGTGGGTTGGGACATCATAGTTAAATTGGGATATGATTAGCATACTTTTAGCACAATTGCAATATCAGGCATTACATTGTACCCCCAGAAAAGCCCCAGAGTCCATGATTCAACCCTAAAGTTATTCTCATTTGGATTATGGAGTTTAGCTTTCATCCAAGAAGAAAACAGCCCTTGTGTCCTGGTCTTTGGTGGGAAATGCTAATCGGTGATTAATGCCTTTGGAACATACGTTTCATGTGCAGCAGAGGTCTTCTGCACATAGTAGTCCTATTCCGGTGTTTGCCCTTTTATTTATTTACACATTTATTTGGTTGTTTGAATGCAGTCTCATAAAAAATACAATAATTAATATGCTTTAAAGAAAAAAAATATTAGCAAGATTTACTGTAATAGTTATGTTGGGCAAAATGCAGCACACCCACAACCAACCTAAGCACACAGGCGAGCTTTGGGCTGATTTAATGGAGTAATTTTGCTGATTTGTTGAAGTCGTTTTGCCTCTGCTTTGAAACAGTACACACTTCTGCGTCCTTCACCAATGGCATTTCAAATGTGCGATGGTGTACAGGTAACCCAGTCACCATTTTCTGCTGCACACTAGAGACATTACTCGTGATGGTAAAACACATGGGACCGTATATACATGCAGAAGTGCTGACTAGAGAAGCACCACCATAGCTCACTGTCTGGGAATGCCCATCTGGCTCGGCAACATCTCAGGAGATTGCATTCCTAAAAGTGATTGGCTATTAAGGGAGTGAGGGGAATATATTAATAGGCCCTTACTTTTAACGGAGCAGATGTACTGTGGATAGACAGAGGCAGATGGTGGAGTTCAACTCATTCTAGGACAATATCAGCAACATACTGTGTGCAGTATTGCATCTGTAAACATGTAATTGTCTCATATCGTGTTTTGACCTTGTGACGCTTTCGTCCAGGAGTAGAGAATTTTTCATGACCAGCCGTAATCAGCATGTTGTAAATTGCGGGTGTTCATTAGGGTTAGAGCAGAAGCACCCGGTCCCAGCATGGTCTTTTTCAGTACTGTAAGGGAAGGCAGAGGAATATTAATGTGCAAGCAGAGAGAGGTTCCAGATAGGCAGAGAGAGAGAGAGAGAGTGAGAGAGAGAGAGAGAGAGAGAGAGAGAGAGAGAGAGAGAGAGAGAGAGAATAGAACTGTTAAAAAGAAATCAAACAAAAAAAGCCCAATGTAATCTGTGCCATGCTGCAGAGATTGTGCTTCTGTTCTTTTTAATTTCAGTGAGCATAATTATCTTCTTTTTATTATCTTTCTGACTGATACCCGTTTCATTTAAAGGTTTTTATTGTTCTTTAATAAGCTTTTTAAAAATTTGTTTGCTTAAAAATACACTGCAGTTTCTCCCCTGCTTCATGAGAAGAGTAATTACGATTAACCTGAACATGCTGCTTATAGCCTACAATTCATTATTCTGGCCATAAATGAAAGCCGAGTAATCGGAAAATCTCGGGACTGGGAACTACCTCGGTCAGGGCCCCTGCTTTACGGAGAAACCAGATTAATCCCTAATGCGAATAGTGTGTATATTGCTTTAGTTAATACAGTGCAATATGTATAGTTCAGCATATTGTTGTGTTTTTTTGATAGGCCTATATGATTTTTAATAGTATGTCCTACCACCATATCTTGAATCGGATCAAACGAACAATACTGAATATGGAAGACATCACCTGCGGAGAGTTGACTTAGGACAGCGGCCTCTCTGATTCCATCATGATATTCAATAATGCATTTGAGAATGCCACATGAAATCAGTTTTTGATTACAGCATCGGACATACGGAGGGAAAAACTGAGCTCTATGACAATAGACAACGACCCTGATGTCAGCAATAAAGGAGCAGTTGCTTTTTCCAGCGGCGAAAGCGTGCATTATTGAAAAGGAAGCCATCCAGAAACGTCATTGGACTCGAGCTTCTCATACGTTAAAGGCTTCCGATAATAAGTCGGCGTCTGCACGCCATGAAACCGAATAAGCCTCCGTCTATCAAAGCATCAGGGATGTTTTCCTGGAACTCGTGAAGATGGGCGTAAACTTGGAGAGCTCCCGGTGCCTGCGTTCCACATTAGTGGACGCTGACCTCTGCCTTGTGGTCTACGTTATTGGAATTGCAGCCTGCGCAGAAGTGCCATCGTTCACCTCTTCATCTCTACTGAGGGGGAAGCCACCAGGTCAGAATGTCAGTGCTAACAGTAGTTTGTAATAATATCTTATTTATAGCCTCTGACAATGTTTTACAAGATAGGCTACTGCATTCCAGGGTAGTTCTTTCAGTTTGCATCATAGACTTGTCTTTCTCTCTCCCGCTTTCTATTTTTGCACATGTGGTTGCACATGTGTAACTTCAGGGATCCAACAATCCTTAATAAAAAGTAAACAGGCCAGCTGAACTTGTCACCAGAGGTGATATCACATCAGACTAAACAAAGTAAGAGAGTATGTTCTGACGGAGCACAAACTGCATGTGGTCCTTCTCGGCTTTAAAGAAAAAATTAATCGAAAAGCCAAACCGGCCCATCTCCACAGATACATGGAGGTTTTTTTATAGGATTCATGTGTTAGACAGAATCTTTGGTTTGGCAGCCTATTAATTCCTAAAACAAATTAGCCACTCATATTTTGAAGAATGGGGAAAACTGAGGGGAAAAACCTCCCAGCAATTTGGCTTCTTAAAGACATCTGTCATTTTCACATGTTCATGAATCGTAAAAATGTTGAGTGAAGCCACTGATACCCAATAGATCTTACATTACTCACAGAACAAGAGATGGGTTGGGCATTTTAAGGAAGCTCAATTTAAAATGTAATAGAATGAAACCTTGAGATTGATTTTATTGCCATATGTTGGTGGTCAGTAATTGTCTTGGCCAACGGGAAAGAGTGACTGTGTGGGTACCTTCAGTGGAGTGGAACGTTCCAGATGGACAAAAACGATTTAACACCAGTCTCAGCAAGCTGGAGGTACCAGCCACACACACACACACACACACACACACACACAGACAGACACACACACACACACACACACACACATACACACATTAAAAGCATCGCACTTAGCCCGTGTCTCCTCCAGTCACACATGGGCGTGCATGGTTGCATTTAAAGCTAAAACGCTGGAATGATTGGCAAGCCCTGGAGAGTCTGCATTCTAACTACTGTTCTCTGGTAGTACCATACAACATCCTTTCCAATCATCACAAGTGTACTTCTGACTTATGGAAACTACTTTCCTAATAATCTTCAAAAATATAGATTAGATAATGTCAAATAATATCTGGCAGGCTTTTAAAAAAGCTTTTATACCATTTGAAATTTCACTTATCTCTGATAGACATTAAATTAGGCATTGGGTTTGTTTTGCCAGCCTAAGCATGGGGTTGATCTCAAGCTGATGTTAATTAGCATCTCCGTCATTATGGGAAGCAGGTGGGCTTTATTAGGAGTAACCAGGATGCCAGATCCAAATACACACACATTTATGTACTTTATTTGATTCCACCTTCAATGAAATTATTACTAGGAAACAAATCTTCTAAATATGTCCAACATGATACACAGTTAATTTATTCGTTAGCGATATTATAGTTCAAGAATAAAGGAATCAGTCTTGTGTCCTGTGATGGTTAAGATTAAACAGGATTTAGCCTTGTGCAGTCCTGTAGGTCAAAGTTCATGCACTGCAAGTCTGTGCATATGTCCAAGACTAAAGCAATAAGCTTTTAAAAGACTAAAACAATAAGCTAACATTTAAATCCTTAAGTATGGAGGGTATTTAAGTCCTTAAGGTTGCCACCAAAACGTAAGGATTTAAATGTTAATTTATTGTTTTAGTCTTTGGCAGTCTTGTACATGTGCACAGACTTGCAGTAAAGGCTGGTATTTGATTATTTGTATAGTTTATCATCTAATAAAAACCAATCAAGTGGACATGATATTTCAAAACTGAAAACGTCAGTGTAAAGTCTCACATTCTCACACATACACAGACACAAACACACACTAACATACCCATGAATACACACACACATTATAGATTATTACAGGAGCAGTTCATCTTATGAGAAAAGGTGTAAATGTGATAACCCAAACACACACACACATACACATACATACACACCTACTCATAAACATAAGCATACATCCACATGCAGAAGTTCTGCTGTTTCGCCCACACTGATCTCTGGGTGTATATTTCTTAGTCATGGTCACACTGCACAAAATGTGCCTCTAAGGGTATTATAAGTCCCATAGTATTGTAAAAGGATGAACTGGTGATTTGAAAAAGGTTCGGGGTCAGGTTGTGCATATGGCCACTAAGACACAAAAAGTATTTTAAAAATTACAGAAGGTAAGGAACAGCAAATTAGCAGGTTTAACATTGTTTGGCTGCATGTTTCTCTTGTTCAGCAGAATCTCGTATACCAGCCATCATCCAGTCACCTGTCTGTCACAGGGATTCGACCCCTGTGGGCAGTCTCCAGTTTGCCTAAGAATTTGTTAGTACAATCAGCAGTTACATCACTTCCTTGGCTCAGTGATGTGCCTGCTGGTGCCATAGTGACTCGCGTCCAAGAGTAGGGACATAAAATTTGCACGAACACACATATACACACACACACACACACACACACGTACACACACACACCTAGCAGCCAGCAGAATCTCGAATGAGATGTCACATTTTCAATCCACTATATGTAGACAGTGCTATAAGCAGAGAAGAGATTCGCTAATAAGAGGAAAATTCCAGCTCCCAACTAATTCAATCATTTCTCTCAGAAAAGACCCCTAAATGAGTGACCTAATAGCCATGAAAGTGCAGAGAGCATATAAGATGGTCATTACCATTAAACAACAAAGTGTCAGGAGAGAGGAGACACACAGAGGAAAGGACACTGTAACTGTCAAAAGGGAAAGAAATGGTTAGCTGGGTGTAACATAGTCACTGTGTGAAAGGAGCCAATGTAATTGGTTGTCTTCTGTTATGCTGTGTGTCATTTTAATGATGTAATGTTGCATGGCATTGTCTTGTGTTACACTGTGTGTCATTTTAATGATGTAATGTTACGTGGTATTGGGATGTTTGCTGGCTGAAATAAAGAAAAAAATCACCAGCTGCAACTGCAACCATTTGTTTATGTTTTTACCTTGAACTTTAACAAACATTAAATACTTTCTACACTACAGGACTGTGCGATGGTTATTATACATCCGAGTCCTTCATCACAAAAAAGGGGGTTTGAGCTGGAAGGGTCCCAGCTGTGAGAATCCCTCCCAGACGGAGCTCTTTCAGGGCCTAAGGTGGGGATATCCTATTGTAGCCCAAAGCATCAGTTTCACAAACATAATGCTGCCTTCCTCGTGGATTTTCTGTCCTTCACAAGCTTCCTACAGAGTTAAACTTACTGTGTATCAATTACTCTTATCTAACTAATTAAACTGAGTTTAAACATCTTTTTCAGTTATAGTAAATAAAGTTCAAATGTATCTTTTTTTTCCAGTTCAAGACTGATGGTTTAACTGAGTGAAATATCTCTCTCTCCCTTTACCATTCCACCTGTCTGTCTCCCCTGTGCCCTCCTGGATTGATGTTTTGTGTTAAGTAAAGCTGAAGCTACTCGTGTTCTCTCACTCCATCAATAGTGAATACATTAACCATATCTACTGGTTAAAGGAGCCTATTCATTTCTCCGCTCCTGTCCCAACAGGGCCAGGGGCTCCTCTTACCACTCCTCCCCTGGAGCTGGCGTCAGGCTTGAGGGTGAATCAATGCCCATTGAGCGAGAGGGGAGGAGAGGAGAGGAGGGGGAGGTGGAGGAACAGTGAGGAAGTTCCCCTGACTTTATTTTCTGAAGGGCAGATAAGGTGTTCATGTTACCCAAGAGGACCCTGCAGACCTCATGAGAAGGGAGAAAAAAAAAAACAAAAAACATGGGGTGGGCCAAGGAGGAGGTACAGGGACAGGACGAAAGAAAAGAAGTGTAAGGGAGAGAAATGAGAGAAAGAAATGGAAGCATGTGAGACGTTGAGAAAGGGGAGCGGTTGTAGATGGGGTCCTGCTCGTTGTCTGCGTTCCATGCTGCTGGGGTTGAGAAGCATCAGCGCTAATGGATATCATGGACTCTGCTGCTGTCAAAGCACTGCCAAGACCTCAATTAGCGTTAACTCCACAAAATAGCCAAGTGTACAGATACCTGCACCTTCCTCTGCTCGAGAGAGAAGCTCTGTTCAACATCACATTCACACTTCTGTTTGTGTGTTTCATTTTCTGTCTCCGTCTGGTGTGTGCATGTGTGTCTGTGCATGCGTGCATGTGTGTTTGTGTTCTGATGCTTTTGTAAAGGTTATTTATTACATGGGCGCACTCAGTGAGGATAGCCTTGACATTTAGACCATAACTCATAACCTAAAACAACAGCATACAGAACAAACACACACACACACACGCACCTGCACACATGCACGCACATGCACACGTGCACATACACACACGCACACACATAAACACACATGCATAGACACAGCTGTATGTCTTAATTTGGCCAAATAGCATAATAAGGTAAAATCAAGGGGTTGACTCTCCACTTTAACTCTAATTATTAAAGCAGTGTTCATGCAGTGTTCATGCAGTATTTACTGCGATGTTCTTTGCTATCCGTAATGCCATAATGATAAACATATCACTATAATCCCAGTAAGCCTTAATTTGGCCAAATAGTATAATAAGGTAAAATCAAGGGGTTGACTCTCCACTTTAACTCTAATTATTAAAGCAGTGTTCATGCAGTATTTACTGCGATGTTCTTTGCTATCCGTAATGCCATAATGATAAACATATCACTATAATCCCAGTAAGCACATACTGTCATACTGATAAATGTGAAAGTTCCTCTGGAGAAGAATGTTTGCCAAATGTCATAAATGTAAATGTAAATATCCATACGGTATCACCATATCCTCTGCTCCATTTCCATACTCACGTCTGGTACACCAAGCCTGTAAATCTTGCTGTATCTAGAACTGCTACAACGCTATCAGTAACTACATCAGATTATCCATTGGCCATGTAGGCACAGAAATCTCCATTATGAAGTTTATTCTGTGTCTGCACTGCCCACAATTTCCTCCATATATTTCTGATTCAACCCACAAGTGTAGTGATATTCTCCACCCTGGAGCACTTTGTGGGGGAAAACTGATGTAGAGGATGGTGTCACTGCCACTGCCTCAGATCTTTCTGGCTTGTTCTTTGACACCGCAGTTGGTACTGACAGGAATAACACGCTTAGCTAAAGAAACATTTCGTCTGGGAGGCATCATTCGCTGTACGGCGCTGCCCCCGTCTTATACACTACGTTTGTTTTCAGTACAACAAAGACCATACACAGCAAGATTAAAAAACTAAAATTAGACTTACGTATATTGGCAATCAACCTACTCATAAGTGTTGGTAAGCATGTATATGACCTGTAAATTCAGACTAGATTTATTTCAGGGGCACCATACTGAACTGGTTTTATAGCTATT
This sequence comes from Electrophorus electricus, assembly GCF_041902795.1. NCBI lineage: Eukaryota > Metazoa > Chordata > Actinopteri > Gymnotiformes > Gymnotidae > Electrophorus > Electrophorus electricus. Next base: position 22,417,436 of record NC_137500.1, read on the forward strand.
AACAGTAACTGGAAACTGTCTAATTTCATGTCCCAAAACACATTATGCACTTTGCTATGTTTGTTACGAATACTATTTTTTCAATTCTGTTAATCACCTGTATGGGTTTCCATATGGTGAAGCTATTTCTGGAGTTGCCTTCTATTTGCTACCCTGATCACACACAGCTATGTGTATCAGTAGCAACCAATAAAAATGACGTTAAACCTTCAGCCCAACGCTTCAGCCTGAAGATGTCATGTAACATAAAGTGGATGAGAATAAACTTCTTAAAATGAGCAAAAACCCCAGAAACATACCATGCTGATAAGATACAAAGAATGAAAGTATGAAGTAAATCAGGTATGAAGTTAGAATCAGAGGTAACCTTCTCCACCTTCTCCACTTTCTCCACTGGGACACTGTGCGCAGTCCCTCCTACTGCTAAGAAGGTGACTCAGAAGGCCTCTCCACCCCACTCAGACAACCTTCTAGAAAGGCTACCAGTAGGCTGCAGCTTCTTTTTTATTAAAAAAAAGGCAGCAGTTGTTGGAGATGTAGAGAGAACTTATTTCATCCCTCTGCATCATAGGTTATACTGCTATGATCAAGTGTTATAAGAAGTTTGATTACCTGTTAAGGAAATGTGTAATAGCTAATAATACTTTGTGACTGGCTTCAACAGTATATTAAACTATTAATATTAAAACATTATTAAAAATGCATCACTTTTCTTTAGGGCATTGCATAGCAGAAGAGAAGGTAGTACACAGATTCGGTAATGTGGTGTGACTACATAGAGAGAAGTATGCAATAACAATACACCGCAGCAGTAAGATGAACCTGACAATACTGATCAATAACTGCTGGCAACCACATCTCCATGAGCTTGTGTGTGTGCGTTTGTGTGTGTGTGTGTGTGTGTGTGTGTGTGTGTGTGTGTGTAAGAGAAAGAGAGAGAGAGAGAGAGAGAGAGAGAGAGAGAGAGAGAGAGAAAGAGAGAGAGAGTGTGTGTGTGTGTGGTTTGACACATTCACATCTCTTCTCGTCAGGTGAACTCCTCCTGTAATGATCTTTCTGTCTTTCTCAGCAAGACATTGATTTGACAGATTTCATTTCTCCTGTGAATCATGCAATTACAGAAGCATTCACTGCCCGCAGCAGTTCTGTGGCTTCTACCTGTCTCCATGGAGTTCCAGAACACCTCATTAAACCATCTCAGATACCCCACAGAACCCCTGCAATTATAGGATTAACACTTCTTACACAATGCACCTGACTATGATACAGTGTGCTTTTGGTTTTTGGTCTAAATAATTTTCATTTCCTGTTCACCAGTTTGTCTGTTTCCTGTACAATCAGTTGAAAGCAATGTGAAACATCATGTTACAATGTTAATTATAATAGCATACTTAATATTGTAGAAAAAACTGTTCACTGCAAGAATAAACCGTACAGGGGTAAAGGGCTTGCTAAAGCTTTCCACATACGCAATCTCCCCAGTTCCACTGATGTCATTTAAATATGCATTCATACAGGATGCATGACTTGCTATACTGGATGTAAATGAGAAAAACAAACAGCTAAATATATTTTAACCAATGTTGGTCTTCGTTCCATACGTACATGAACTGCCCGGAGCCACTCGTTTGGACAGTTCAATGCTGATATATATACTTCAGTCAGCTTCAATCGATGCTCCTTCCCCTCATTCCGTCAGACTGCATTTCCTTCTCACTGTCACCCGGCATTTGATCATTCAGGCCCCCAATCCATCTGTTACATGACTTTTATAATGTTGCTTTGTGACGGTGTTCACCATGACATGATGCAAATGAAACTGAACTGACAGCTGGACCCTGCGCTTCTATTTCTTCTAGTGTGGATGGAAACATTCGTCCTATGGAGTTTCAGTCAGACTATGAGTGTGTCTCCTATTCCCTGGTGTAGGCTGTTCTTCTTGCCCCCACACATCTCTGTCTTTAGAACGGCACTCCAGAATTACCAGGTGAATTTTTATGTATAAAGTAAAGTCATCGTTATTAGTGCCTTACCATTCTGCTTTACCACAGAAGGTTTCATTTCCAAGGTTTATTTAGGAGATGTTAATGTAATAATCCAGATCTGCAAATAAGCATCTGCACCTTCAGTTCACTTCGCCCTGCCTTATTAACCAAATTCCCAGAACATCGCCGACTAGAATTAACTTCAGACCAGCTGGCACAGTGAAATCTGTGAGATAGAGGTTAATTTAAAGCCACATGAGCACAAGAAAGAGAGGAAGAGAGAAAAAAGGAAAGAGAGGTTGTGAGCAGAATGTGAGACAGGGAATTTTAGGACAGTATTTACTACTGTAAATATGCAGTCTAATACCCTGTTATAAAACATTTCACACGCAGTGATACAGGTGCGCTTCTGACTGTGCTGCTTTCAACCATGGCTGGTTAGAGGTTTTCACACAATGTAAGAGACCACAAATTTTCAAACACCCTTGCATACACACACACGCACACGCACACGCACGCACACACACACACACACACACACACACACACACACACACACACATTTACTGCATTTGACAGATGCTCTTATCCAGAGCGACTTACAATTTCCAATCATGCAACAGGTAGTGTTAAGAGTCCTGTCCAGGGAGTTTGAGGGGGCCCTGCAGTGTTTTTGCTGTTCCTGGGTCTTCTTGACTAAGGTGAGTGTTTTCATTCCTGTTATCTGTTGGAGCTATTTCTCTAGTTTAGGGGTCACAGCCCTATCACCACAGGGACAACCTAGGTGTTAACCCTCTACATTCCCTGCTTCTCCTTTCCATGTCTTTTTCAGTCCCTGGTATTTCTCCAGCTTTTTGTATTCCTTCCTTTGGACACTTCAATCACTTGGGACTGCCACAGCTAATAGCACTGCTTTTTATATTTATTTACAATCGCTATGTCTGGTGGGTTTGCCAATACTTGTTTACCTGTCTAGATCTGGAGGTCCCACAGGATCTTATCTTTTTGTTCAAACAGTATTTGTAGCTCCTTCCATTCAAACCTCAGTGTCTAGCGCCTATATAGTTTTCGTATATAATCCTGGCCACACGGTGTATGCTGTTCCTGCCGGTATCTTGCACTGTGCTAGGCGCTGGATTCTCTTAGGAGTGGCTTTGCTCAGTCTCTATCTTCAGAAATGTCTGGGTTTTACATGCCTGCTTCGATCAATTTACTGATTAATACTTGATCTTGTACTGCTATGATTGGTGCCTGTTTCCTGTCCTCCAATCTTGACTTTTGTAGTCATTGGTAGATTTGTCAGCAAGCTCTGGTATTTGGCTAATAGCAGATGGTATGTTCCTTGCGGGTTCCATACTACCATACTTCTCCAGTCCAAATGGAATATTCTAGTGTTCATGTGTAAGATCCTCAAGAATCTGCACCTCCTCAAGTTTTTTAAGTTTCCTAATTGCTGCTATAGCAAAAGTGGCAATGCAAAATGATATGTCTTTAATGCAATTTCCATAGCATTAAAATGCTTTGCCACTGGAAATGACAAATAATTAATTTTGATGGTCCAAAGGTGTTCAATGAAACGATTAGAAATCCTTTGCTTTCCTTCATGTAAATGATTACATCTCTTGCAAGAGATACAACAGACAACTGCTGCCAAACGCATAATTGAATGCAAAGCAAGCAAAGAAAGCAAACAAGCAGAAATGGATTATCCTTTCATCATTTGCAATTGGAGAGAGAATGTTTTGCATTTCAATGTTCCTTCTTTATTATTAGCTTAATTTAGTCAATTACATTTGATTACCGAGAACACTGATTTCATGCATTGTGTACACTATTAGAAAAGGTTATATCCCCATTATTGAAGGTGGAAGGGACTTCATCATAATCCCATATTTGCTCAGGCCTTACTCTTCCCTATACTATAACCATTTGTTTTTATACTATGAAAATTAACATTTTACAGAGAGAGAGAGGGAGAGAGAGAGAGAGAGAGAGAGAGAGAGAGAGAGAGAGAGAAGGAGGGAGAGAGAGAGAGAGAGAATAAGGCACAAGGTTACCTGATTACCAGACCTGTTGCCTCTCCCTTGCAGATGGGGGAGACTCCAACCAGACTACCCAGACGCTGCCCCCTCTTCCAACGCTCCACCTGCAGGGCTGTCACACTCTGCTCCCTCCTGCAGCACATGCTGCTTGCAGTTGTTGTGAGCCATGTCTTCCTGCAGCTGAGTTTGTGCTCTGACAGTGGACGCACACCACACCACCAATTTCTTTGCCATTATGGTCTGGACATGACTGGACAGACAGCCCACAGCCGTGGATGGAAGGTTAACGGAAACAGAACAGGTCACAACTATTGAGGAGAGATTAACGAGAACAGAACAGCTCACAACCATTGAGGAGAGGTTAATGGGAACAGAACAGGTCACAACTGTAGAAGAGAGGTTAACGGGAACAGAACAGGTTAGTGGGCCAAACTTTACCACACAGATTCATGAGGCTTTGGTAAGGTGAGGGTTGGCAGTGCCAGCCTGAATCTTGGCTTCCTGTGCTCCCAACATGCCCTTGACATCAGCAGAGTGCAGGAAGGTTGCACGTTGTGTCAATATATTCTGTACATGCTTTGGTTTTTATTCGGCTGACCTTAAAGGCAGCATGCAGAGAGGATGCGCAACACACACACACAGAGAGAGAGAGAGAGAGAGAGAGAGAGAGAGAGAGAGAGAGAGAGAGAGAGAGAGAGAGAGAGTCAATACCGATCAACAGTAAGCTGAACAGAGAATCACAGCCTGAATGTTAAAGTGCTTGAGGCTGAACGCTTGAAGTGTACACTGAGTCTATCATTGCAGTGACCCTCTGCACCTGTCAGCGTATGTATCTCTCTCTCTCTCTCTCTCTCTCTAAAGGGATTCTGATGTATCACACCATTATTCTCCTTGTATTTCCACCTCCATCATGTCCATCCTTTTATGTTCATGTGTTGCGGGTTGACCCGCCCCTCCCCGCAGCCCGCTTTTGCCTTCTTAACGTCAGTGTGCACAACCTTACACGAACGACGTGGTCTTCCTAAATCATTATCACTCACACAAAGGTCCAACATGCCCTTTCTGCGCCTTCAGGTGAGGCAATATTATCAGCGCAGCGAGCGGAGAAGTCCGCGCAATACTGCATCTGCCGTGAGCGTTTAACAGCTCCAGACGCAGCGGCAGCTGACATTTTCTTGCTAACGGACACGTGCTTACCATTCAATTCGATTCCCCTGGCATTTACAGAGAGAGAGAGAGAGAGAGAGAGAGAGAGAGAGAGAGAGAGAGAGAGAGAGAGAAAATGACATACGACAAGGTTGACATGCCCATTATTAGAATTTTGATGAGTTAAATGCTTTTTTCTTACCACACTTATCGCCTCGCGTTAAAAGTTAACCCTATAGGCAACAGCTTAAGTATGCACGTTCAAGCAAAGTAGTGTGAATCAAAACGTTTATACTGCAGACCATTTATGTATCTGTATTAGTTAAAACGAATCGTATTTAATTAAAATTATTCGAATTAACTGATGAAAAGGCGCAAAGGCATCTATTTACAGCTCTATCTTTAATATTTGCCTGTCGAAATTTCAACATGGAATTAGCTGCCTGTTGTGTGTGTGCGTGCGTTTGTAAAGAGCAGGGGATGGCTGATAGGCTTACTCGAAACTCACCAAAGAACAAGTATAGTTCCCTTGCTGTGTTGGTAAACTCAATGTCTTGCTCTGTGATGGTTACTGCACTTTTGCAGCTGTATCTGAATGGAAATGTAGTGTTAAGAGGTTGCTGCATATCAGGTTGTAGTCACGAGCTGAAATGTATCTTGTAGCTCCTATTCTAAAATCAGTTTTTCCTACCCAGACTGAAAATAGAACTGAATTACCTGGCGTGCCACTGTGACACCTTCAAACACTTTTAATAGAGCGAAGTGAACAGGTGAACTCAGTGACAAACAGATATATATATATATATGGACGGACACACACACACACACACACACACACACACACACAGTATGAGAATATAATTTTAACAAATCTGTATCAAATGGATACTAGTCTATCTTAGATTTCATAATAAAAACATTATTTACAAAATTGAGTAACATTCATGATATGGAGAGGACAAGACTTTCATTTGCACACTTTGACCTAAACAAATTGAAATATTTTTACTACGTGAACACACAACACTACCTCCCCATAATCCTATGCTCTACCATATCCTTCAGTGATGTGTGAGGGTGGATTCCTTACATACCTCATCACGCCTCCACCTGCACTCAGATACACTACCACCATCACAGATATCCAGAGAGAGAGAGAGAGAGAGAGAGAGAGAAATATAGAAGAATTGTAAAAAAAAAAATAGTTTTATTTTGTTCTGTTTTTTTAATAGCAAAGCATCTCTGCAGTTCTTTGCAGTTGGTAACAATGACCTATGACCCCCAGATGTCAGCATATGGTGCATGCCCTACCAGGCTTGTAATGCAGCCTCCTTCAGCACCTGATAGTTTCGCAGGCATGCTTTTCACTTTCTCTCTTGTCTACTGCAAGAGTAAAGCAAGTTCAGATCTAGTCCAGGGTGGGTGACCAGTCAAGAACATTACCCTTATTTGGCTGTGAAAAACACCCGCAGTGACATGGTTCAGCAGCCACCGTTGTGCTGTAAGGTGAGTCACAGAAGGGTCCGGTTCTGAGTCATGTGGTTGGATTGAAGCAGTTAAGATGCTTATGTATGCAGTGCAGTTCATCCCACTGACGCTGTCTCTCCCGCTGATGCTGTCTCTCCCGCTGATGCTGTCTGCAGTCCCATGATCAAAAAAGGCCATTGAGCCACGTCCACTGGCAGCCATACATACCTGTTGGATTGTTGGATTGATTTCAATTACTACAGCCTGATTGAAGTAATAACCAGGCAGAAGATGCATGCCTGTAGAGGGAATTGTAGATGTTTATTAGAAGTGATGCTCCAAGGATGAAAGCTGACTCCCTTCTCCCCTTCTAGAGAGAAGCACTAAAGTTTGTCTATTTTTATCGGGATTTCAAGTACACAGTGTACTGATAGGTCCGTGTCATCCAGCAATGGAACAGTACTGAGCAGTGAAGAAAACATGTTGTTTGCTCTTCAGGGAATTATATAGATACGAAAACACAAAGTGGACATAAAGAAATGAAACATGGTTGTGTCGGCGGGTTTCCCAGGTGAGGCAGTATGGTACTTTCTTGAGAACTTCCTGTTTGTGAGTGCCCCACTCTCTCCAAAGTGCAACCTGGTATTGTTTTTGTTCAAGCTTATTAGTGATTCGCCTCTTGTGGTAAAAGCTTTGTGTACTTCATCTGTTCAGTAGGGGCCCTCATGAATCCAAGTGGTTTTACTGTGGAGCGTCTTTTACTGAGTGGACGTTCCACCGTTGTGTTCTTGCTGTACTAACTACTGACTCCAGGAGCAAGTGTACTGTGCAGGAAGTCATCAACAACCCAACAGCACAAAGTTGATTAGGAAACAAATGAGCATCTTATTATATACTATGTATATACTATGCGACACAGTTCACTTGATATGGACATACATACCCTAGAGTTATTTCTGCATTTTAACTGCTGACATTCCAAGGTCTGGCCAGTGGGGCTATAATTTTATTCCTGACTCTTGTAACTAATTGCTTTTCATATTAGTCTCAGCATAGTTAATAAATGGTTCACAATCATGTGCTTTTGGATTAATAAATATAATAAGCCTGGAGTTGAAAAGTTTAACTTCATTAACATTGTCTTTCCAAATCCTGTGTGCTGTAGTACAGAGCCAAAGCAACAAAACAAAGCAAAGTCATGTATGCTGTAAGAAAAACTCCAATAAAGCAAGAATTAAAGTGAACTGACCTGAACGGAACTAGAAGCACAAATACTTATCAGACACTACATGATTAAAACCTGCAACTGCAAATATCCATGGCTTCCAACAGAGAAAAGGCCATATGCTGACAGTGATACTACAATGGAACTACAGTGAGACTTACAGTTAGACTAGCATAAGGTGGAGATTGTAACACATTTCAGCTCTGACTGTGAAAATTATCAGCTAAAAATCTTCTAAAAAGTCTTGAAATTAAAAGAATAAAATCAAATCCCATTTCCTTTCTTTACCTAAAAATGACCAATTACTATTCAATACAAGAAGAAGACACACTGCAACTTTTACAGAAAAATCTGTCACAGCATGCCATAGCCTGAGATGAAGGACAATGAATAACTGCACCAATTCTGATCTTAATCCATTGCAATATGGTCTATTCTTACCTTTGAGTGAAGTAGGAATTAAATTGTATTTGTGTGTGTGTGTGTGTGTGTGTGTGTGTGTGTGTGTGTGTGTGTGTGTGTGTGTGTGTGTGTGTGTGTGTGCATGCTTGTGTGTGTCCTTGTATCATTGCTGGCAATGTTGATGATGTAAACAAATGAGTGTCATCGCTGTTATCTGAGTCAAATTTACTTTTTAACCATTTTCATTAGAATAAAGGAAAGTGTGAGAGACATAGAATGAGAGTGAGAGATGAGAGTGAGGGAGAAAGAGAGAGAAAAGGAAGAGACTCTAGACTGCGTGGTTCTCCTTTATTCTGGGAATAGATGTACGGAAGTAAACAGAGATGAACACTGACACTGAAAACAGCTCTAAATACATGCAGAGGAGGAAAAGAACATCTTTTTTAGCTACTGCTTTCTCTACAGCCCACAGACAAGATGTAACATTCCAGAAATGAGAAAAACCATCCCTGTAGCTGTTAGCTGCACACTCATATCTCACAGCTCACACACACACATCTTCATTCCAGCTGTCTTTTCCAGAAAGACTCTGAAACTACATGGATGCACTATAGAAATTGATTGGTAACATTACGCACCAAACAAAGAAATTGATTCAGTAAAAGTCTATGAGGTTAAAAGAGGTTAAAAGAGCATAAAAGAGGTTATGCTTTCTAGAAAATCTCCTGAAAACCTGTTGCATCTGTACTTACCTGATTGGCTATAAGAAAATGACCTCTCCCACACACAAGGCAGCAGATTGGAATATACTGTGATATAGCTATATCCAAATGATACAACCACACAGCATTAAGACATCTTCTTATCAAAGTTAAAGCTTTATATGTCTGAACTCTCCTGTCCTCTCCTCTTCCAACCTTTCTTCTCTTCTCTTCTCTTCTCTTCTCTTCTCTTCTCTTCTCTTCTCTTCTCTTCTCTTCTCTTCTCTTTTCTTCTCTTCTCTTCTCTTCTCTTCTCTTCTCTTCTCTTCTCTTCTCTTCTCTTCTCTTCTCTTCTCTTCTCATCCTTTCTGTCATTGGCCTGCATAGCATTAAGTATACATATATCATTGTTCATGTGACAGAGTGCAACAAAAACAAATTCTCGAAATTCTATATTTATTTCCTAGAGAGATCGTATATTTTGTCAGGGCAAATAAACAGGCCTATCAGGAAGAATATGCTGGCTTTTTCTGAACCTACACTTTGATAGACAGTATAACAAGAACCATTATTATAGGAAACATATCAATGCATTACCAGCACACATATCAAAGACTCAAAAAATAAGTATTTTCTCCAAATGTCTTTTCTCCGGGAACACAGGTGAAAAACTTCGGAGATGGCTGTCATGGAGCAAGTGTAATATGTCTTCTGACTCTCAACATCCATCTTTTAACACCTACACTCCCCAAGGAGCACACTCATAGGAAGAGAAAGAAGGAAGGAGAAAGAGGCAGAGAGAGAGAGATGGAAAAAGAAAGAGAGACAAAGGCGAGGAGGAGAGTGAACCGGAAAGTCAAAAAAAAAAAAAACAGAAGAGAGGAAGGTAAAGACAGGTGGAGAGGGAGAGGAGAGAGGGAGAAAGAGAGAGTAAGGAGAAGGAGAGAGAGAGGAGAGGGAGGGAGAGAGAGAGATGGGGGGATCAGGCCCTCCCTCCTACTTACCTCCCACACATGCAGCACATTCGGAATTCTTGTAGGAGTAGGAAGAACCAGCAGATCCTCATCACCACCCCTCCCTCCACTCTGCCTCACTCTACCAACACACAGTGGCATCTAATAGCCCGCTTAAGAAAACTTTACGATTCGATCTAGAACACTCCTACGCGTTGCAACTTTAAAAAGCTGGTGAATAGTTTTGAGGAGGGTGTACGGCAGTTTGGTAAAGCACATGGTTTGTCAGATCTCACAGAAACATTCTGGAACTCCAGCAAAACATTATGTCAACTCAATAAGGGACTAGTAGAAATATGGAAGAACCAGCCCATATGGGAAATAAAGTTATTTCCAGTTAAGGCTGAAGATAATGAGGGCTTAAATGACAAATCAGGTGAAATCTCAGGAAATCTTTTGCTTTATAACTCTTTTAAATATAATTCTTCAGGAGCTCAAGTGCAGATCATGCCTTCTTATATCAGATGCAAATTCTCATCTCTAACAAAATGGATTTTCCTGTAAGATATATTGACAGTTAAATTCTGTACCTTAAACTAAAATGACATATCAAATAAGGGCAAACCAAACTGTCCCGCATGCCTGACTCCATTCAGAAATGTAATGAGTCCCAGAGTCAGACTTCTGTTTTTGCCCTGCTCAAGGGCGGGTTTAAGCACGGGTTTGTGTCCTAGACATCAGGGGCATTAGCCCACTAGCCAGTTTATCACGTGTGCCAGAGAAGAGGTTGGTACTGTTGTCCAACAACTCTGAGCCCTAGACATGTCAGTGGCAGCATGAAAATGTTCATCTGGAGGTGTCATGGAGACGGCATCAGTTCACAGGTTAGCTGTCCTCTAGCAACCGCACAAGACGGCAGGCCTGCAGCAGTTGCCTACGGCCGTGACTATCACAGGCAGCCAAAATGAGCTTAACAAACACAGACCCTTTACTGCAAAGAAGCAGAGTATGAGTCATAAGTAGGATCCCTCATGTGGTTTTAAAAGTCACAATTTATAACTGTATTTACAACTATAATTATTAGATAGAATTTTAATAATTTAATAATTTGGCAGTGAAAATAAGCAATCACATAACAAAAAGAATTAGTATCCTTAAGATAATTTCAATAATATCCATGAAAAATGTACTAACATGTATGCTGTATGCCAGAAGTGAATAAGACATCGACTAATCCATCTCACCAAGATGTACAGCAATGACATGGGAAGGTCATTCGAACTGGATAAGTGTGGTCATATGGTTCAAGGAGAAGGAAGGTGGATAGAACAGAGGGGATCACACTACCAGAAGGTAACATAACAGATGCTGAGGGCAGCTACAAGTACCTTGGAATCCTACAGGCAAATGGGAATCATGAAGAGGCCACAAGGAAAGCAGCTGCAGCCAATTATCTACAAAGAGTGAGGCAAGTCCTGAGAAATCAGCTGAATGGGAAGAACAAGATCTGGGCTATCAACACCTACGCTCTGCCAGTCATCAGATACCCCGCTGGCATAATACGCTGGCCTAAGGAGTTGATAGAAGCCACTAACATCAAGACAAGGAAACTCCGCGCAGTGCATGGAGGGTTTCATCCCAAATCTAGCACTCTGAGACTGTACACTAAGCGGAAGGAAGGGGGCCGAGGACTATTGAGTGTCAGAGCCAGTATCCAACCAGGATGAAACAACCAAGATCCAAGAGTACACCAGGATGATGGCCCCAAGTGATGAAGTGTTTAGTGAATACCTCAGACAGCAGGAACCTGAGGAAGATAGAAATGAGGAGGACCACTGGCAAATAGTGAAAGTGGCTGATGTGGTTGGAGAAAGCTGGACTAAAAGATAGCACAGAGGCACTAATAATGGCAGAACAGGAACAAGCACTGAACACGAGATCAATAGAGGCTGGGATCTACCACACCAGGCAGGACCCCTGGTGCAGGCTGTGCAAAGATTCACCTGAGGCAATCCAGCACATAACAGCGGGATGCAAGATACTAGCAGGCAGGGCGTACATGGAACGCTATAACCAAGTAGCTGGCATAGTGTACAGAAATATATGTGCTGAGTACGGGCTGGAAGTCCCAAGGTCTAAGTCATTTCACCTCTTGCGGTCACTACACCTCTCTTTTGTCATTCAAGTTTGTTAACTGAGAGTGGTGGAGTGCTGATGTTCCAGGGTGCCCTCATGCCTGTGGTTCCTTCTGGCTGTACCATTTTGGCTGTGCTGCCATAGTTTGATCTGCTGAAGTCCATCTTTGTTTCATACCCTTACAATGCACTGTAAGGTGCATTTGTTTCATACCCTTACAATGCACTGTAAGGTCAACAACCTGTATCTGAATGTTGACAAGACAAAAGAAATGGTTGTTGACTTCAGGAGAGCAAGGCGAGATCACTCCCCGCTTGCCATCAACGGCTCCTCAGTGGAGATCGTCAAGAACATCAAGTTCCTTGGTGTTCACATAGCGGAGAACCTCACCTGGACCCTGAACACCAGTTCCATCACCAAGAGAGCCCAGCAACATCTTTACTTCCTTCGGAAGCTGAGGGAAGCCCATCTCCCATCACCCATCCTCACTACCTTCTACAGAGGTACTGTAGAAAGCATCCTGAGCAGCTGCATCATTACCTGGTTTGGGAACTGCACCGTCTTTGACCGCAAGACCCTCCAAAGAATAGTGAGAACAGCTGAGAAGATCATTGGGGTCTCTCTTCCCTCCATCACGGACATCTACATAACACGCTGCATCCGTAAAGCCACCAACATTGTGAAAGGCCCCACACACCCCTCACATAAACTGTTCACCCTTTTGCCATCTGGAAGAAGGTAACGCAGCATCCAGTCCCGCACCTCCAGACTGTGCAACAGCTTCTTCCCAGAAACCATTAGACTCCTGAACTCTGGCTAACTCCAATTCCAATTCAGATTCCAAAATAGGCACTTTTATACATGCTTATACACAGTCACAGACACATATATACATACATACATACATACATACATACATATCTATACACACACTCACACATTGTTTTGCATCGGACTAGTGCTGAAGTCAAACCTCACACAAATAAACTATGCACTCCTGTTGCAGTCTTGCACATTATCCTACTTGCTGCTAGAGTGCTGTACTAACCAGCACTGTACTCTGAACTGTTCCGGCTGCTACCGGTGACTGCTATGTTCAGTGTAGCATGTCACTGACTCCTATGCCCAACTCACTTTACATATTCCCAGTACTGTGTACTGCACTAAATAATTGCACTGTCTACTCATTTTGTATTTGTCCTGTTCTGTATTTATTATTGTTTATTTAATGTTTATTTAATTACATTTTTGCACTATATTGGACTGTTTGCACTTGTGTAGCATGTTGTTTTGTGTTGCACCATGGTCCTGGAGGAACATTGTCTGGTTTTTGTTGTGTACTTGTATATAGCTGAAATGACAATAAAACCTCTTTGAACTTTGAACTTTGAATAATGTTACTGAGTCTCAACCCATCTCAGCTGCCATGGCTATTCCCACCATCCCTTGATGTCCCCTGCTGTAGCCCACCTCATCTCCACCCCAGACAACTTGGAGTTTTTAATTGCCACTGTTGCCCTTGGCTTGCTCACTGGGGGCTTGGACTTGGACATTTGTAAAGCTGCTTTGTGACAACATCAGTTGTAAAAAGCGCTATATAAATACATTTGATTTGATTTAAGTGGGATACACACCCAAAGGTGGTGGAAAATGACTGTAGTATGATCCTGTGGGACTTCCAGATACAGACACACAAGACTGGTAATGGCTAACCAATCAGACATAGTGGTGGTGGACAAACAGCAGAAGAGGGCCGTAGTGATAGATGTAGCAATCCCGAGTGACGGCAACATCAGGAATAAGGAAGATGAAAAGCTTGAGGAATACCAAGGGCTGAAAAAAGAGGTAGAAACGTTGTGGAAGGTGAAAGCAACAGTGGTTCCCATGGTAATCTAAGCACTAGGGGCTGTGACCCCTGAACTGGGAAAGTGGCTCTACCTGAACCCAGGAACAACATCCAACAGCTCCACCAAGAAAAGTATACTCCTGTCAACAGCTAAAATGCCCAAGTTTGAAGGAAAAAGACTGCCCAAGTCAAGTGAGTGCGGAGTCAAGTGAGTGCGGAAAAGATTTTAAAATTTGCAGCAGAAGAACCAGATGATGAAAGGTTTTGGCAATAAAGCTTCTTAGTTCAACCAGTCCTGATTGAGGTGGGAGCTCATTACAAAACAATCTGCTGATGGTTCCTGACTGGGTTCAGAGAAGATTTTTGCTCTTATTACAGCAAGAAGTCCTGAGTGTGTATATGTGTGTGTGTGTGTGTGTGTGTGTGTGTGTGTGTGTGTGCACGCTTCTCTCTCTGCCTGACAGTTGGCTCTGACATGCTCCACTTATTAAACTATGCACACATGTGCATGCACAAACACACACACACGCACACACACAGAAAGTCACAGAGAGCGGAAAGTCACGCTCCATATCTGTAGTTCACTCTGTCATCTTTCTTTCTTTCTCTCTTTCTCTGTCTCTCTCTGTCTTCCCTCCCTCTTTCTCTCCATCTCTCTTTCTCTCTGTTTCACTTCATTCTCTTAATGGTGGAAAAATGTTAATTATGTCCCAGTAAAGGACCCTGGCTCATCTGTAGTTCAGCTGAAATCTCATGGCTTTCATGACTTACGTAGTGGAGCAGCACTAACAGGCTGTAAGTGTGCTTTAGAGGAGCATCAACTCTAGGCTGATCAAGAGCGCTACTCCTCTTCCTGTGCCAGTCATCTCTGATTCATAAATTCATGGGAATTCATACAAACCTTTAATGCCAAAGGTTAGGCTGGGAAATGTTTAAGGAGCAGAGCTTTCCTTCAGCCTCCATTCCAGCAAAATTCACTGACTTCACCAACGCTCGTTAACAGCAAATCCCCAACTGCGACGAAGCCTGAGACCGATGAGATGATCTGCAATTGGTTCTCAGTGTGTGAGCACCCATTGCACATGTGGTGAAGTGCAAACACTGTGGAACACGCAGCGCTGAAGTTTAGTTTCAGCTCTAATGACCTCATACTGTGATTTAGTTATGAGCCTTCTCTCTGTGTCTGTTCTCTCCACTTTTCCATCTTTCTCTCTCACAGGCTCATGCTGTGGTTGAACACATAAATACCCAAGATGAGTTTCTTCTACCTGCACCTAAAGCCTTAGTTAAGTTCTTCCTGTACCTACCAGTTCCTATGCCTGTGTTACATTACAGTAAAGATCAGACAGTACGGCTGAGTGAGGGTTAGGTGAAGGCGCTCTGACCGCTTTCGCTGGAACACAGACAGTGGTGAGCCCTGAACCCTGAGTGCCGCCACATTAGTGCTGCACAATCATCTTTCTCCAGCCTCTCCATTAACCTTATTTAGTTAACTCTGCTTTTTACAGGTATTACTGACCTACTGAAACCTAATTTGCCATGTTGCAGGCTGTTCAGAATAAAAGCCCAACATATTAATAATACTAATACCATTTTCTCAGGTGCTTATCCCCACTGGCCAAAACAGTAACCACATTCTCTAACCAGCCACCCCAGCCTGTGAAACACATACTGCAAAACTCCTTACCCTCTGCAAAATCCTACTTCAATCAAACTATGCTGCAAAACTGTATAACTCAATCATCAGTAACACACAGCATTTAAACAGTAAACACATGCAAACATTCACGAGCCATTCACAAACAAAACACCAAAACACTACGTCTCGAAGATGCAGACCACAACCTGTGGCCGGTTCTAAAGTGCTGTGGGCGTTTCTTATTGTGGTATACAATGCTAAAGAACACCTGCTGTAATTCACCAAAAATCACTACAATTACAGTAAAATCTATCTATCCTGTCCCTAATATTGGGTCACATTCCCTGGCAATGCAGCATGGGAAAAACCTCTAGGCATACCTGATCCAGTCCTGGCAGTCTGATGCTGTGATTGCCTGACATGTCTCAGTTTTAGCATCTAAAAAGAGACATCTGGTCATAGGAATGATGATTATATGGTCTCCAACTCTAGGCAGAAAAGAATTCCTCAATAGGGGTGAAGAATGGGGAATGTGGAGGTAGAAATTCAATAGACATGCTTGGATGAGCCTAAACTAGTCCCTCACTGCAGATGTGTGATGGAATGGAACATTGTCCCATATGACTTCATAAGGTGGCTGTTGACCAGTAGTAGGCAGTTGATTGGTTTAGAGTTAGATTTGCAGACAGTGGTTAAGCAATTGCAGGTCAGGCCCGATTTGCGGAACTGTTTTGGAATTAAATTTTGGTGACTAGCAGCTGCAGCCACTGTGTTGTGATTTGCTTGATCAGACACTTTCATGTGAATTTTGTGTTACTGCATCTACTGTTTTGCAAAAAGTCCATTAAAAATGGAGACAGATGTGCAATGAGAAAGTGTTCACTGGTGTGAAAAAATGTTTGCTGTTTTGCTCATATGTGTTTGGAATTGACAACATGCACTGATGACAATGTTCTTTAGCACCTGAGAAAACCTGATAATAATGAGATTATTCCAGTGACAGAGCTGCTGATTTTGGAGAGAGAGACAGAGAGAAAGAGAGAGAGTGGCAGCTTAACCAGACTGTCGTGTTGGGAAGCTGCAACACCTTCTTGAGGTGCCTCCCCCACTGGGAGTGGGAGGGGACAGTCAGGGCTGTTGCCGTGGACAACCACATTCGCTCCTGGTGCACACAGTGAGCAGA
Source organism: Electrophorus electricus (assembly GCF_041902795.1). Taxonomy (NCBI): domain Eukaryota; kingdom Metazoa; phylum Chordata; class Actinopteri; order Gymnotiformes; family Gymnotidae; genus Electrophorus; species Electrophorus electricus. The sequence continues at coordinate 22,434,161 of NC_137500.1, forward strand.
GTTTCAACATGAGCCCAGTGTTGCTAATTTACTCCAAGACCTCACTGGGATGGCATTCTTATAGTATACTGGGTTCAACTCACATGGTCCTTGTGTGTGTACATATTTTAAATAACCTACTTTGGTCAGAGAGCCTGGGCCAACACGATCAGAACATGTATCATTTCTGGTCTTTGTTACTTAGTTCTACTGAAATTTCTTTGGTTATTTGACTAATAGATTTAAGGGCTACAGGAGCAGTACTACAGTGAATCTGCAAGTGGTTTGTGACCCCGTGACAAGCTGCATGTGTGCTGAGACGTCTCTGTGGGAGACGGTCGGACACGCAGCATTTTCACAACCATTTACACTGAATGCCAGCAACACAAAAAAAGAGCTACAAGTGCGAAAGAAAGAACATGCTGAAAGGAAGTGATGTCTCACGAGAGAGACAAAGTGATATATATATAGAGAGAGAGATAGAGACAGATTGATGGAGAGAGATGGGGAGAAAAAGGGAGGGACAGACAATGTGTGTGTGTGTATGTAATGAATAGAGAAAGAACAGGAGAGAGGGATGAGGAAAGTCTGCGAGAGAGAGAAAGTTGACCTTGCAAGCTCAGTCCAGGCAGTCCATGTGCCATTGATTTGTTTATGTGGACAGAGCTGACAGCTCCTCATTACCTTCTCTTAGACAACACTTCCAACAGAATGAGTGGAAGGTAACTGGGAATGGGGGCAGAGAGAGGAGAAAGAGAGGGAGGAGGGGGGGAGTAGAGGGAGAGAGGAGGGGAGAATGAGAGAGAGGAGGGGGGGAGTAGAGGGAGAGAGGAGAGGAGAATGAGAGGGTAGACTGTAATCAATGTGTCTCACAGATCTGGGTTGGTGAGATCATCCTGTTGAATGATAATTTAGTGTGTGTGTATGTGTGTGTGTGTGTGTGTGTGTGTGTGAATCTTACTCAGAGCTGAGTTAGAGTGGAGGTGCCATCCATACAACACATGCTCTGTACACAGTATGGATGAACAGAAGCCACAAGCAGATTTGTTTAAAGACTGTATCAAGATATGGTAGACCGCAAACATGCATAGCGTGTCTACACCAAGAATTTTCATACCATCTGATTTCATGCCTAGCCTTTCTGAACCACACTCTCTAAGAAATACTGATTTCCCATATCTTTCGACAGGGTATCATTTACCTAATTTGGAAAATTGAACCTTTAATTTGACTCACTTCACATTATTCATTGTTTTGAGCAGTACTGTGTGCAGCCACTAGGAGACAGTGTTGCCAGCCCAATCTGAAGAGCGGCATTTCTGATTCCCATCTCTCTCACCTGTGGTTCCCTCAAACCCAAACTGCTGTGGTTTGGCCACATTTTGTGTCTGGAAGGCGGTGGCACTTCGGTTCCTGAGAATCAGGCGTGAGGAGTAGGGGAACAACGCTTTTCTCCCCTCCCTCCCTCCTTCCCACAGCCAATTAGCGCTGAAACAAATTTAAACTCCCAGTTCCCCAGGCCAGCAGCTGGATGCTTCCCATTAGGAAGAGCGTGTCACATACAGCCATACTGCATTTATCTTACTAAAGGAAGGCAACTCTAATGTTCAGCCTAGAGGAAGCGCTCTCAGTAGACCTTCCATGAAAGCCCCTTTTATTCTCAGTTCTAAAACCCTTCTAGGCCAATTATTTAAAACAGAAAATAGCACATGCGGTGCTTGTCTTGGACTTTTGTATGTAAAAGCTCAACATTTTCTTGTAGCATGGCATGTTTTAGGTGAGTATTTTTGAGAGTTTTTTTTTTTAACAATTCTTGGTCAACAGGCATGAGCCAAATGTGAAGACACACCCAAAGTGAGGCAGACCCACCATGAGATAGAACCCAGTGTGAGGCAAACTTCAGTGTGAAGTAGACATGAGCATGAGGTAGACCCCCTTGTGAGGTAGACTCCAGCATGAGGTAGACCCCATTGTGAAGTAGACTTCAGTATTAGTTACTTAGTGGAGAATGTTGGAGCCAATGTCAGGAATTGTGATAGACCTCAGCGTTAGTTAATATGGAATGCGGTGTTCCCCCGCATGAGGAAGTCCAATGTGAGGTAAACTCCCTTATGAGGTAGACTCCAGTGTGAAGTAGACCCCAAAGCAAGGTAGAGCCCAATGAAGGGTAGATCCCAGTGTGAGGTAGAGCCCAGTGTGAGGTAGAGCCCAGTGTGAGGTAAACAGCATGCGGTAGAGCTCAGTGCAAAGTAGACAGCATAAGGTAGAGTCCACTGGGAGGTAGAGTCCAGTGCAAGGTAGACAGCATGAGGTAGAGCCCATTGAGAGGTAGACAGTGTGAGGTAGAGCGCAATGTGAAGTAGACAGCATGATGTAGAGCCCAGTGTGATGTAGAGCCTAGTGCAAGGTAGACAGTGTGAGGTACATCCCCAGTGTGAGGAAGAGCCCAGCATGAGGCACGTCTGCTACAGCATTGCCTTGAGCTATGTGCCTTGCTCATATTCCCATGTTGGTCAAAACAGACCATAAACACTACACCCCACCTAGTATCGATTAGTATAGTCTTGCAATAACCTTAGTTAACACCTTATTGTCATGTGACGTGGTTTCTTTGAACTCTTATGCCTGGAGTCTGACTGCTGGTCTCAGTAAAACTTTGCAATTTTCAATTTATCGCAAATTGTCTCATTGTTATTAATATATTAAGATGTGAATCATATATGTATATTAAAAAGCCAAAACTAGCAAGTTGAAGATGTTTAATTTGCTGCCCTAGAAGGTGGTATACACACACACACGCACACACACAAAGTAAGGAGCAGGCAGAGGAAGTGGATATCTCCATTAGCCTGGTGAAGGCAGTGGAGAGTGTGTTTCTCCCGGGTGCTCTCCGTCTCCCTAGCCTGCTGTAATTAACAACATATTTATGAGACAGGCATTAAATGAGGAAGTGCTCAGCAGCAGCACAACACAGGTACCCTCCCTCAGCTGTAGTTTCAGCCACACTCTGTTACAATAATACCAGTCTACACATACCACACACACACATGCACACACACACACACACACACACACACACATGCACACACACATATACGCACATGCTCGCACACACATAGACGCTGAACATCAACACATCAAAACACAAACACACACAGAAATGTGTAGATACACACACACACAGAGGCTGGCTTGGCAGAACAGACAAACCTTGGCATCATCACCTGCAAATGAACTGCCCACTCCAAACTCACCTTTCCTTCTTGACCCCCTGTTCACTCATGGTCCTCGGATGCAGGGTGCCTATGGCAACTGTGGACCAGGAGGATGCTATGCATCCGATAGCAATGGCATTGCTGGAGGATGGTGCCTCAGTGGCTGAAGAGACACAAATGGCATCTCTATAAATAAGTCCTGCATAAGCAAAAGGAAGACTATGGAATTCCAGCATGATCATGATGGCGTCCCAGAAGAGTTACAGTTTAAGCAGGTTTGTAAGCACTTATTGTCTTTATGCTGAAAACATTTGTAAAAAAATGTTGTAAACAAATGTTAGGGAGCCCTGAGTGCTGACACATGGAATCTACCAGTATGTCTTACATAAAAAAATGTGAATCACTTATTTCACAAATCTCACTTCCTATTTTATCCATTTTATTTATACATCTATAATATTATCATTTAATAATATTCTTATTTATTATTTTATTTTCTTTTTACATCAGACTTCCTTGTCCTGAATACTGGAGTACCTAGAGGTTGTCTTGACTCTTTTGCACTGCAACAGCAGTGATCTCTCCCTTATCAAATATGCAGGTGATAAGACCCTTATTTCCTGCCAGCAAGATGTGGAAGGCTCTTCTTACTATGAATGCATCAATGGTTTTGTCTCCTGGCATGATGACAGTGTCTTAGATCTTAATGTCAAAAACCAACAAAAGAGTTGTGTATAGGAGAAAGGGAACAGCTCTGGCACTGCGGAAAAGCCAGTCAGCATAAGGGTCAGGAAGAGAGCAGGACATTAACGTCAAATATCTGGGGACAGAAATGGGTAAGAAGTATACCTACTAGGACAATGTGGATCACATCTGTAAGAAAGCAAGCCTGGATCTTCTGAGGAAGTTAAGAAGCTTCAACACTATTAAGAACACCCTGACCATGGCATATAGAGATTGAGAGTGTACTGACTTTTAATATCGCATCATGGTATGGAAATCTTTCAGCCAAGCAGAAAAATAAACTGTCACAAGCTGTAAATCAGGCCAATAAGACAATTAACCAGCAGAACTCATGTTTCTTAAATTTACAGAGTAAAAAGCAAAACATTTTTTTTCTGTGTGCTCCCACTCATCCACTTTATTCAGTGTTTCAGATGCCTCATTCAAGCCAAAGGTTGAAAGTTCCCATGGCCAGAAAAAAAAGAATATAAAAAATATTTTATTCCACTTGCTGTACGCATACTAAATAAGTCACTGCTTAAATTAACTATCTATTGTGGTGTAATCTGTATGTAAAATGGATATCATATCTTCATTCATACTAGTGTTTATCGCCATAATGACAAACTACTTATTTACAACTTTAATGTTTGTATTTTTGTGCCAGTGACAAAAGGAAGATTAACACTTTAGGTAAACAGACAATAATGTATTTATATTCTATTCTATTCTGTTCTATTCTATTCTATCGGTTGGTTGTTTAACTAATTTATACTTATTTGTAAAAGTGCAGTAGGTAGAGTGGTACTATGTTCCAAAAGCGTTATAATGTCTAAGAAATTGGCAGGAGTCAAGCTGTGAGAGTCACTGGCCTACATGCTTCAGTGTTGCATTGAAAGCAACAACTCAAAGGCCTTGCAAAAAGCCAGGAACAACCAACCAACCAAAGAAAACATTAAAATGTAAAGTAGGTGACAGGCTGCGATGGCTGTAACAGGAAGCTTTCATACCATGTTCACCTGCAGCTACTCCATGTGGTGGTGCGAAGTCTGTCGATTCCTGTTTGAATTCAGAAAGATAATGATGCTCTGCTTCTCGGTGCTGCTTCCTTCTGATATACCCCTCCCCAGGCTCTCTTCCTGGGGCCCTGGGTTCACTTCAACATGGCATAACCACCCCTAGCAAAGTTCTCCTTAGCATTGCGAAGTCAACTTCAGCCGTTCCAAGTGTTAAACTCCCCAACCCACAGACGCCTATAAATAAACATTTTATCGATCGCCTCAGGCAGTGCTGAACAAACGATGGTTCACCTCGGCATTAGGCTCTGATGATGTACGAAATGGCACTCATGATGTGCGCCTTTTTTTTTCTGCGCAGGCCGTGGGCTCGTAAGCAGGCTTCTCTCAGCAGAGCACAGATGTTATGCAAAAGCTGCTCCTTAGCGTTAAGCCTTCTGTGACCACCAAGAAAAAACTTCCATAATCACATCCTCCTCAAATGACGAACACACAGACAGAGATAGATAGATAGATAGATAGATAGATAGATAGATAGATAGATAGATAGATAGATAGATAGATAGATAGATAGATAGATAGATAGATAGATAGATAGATGCTGAACTGAAAACATAGTATAAACACAACAAAGAATATCCTACTGTCGTATACAACAGGGTGTTCTGACACCTTTCTATCTTAGTCAGCATGAACCTTTTCAGCAATCTGTGCTACAGTAGCTCGTCTGTGGGATTAGATAAGATGGGTTAGGCTTTCCTCCTCTGCATGAGTGAACCTATGACTCTGTCACCAGTTCACAGGTTGAACATACTTGGATCACTTTTGGTAGGTACTAACCACTGTATACTGGGAACACCCCACAAGACCTGCTGTTTTAGAGATGCTCTGACCCAGTCGTCTAGCCGTCACAAGTTGGCCCTTGTCAAAGTTGCTCGTATACTTATGCTTGAACATTTTCCTGCTTCTAACACATAAACTTCAAGAACTGATTGTTCACTTGCTGCCTAATATATCCCACTCCTTGACAGGTGCCACTGAAATAAACCTGATACTCAGGTGCTGTTAATTTTACCTGTGGCTGATTGGTGTATATCTTCCCATGTGGCATTTTTTTAAATGAACAAAATTCTGTCATTTTAGAGCAGCAGTGGTCCTACCACTCTATTTCCTGAACAGTGACGGAAGGCACTGAAGTCACTTTGTCCCACTCAAATTTATAGACAGAACTCTGGGTCACAAGAACTGATGATTCTAGAAAACAGCAAATCATGGCTCAGAGGCACTATCATGGAGTCACTGGAACTGGCACAGCAGTTTATAAGACTAACACGATTGAAGCCTTCAACTTCAGCAGCCCCATTTACACATAGGTAACATCCAAGGCAACGTTGTTATAATAAGCAATTAATATTCTAATTGCTGTGTTTACATTGTTGCTGTTTGTAAGCTATAGAATAAAAATTCCCCACATATTTTTTTATGGCAGTATATTCAATTTGCTCTATAGCTGGAAGAATTGCTTTGAAACAGAATAATTTTAGAAGCTCTTCTCTCCTCTTTTCTTCTCTCCTGTAGTCTTCTGCTTTAGTAAAAGGGCACTTTGACCCAGTATTTGTTGAATGGATTTTATCTCAGGCTTTAGTCTTTATGGAAAGCAACTTGAGTCCTCTCCAACCAAAACAGTCCATTTCAAAAGGATTAATAAGCAAAAACTTGTGCATTGGGAGTCAGAGCAGAGACATTTTCTCCTGGAGTCACATCACAATCACTGTCCCCAAGAGTTAAATCAGGGTCCTTTTTGCCTTCATCAGCATGATTTTCTTCTAGAGCACATGGTTGATTTGGCAGGCCTAGTCAGGGCTCAGCCACAGTCTACATGCTGCCGCTCTGTTTCATTTCATCCTGATAAGCAAGAGAAGTGCAGAGGTCTTGGCCCAAGATGATAGTGATGCCTTTCAATCTGCATAAATGTTACAGCTTTAATGTACAATGGTCAAGTGTACGATGAATTATGTCCCTCTCTAAAACAACAAGAATGACAAAATTCTCCACTTTGGGTTTGGGACATTTCAGTTGCATGTGCGCTGCTGGGCAGTCCTGGAATGAGAACACATGTCGCCAGCAGCCAGGTGTGAAGTCCCGAACAGCCATTAAGGCTGATGGCAGGGCCATGGTTTGATGGCTTTGACATAGGCTTTGTGTAACTAATGTCATGACTGAACCTCCAGACACAACGTTAACCTCATGCTTGCATTCTTTCCCCTGGGGCTGGGTGGATTATGAGCTTTTCCAACTAAACTCACCTAAACTCACCTAAAGTCACCTTGTTCATATATAAACACACACACATATAATCATATCATATCATATATATTTATATATATACACACACACACACACACATATATAATCATATATATATATATATATATATATATATACACATACATACACACACATATATAATCATATATATATATATACACACACACATATAATCATATCATATCATATATATTTATATATATATACACACACATATATAATCATATATATATATATATATATATATATATATATACACACACACACATATCTAATCATATATATATATATATAATCATATATATATATATATATATATACATACACACACACACACATATATATATATATATATATATATATAATCATATATATATATATATATATATATATATATATATATATATATATATACATACACACACACACACACACATATATATAATCATATATATATATATATATATATATATATATATAATCATATATATATATATATATATATATATATATATATATATATATATATATATATATATATATATATATATATATATAAAACTTATGAAGCCACTGTCCGTTTCTCTGGCAACCTTGGGTACTTCACTGTCCACAAGTTAAAGTAGCTTATTACTTTTGGTACAATAAGATTGCATTTCTATAAAATACCGTTAAATAAAACTGCTTATAGCTATACGTCTACCCGTTAAACATATTTTCTACCATCTGGCTAAACACCTGAACTGATTCTATCATTACATCAACTCCTGTTGTCAACAGATTGCTAACCACTCGCAGCGCCATGCAGGGATAGAAAACAGCTCCTCCCTTCGTGAATGATTGACAATTAAATATTTGGTATCTCAGCTAGCGGCTGCAACGACGACCAATCAGCGAAGGTTTTGGGAGGTTCGCTCGTTGCTAGTGGATACAACAGGGGGAGCTTCAAAGCTGTTGTTTACATTAAAAAGGTGGTAGTCTGGCTAGAAGGCACGCGAGTTACGGGCACACCGGCGAATCTCTCTGCCGGATGGGATAAAGCAGCTTCGTCGGAGGAACGCGGGGAAATTTTTCATTTCTGGCTAAACTATAACATACTCTCGGTTATGTTGTAGGATTATTTGTTCCTGCGAGATTATAGCCTGCACATTTCTTTCTTTTTAAAATATTTCTTTTGTGAAGCGGGTGCAGTACGTCAGTCTGTTTATCTGTAAACCCATCGCCTATTGAAACGCTTGCGCGTGGACCCAAAAGGCGAGATGGATAACGAAAAGTACTTACCGGAATTGATGGCGGAGAAGGATTCTCTCGACCCGTCTTTTCAACACTCCTTGCGGCTTCTAGACCAGGGTAAGTCCCGTCCTCTGCATCTGAACTCTGTGGCGCGTATAAATTTATAATGTTTTTTCTCCGGAGAACATTTGGGAACGGGAGTCACGAGCCGAGTTGTCGCCTCTGTTCCTTCTTTGTTTTAATAACAGACCATATTATAGTCTATGCAATATTTAGATTAATAAAGTGCTCAGCTTTAGATCACGGTGCAAGCGGGGGAGAGAGAGAGAGAGAGAGAGAGAGAGAGAGAGAGAGAGAGAGAGAGAGAGAGAGAGAGAGACGCGGAAACATTAAGCAGTTCACTCTTTTTGAAAGTAGATTTTTCACTTTTTGACAGGAATTTATATAATCCACACACATATAGAAATATGTAGAAGCTTTTTTTCGTCCTTCAAGCACATATGGCGTGGACTCTTCACATTTGCTTTAGCCTAGTTTTTGCGAAATGTAACCTTAACCGACCTGGATTCACAAGGCTGATAGATGGTACATTTTAACGGCAACGTCTTCAATGCCTCGTTCAAGAGGAACGAGAAGGCTCACACTTTAAGAACGGAGCAGTCTTGTCTTTAACTCGGTTTGGGCGGAAGGTATGTTTGTAGACAGTGATTTGAAGATCCGTGCTAATGAATCCGTTCGTAAAACGGGCGCGCCGATTCGATTCTTTCTTTGAAGCTGTCCGACTTTGGCGGATGCCGTTAGTCGCGCCCCTCGTCGTCGGGAGTGCCCTTGGTGCGAACAGCGCCTGTGAAAGATTTGTCTTTCGAGCGAGCAAGCCGAAAGGTTTCTTCCGAACGCCTGTGAAATGGACGCGTTGACAGGTGTTCCCTGTGTTCAGACGCGCAGGACGCACGCCTGCATCGGGAGCAAAATATCTCAACAATGCGCCCTCAGTGTAGGCTTACGATCTGTGCACGCAAATAGCATATGGCACAGTAACAACACACTTTTACAAGTAACACGATACACCTGACGCATCCAAAGCTATGGCCATGCTTATGGATGTGTTTTAAACATTATTGCTAACTTTGCCCTTATAATCTATACCTTTAATTACCCCCCCCCCCCCCCCGAAAAAAAAAAAAAACCGCCCACGCCGGAGGGACCACGGCTACAAATAAGGCCTCTTTATAATCAGTCTACTGGGGCATTAGTTATTCTGGAACAGCTGGAGACTCAAACGTGCCGTTTTTCTGTCAAAAGCTCCAGTTATGCAACAGGATGTTCCACTCTGGTTGAATATCTTATGTGCGCTTTTGCTCGGGGGCAACAGTACGTTTTTGGAGATTGAAACGTTGTCCATTTTGCCCTGATGTCGAGGATATATAAGAAACTCTTTCTGTAATGGTCTGTGCATGGATTTTAGTGTATTATATAAGTTTAGATATTCTGTTCTCAGTTTTCATTATTTTCTTGGTTTGGCCATTATTTTTGTCTCAGGTCTTACTTAAGTTGTATTCATTTAATTCAAGAGCAATTTTTGGCAACAGAGAATTGTGAAATTAAGATAGTATGCTAAATATATCTGCAATGTTGTTCTAGTCGATGTGTATAATAGGTCAATTTGCATACCTGAACCTAACTGAAGTGCAGTGAGCATGAGAGAAGACTCATTGGTAATAGTTTAGAAGCTCTGTTCCTTCCTCTAGCCCGCTCTCTCTGTAAGGGAGTTGAGAGGATACCCAGATTTCACCTGCCTGTAACTGTGTGTGTGCAGGCATGAGAGGACTGATTGGAGGGAGGAGAGTAGGAGCACAACAGCCATTAGAAATGTGGCTGTGTCAGATAGCGGAATGGAGAAAGAGCTGGCGTGGCGACAGAGATAACGCACATGCGCACACACACATGAACACGCACACGCTGACTCGCGTGCCGCGCACACACACGCGCACACACTTTCTATCTTATCACTATTCTTGCCTTAAGAAATGGAATGGTCCTTCTTGGGGACAGAGAGTTTTAACAAAAGAGAAATAGACAGAGGGAGAGATAGAGAGAATGAGTATAAAGAAATAATGAGGGGACTGTGCAGATTGGTCAGAAAAAGTGTGTGAGTTTGAACTTGCCCGCTGACACTTCCTGCTCTCATACAGACACAGTGCACATGTGCAGACAGACACTCTTGAATTTGAATGAGAGCTTTTCTTGAATTCACGAATTAGGCAATTTGGAAGCCATTAGCAACTGTCTCCAAGTGGCTTCTTTGCAGCAACGAGTGCCGGGTTGCTGCGGTCGACGGACAATCGGCTGCTTGGCTGCCAAATCTAAGAAAATCAAAACGGTCTTATCTTTTCTACATCGCAGTGGGGTAGTGATACTGTTTAATATAACTTGTTCACAGAATGCTTAAGTTAATTATTCATTTGGCAGAGGATCAGAAAAGAGTGCTGAACCCCCACACACACACACACACACACACACACACATACATACACAAATATTAAACAAAAGGCCACACACTGATGAACAAATCTCCACTGGACAGCAATCTGAGCAGTTCTGCTATATTTTATCATTTAGCTATATTTTGCCTGCTTTGTGTATTTTGCCTGCTGCTTCTTTGCTTGATTGTTCTGTTGTTTTCATTTAGTTGTGTGTAACACTCTGCACCCTGTGGTTAGTGACATTTAGGGTGGTGATGTATTGATGTATACTTCTGTGGTGTAGAAACCCTTTCTTCCACAGGAAGATGGGCTTGGATTCTTGCCTCCCGTCTTTCTTCTCAGTTTCTTCTCAGGGAGATTTTTCGACTTGCTCATTAAGGACCCAGACACAGATTTCTGTAATACTTTCTCAAATTGTCTAATGTAAAATGCAGTACTAGTTAAAACTGATATGACTCTCGAGCATAAATGCAGTGTAGTTATTTTGGCAGCTGACTCTTGGTGTTCTAGCAGTGCTTTAAAACAGTGCTGTTGAATTCCTGTCCTGGAGAATTCACTCCCCTGTACTCTCCAGGTGCACTCCTCCTGCATTCTCCAATCATCAGCTAATGATCTCACCCTTAACGAACTGCAGCAGATGTGTGGGAGTCCTAGAAGCAGTAAACCAGTAGTGCTGTCGCTCCTTCCTCTCCCGGAGCAGGAACCCTCAGCCATCGCCAGGCTTTTTGGGCTCTAATTTTTCATGTGAGGTTCCTCTTATTCAAGACAGACACCTCCTCTGCAGCTGTATGTGTGGTTTCATGCAGCCTGCAGCCTTAATTTGTGGTCTTGATGCAGACTGCGCTGCCCTTGTGGTGTAGTGCATTGCGTGTGTGAATTTACATGGACTTACATGTGTGACTCTACATAGATCTGCATGTATGAATCAACACAGACCTACATGTGTGAATCTTCTTAGACCTGCATGTGAGACTCTACATATGTGCATCTAGAGACCTACATGTCAGAACCCACTCTTGAATGATGAGCAAAAGAGGAGAGGCTTTGCAGGACATTTTCATCCGACTAATACATTTATGTTAGATGTTTTTGTTGTTGTTGTTGTTGTTGTTTAAGTAAATGATCGGTCTATCAACAGGTCTATTTTCTGCTGTTTGTTATGCAGTCTAATTCAGAAGCCTTCAGTGCTACAGTACATAGTAATTGCTTTTCTGTCTCTCAAACACATTATCGCACAATATCGCACAGTTAAAATAGATCACAAAGTAATCTGTGGTACACGCTGCACTACTTAAACTTATATCCCTTTACTGTAGTGTAAAAGTCTGAAAGTCAAAAGGATTTTCTTCTTAGTGCTTTATCTTCATTACTAGGCATCTAACTAGATGTTTGAGGTAATGACTCTCTATGGAATTAAATAAAATGGATCAGTAATTAGGAAACCATTGAGCAGTGCTGACTGCTAGCCTGGTCCATGGCTATAGTAGAATCGTTAACTAAATGAAATAATTTTTTGTGCAGATTTTGAAATAGCATTGTACATGTATACAATGCTGCATGCTAGCTTGAATTTTTTGCATGGTAATTTTATGCCTACGTGCATGCGAGTGCATTCGTGCCGAGTGCAGGCCTTTGTACGTCCATGCGGGACTGAAATGAACATCCTTGTTTGTGGCTTTGCGCACTGGAAGGTGTTAGCGGTCTTCTCTGCTCACACTTCTGTTCAGACTGCAAAATTCTCAGTGGGTTTCCACAGCTTATTTACACTGCAGTTAGACCTCTCTCTACTCAGGTCAAGCCGCTGAGCACAGGAGGAGAGATAGAGGGAGAGATTGAGAGAGAGAGATTGAGAATGAGAGAGAGCGAGTGAGAGAGGGAGAGAGAAGAGACAGGGAAGAGGGTAGTGAGAGAAGTGAGAAAAGAAGAAAAGAGAACCCATCAACAATCATTGTGTTAAAGGCTGTGAACAGAAACCCCGTTCAGTGTAATTTTCCAGTGCTTCGAGCGCTTTATGTTTCCCAGCATGCGCAGTAGAGGATGGTAGTGTATGAGAGGTAGGCAGGGTGCAGAACACTGCTGTGTTCAGGGAGTTGTGTTGTGGTTGGAGGTTGTCCAGGCTTCTTCTCCACAAGGCTCCCCCACCCTTCAGGCATCAGAATGAGACCCTGGCAGCTTACCAAAGAAGGAACACAGAGAGAACGGGGAGTTGGGGGGTTTGATGGAGACCATTATACATGGCTTTTCAAACTAGCAGTGTGCGTGCGTGTGTGCGTGCGTGCGTGCGTGTGCGTGCGTGTGCCACTGTTTCAATTTATTTTGGCCCCATGCTTGGTGCTTCTTGTGCACCGGTGTGAGCTCTGAACGGAGGCACATCTGTGCCGCTGGGTTTGGCCGACAGACAGGGGGAGCGGGTGGAGGCTGTTCGGAGCCTCAGCTTTGTGATCAGACTGGAACTTTCCCCTGTAGAGAGTCAGCTCAGGCCTGCAAGTGGACCTGTTCAGAGGCTAACTGTGTGACAGGCATGCATGCACACACACATACAAGCAAACATACAAAAATTTGATTGACAATAAGGCAAAGATAAAAAAAAAAGAATAGTCTGAATATTCATGTTCATTTTTCAGTATAACTGAAGGTTATTGACACCATAAAAATATAACCATATAACAACTACTTCTTCCTTAACGTCATCGTCATCATCATCATCATTATTATTATTGTTGTTGTTGTTGTTGTTGTTAGCAACAACAGCTGTAATATTCTAAATAATTCTAAATAATAATTTTTAAATAGTAAAATATATTATGCCATATCCATCATTATGCCATATCCATCTTTAACCCACCGTGAGGTTTTTGCGTATTTCCTTAAATTCACTTTAAAGGTTCTTACTTATAGCATGATGCCCACATGTTTCATTCTATAAATACTGATGTTTCACAAATGGTATCTAAGATGAAGCAGACTGTTTCGCACATAACCTCTTTAACGACTGCTTGTTAACGGAAGTGCTAGCATGTATTGATTTTACTATTAACTTCTGATTCACATTCGCTCGTTCCACAGGAATTTACCAGTGAATGCCCTATCACCAGAGAGGCTGGGAAATGTAGTCTTTCAGGCATGAAGACACGCAGACATGTGTCCAAATAGATACTTTATTTGGTTCTTAAAATAAAATGACTGACAGTCACACTGATCAGATGGGTCTCATTCTACTTAATTAAAATTTGATCACCATTCTACTCTTCTGACAGATGAACTCATCATCTCTGGGCTGCCTAGATGCTAATAACTATTCCATATCTATAGCTATAGTCCTCCTTTACAATTTTGGCATGTGTGTGTGTGCATGCGTGTATTCATGGTCAGGCTTTGAAATGCTATTGAAGGATCCATGTTTGTTCTCCAGTTGGAAGCCCACAGATGGTGTAGACTTGTGTAGAATTATCCTCTTTATCTGTGTGTAAGGCAAATAAGTGCAGGTATCTTGGCTGTGTTTACCAGCCTAGGCAGTCTGACTTTCACAGGCTTTTGGTTTCAGTTCAAACCCCATCGTGCCTCTAAACTCTAACAGCGCAGACTGACTGAGAGCCACAAATCAGGACTAATGAGCGTGTGCCTCTCGGGACTGTAAAGTCCTGGGAAATTTGGGGAAGACCAATTGTTAGCACGTTAAAACAGTATCACCTGGAAAGAGAGAAAGAGATAAGTGAAGGAGATAAAGAGAGTAACAGCAAGAAAGAGTGTTTATACTCTAAACCGCCTAGCTGATCATTTATTCCTTCTCTTGGTATCCTGTCTTTACCCATAACTCCCTGCTGTTGTGTTTTCTGCATGGAGCTGCTACATTTTTTCTAAATGTAGATTTCCATCCACTACAACTCCATCCACAGACATCTCCATTCACTACAACTGTGTTAAATAATGCAAGACATGCTTGTATAGAGCGGAGAACCTTAAAGAGCCGCCCTCACCCCAAAAAAAGTCAATGTCAGTAGCAATTAATGAGATGCAGTAGGGGGGCGGGAACAATATGGAAATGCGAGCATTTTTGATGTGGCCCTCATCATCCCTGTTACCTATGCTAGCATGTGCCTAGTGGACAGAGAAGACTTTGTCCCAGAGGACAGCAGTAAAAGTGCTGTGAATTAACAGTTTCTGAACTAGAGAAGAAGGAGTTCCTTAGCTAGAACCAGTTGTTGCGTGTTGCTGTACTCAGGGAACAGTTGGCTGGGAGCATGGCTCTTCCAGAAGGGTCAGAGTACAGCATACACACATGCAGCACACACATACGGCAAACTCCTCTCCTGCCGGACATGCAGCGGTTTGATCCTCACTCACTGCTTCTTAATAGCAGTCACATGCACAATGCTTGGCGTACTAACTTATTTTTAATAAACAAAACATAGAGTAGAAGCAAGGGTGCAAATCCGTGTGTGAATGTGTTTTAGGAACATTAATTGTAATAAAATGTAATATACAAATATAATGTAATGTAATGATAGAAATGTAATATAATTTATGTCTGTATGTTTGTTCTGTGTGTGTGTGTGTTGGCATTGTCTGGCCTGATATCACCTCCTCTGTGGCTCTTCTTCCTTCAATTATGCAGACATGAATGTTTCAGTAGTGCAGCAGAGTAATGCAGCACGCAGGACAGTATCAAGGCAGAGTAGGATAACAGGGGATTATGCGGGAGAGAGAATGAGAATGCAAGAGAGAGAGAGTGTGTGTGTGTGTGTGACAGAGAGAGAGAGAGAGAGACGGGCATAAAGAGAGACAGACAAAGTGAGAGAGAGACAGAGAGGAGCACGGAGGGAGACAGAGTGAGTGAGTGAGTGACAGAAGAAGCACCAGCCTCTGTGTTTATCAGGCTGAACCAGGGCTTTTGGGAGCGTGGAGTATGTGTGTTTGACTCGTGGCCACTGTGGAGAGAGCAGTGTTATTTATGAAGGATTGCCAACAAATTAAATTTCAAAAAGGAGTGAAAAGGCAATAGGAGGAGACAGAAATGGAAGGCTGAGATTGGAATTGAAATGGAGGTTAAAAAATAAAGGCCTGCCTCTGGGGGGTGGGGGTGGGGGGGTATACAGTGTGAGAGAAACAAATCCTACAGCATCACCCTTTCGGTGAAGGAAGAGTGGCAGAGTGTATGAGCGCGAAAATGAGTTACGGAAATAGAACAGGCAGATGGACTGCCCCAGCGGCAGGGCGCGTAGCTGTGTGGGCGTTTGCTAACAGGTCGCCGTGGCTGGTCAGGCGAGGCTGGTCCGATAGCCTTTGGGGCCTGTGCACGGCTCAGCTCTCGGCCAGGAGACCGGACCCGGTAGGAACAGGGGCTGCTCTGCTACTGTGACCTGCATGACTCTGAAGCACGCACTGGAGTTTAGAGTGTGACAGATGTGTTGATTCTTGGGTTGATAAGGAGCAGAACAGAATAGAATAGAATAGAATAGCATTGGAGCTTTTTTTGGCAGGAGCCCAATGTGTGACTTTGATGCTGATTTCTGATTTGTAGGTGAGGTATTTCCTGTATTCTGGAGCTGCCTTAAAGGGCTGGTACTTCTTGGGTGCTTTTGGTTCAGGTGAGGGTTGTGTTCTCAGGTCATTGTGGGTCATGTTCTCAGGTCATTACTGTGGTGCAGAGAAGTTCAGTTTCCAAAGGATATTCTGGTTTCCTGGGTGAAGCTTGTTCCTGTGGGGGTGGTTGTGGTCCTAGGGATGGTGTTTCTTGGAACTGGTGTTGGTTTTGGTTGGTGTTGGCCTGTGCTGGTAATGGGGAGGGGAGCATGTCATGGGGGTGGAGTTGCTGGTCATGTGGTGGTGCTGTTTTTTCAGTCCATGGTGAGTTTACTGCACTAGGGTGAAAGAGCTGATAGATTTGGACTGTCTCTCAGGATGAGTTTAAAATAAAGCATGCATTTGAAGAAGGTGTGATCTCGGATTTTTAATTTGTGTGGATATTTTTATTTGCGTGTGTGTGTGTGTGTGTGTGCGCGTGTGTGTGTGTGTCTCTCTCTCTCACACACGCACGCACACACACACACACACACACACACACACACACAAAAAAAAGGCCTACATTCGCTGTCAGGACAGAGGCCAAATTCCCTTTGGAAGCTGCTGAGCTGAGAAACATGCAGAGCTTGAAGAAAAAAATGAAACACCTTTGTGGTGTGAAGATACACAGCTTTGCTCTTCTCACTATGCCCAGCCTTTCTCTCTCTGCCTCTCCCTCTGTCTCTCTCCCGCTCTTTGTGTGTGTGCGGTAGAATATCTATGCGGTGTTGTTTTTCGCTACATAGCTGTCGCAGTGCTCTCAAATATGAACTGGTGAGATGAGTCTCCTTACTTCCTTAATCATTTTATTTTCATTTAAAGCCTGTAAAACATTCAGGAGAAAATGCATGTATTTTTGTTATTTTTATATATATATATTTGACATTTGTACATTGGATTTAATTAATATGAAACATCTGAGGTTTTTGATGTTCTCTCCCAAATAATTAGATGATTGTGGAAAGCTGTGGCTCCAAGTCTGAATACTACATCATCAGCGGAAAAGAGACATGAAGTGTATTGATCAAGGAGTTCCTAAAGTTTATTGATCAGGGAGTTCATGAAGTTTATTGATCAGGGAGTTCATGAAGTTTATTGATCAAGGAGTTCCAGCGAGTATGATTTGTAAGTTTGTAAGTAAGATACGGAAGTAGTAGTAAGTTATGTGAATGATTCTGTGATATTCCAGTCCTTCCAATACTCAACTATTCTTCTTCTTGGTCAGATTCACAGTAGAATATTGGCTGCCTCCCCGGTTCTTTCTGTCTTTCTGTTTGTGCATCTGTCTAGCAACCTTTGCTTCTTGGAGAGAAATTTTACTGAATCTCTCTCTCTCTCTCTCTCTCTCTCTCTCTCTCTCTCTCTCCACATCTCCCTTTCTCTGTGTCTGGCACTCTGCTTCTTTTGTGAAATATTTTTACTGAATCACTCCCTCTCTAATGTCCATTATCTTCATCCCTTTCGCTACTGAAAAAGATAACTAGCTAATCTGATTGGTTTATAATCCTGGCTAAATTGTGTAAGTAGAGTGATGCTATACACTGCCAGTAGATGGCGCTGATCCGAATTGTGCTAAATGGTGCTGCTCTGGCTTTGAAATAGATGGAAGGCTCTGTGTCTCACTGTCTGTGGATTGCAGTTTAGAGTAACTCAGACCCAGGACTCTCACTCTATTGTTATCCTTGAAAATGACAATCTCTAGCCTCAAAATAAGTGAGAAATGCTATCGCCTGTTTCCTGGCAGTGATCCAGTTGAGATGCTGATCAGCATATGACAGTGATGTTCAAAATGGGAATAAATACGCTTCAAAAACAATAATTCTTTAATATCTTGAGTTCCAATGATTAGAAAAAAAAAATTAATCTGTTAATACAGTTGGAACATTGCATGGTTTCTATTTGGCGTGAAAGAATGATCAATATCATTGTTTTTTTATGCCCTACCAATGTCTCCATTCTCCAGATAAACCAGTAAGAAGTGGAGTGGGGTTCCAAACTGTGTGAAGTGGTTGTGAGAAGAGCAGCCAGCGTGAGGGAGGGGTTTCATTTAGCATTAAGAATGAGAACTGAGAGAGGTTACCCAGTAATGTGATGAGAAAGACAGAGAGAAAGAGAGAGAGCGCAAACAGCGTGAGAGGGAGAAATTGGATGTGAATGACAAAATGCAAGACAGAGTGACAGTAAGGGAGAGGGAGAAGGAAAGAGCAGAAATGAGAAAGTGTGAGAGAACAAGGAAGCTCAGGTGAGAGGAAGAGAGGTAGCCTTTTCCTGTCTAACAGCGTGATGTGTGACGCTGTTCTGTGCTGGCTCTGTTTCTCTCTCCCTCTCACTCTCATTACTTAGGTCTTTTACATCTACTGCGTTTAATTTGAGAAACTAAAATTAGCATCTTGGATACACGTGTATTTCCATAAACAGCATGACAGAACCATGGGCGAAAAGAGGATTTGGCGCAAAAAAGAAGTTCTATTACTCTGCTCTGAGTAGGACAGGAGCTGTATTGCTCTCTCTCTCTGCGTAGAAGAGGTGCGCTATTACTCTGTCCTGTGTAGGAGAGGAGCGCTATTACTCTGTTCTGTGTAGGAGAGGAGCGCTATTACTCTGTTCTGTGTAGGAGAGGAGCGCTATTACTCTGTTCTGTGTAGGAGAGGAGCGCTATTACTCTGTCCTGTGTAGGAGAGGAGCGCTATTACTCTGTTCTGTGTAGGAGAGGAGCGCTATTACTCTGTTCTGTGTAGGAGAGGAGCGCTATTACTCTGTTCTGTGTAGGAGAGGAGCGCTATTACTCTGTTCTGTGTAGGAGAGGAGCGCTATTACTCTGTTCTGTGTAGGAGAGGAGCGCTATTACTCTGTTCTGTGTAGGAGAGGAGCGCTATTACTCTGTTCTGTGTAGGAGAGGAGCGCTATTACTCTGTTCTGTGTAGGAGAGGAGCGCTATTACTCTGTCCTGTGTAGGAGAGGAGCTCTATTACTCTGTCCTGTGTAGGAGAGGAGCTCTATTACTCTGTTCTGATTGAGAGGAGCTCTATTACTCTGTTCTGTGTAGGAGAGGAGTTCTATTACTCTGTTCTGATTAAGAGAGGAGCTCTAATACTCTGTTCTGAGTAGGAGAAGAGGTCTATTACTCTGAGTATGAGAGGATCTCTAATACTCTGTTCTGAGTAGGACAGGAGCTCTATTACTATGTTCTGAGTAGGTTGGGAGCTCTATTACCATCCTCTGAGTAAGAGAGGAGCTCTATTACTATGTTCTGAGTAGGACAGGAGCTCTATTACTATGTTCTGAGTAGGACAGGAGCTCTATTACTATGTTCTGAGTAGGACAGGAGCTCTATTACTATGAGTAGGAGAGGAGCTCTATTACTCTGTTCCGAGTAGGTTGGGAGCTCTATTACCCTCCTCTGAGTAAGAGAGGAGCTCTATTACTCTGTTCTGAATAGGAGAGGAGCTGTATTGCTCTCTCTCTCTGCGTAGAAGAGGTGCGCTATTACTCTGTTCTGTGTAGGAGAGGAGCGCTATTACTCTGTTTTGTGTAGGAGAGGAGCTCTATTACTCTGTTCTGTGTAGGAGAGGAGCTCTATTACTCTGTTCTGTGTAGGAGAGGCGCGCTATTACTCTGTTCTGTGTAGGAGAGGCGCGCTATTACTCTGTTCTGTGTAGAAGAGGTGCGCTATTACTCTGTTCTGTGTAGGAGAGGAGCGCTATTACTCTGTTCTGTGTAGGAGAGGAGCTCTATTACTCTGTTCTGTGTAGGAGAGGCACGCTATTACTCTGTTCTGTGTAGGAGAGGCGCGCTATTACTCTGTTCTGTGTAGGAGAGGAGCGCTATTACTCTGTTCTGTGTAGGAGAGGCGCTCTGTTACTCTGTTCTGTGTAGGAGAGGAGCTCTGTTACTCTGTTCTGTGTAGGAGAGGAGCTCTATTACTCTGTTCTGTGTAGGAGATGAGTTCTATTACTCTGTTCTGATTAAGAGAGGAGCTCTAATACTCTGTTCTGAGTAGGAGAAGAGGTCTATTACTATGTTCTGAGTAGGAGAGGAGCTCTTGCTCTGAGTAGGACAGGAGCTCTATTGCTCTGAGTAGGACGGGAGCTCTATTACTATGTTCTGAGTAGGTTGGGAGCTCTATTACCATCCTCTGAGTAAGAGAGGAGCTCTATTACTCTGTTCTGAGTAGGACAGGAGCTCTATTACTATGTTCTGAGTAGGAGAGGAGCTCTATTACTCTGTTCCGAGTAGGTTGGGAGCTCTATTACCCTCCTCTGAGTAAGAGAGGAGCTCTATTACTCTGTTCTGAATAGGAGAGGAGCTCTATTCATTTCACTTAATTTCAGTAAGCTTTATTGGCATGTCCATATGCAGTAACAGTGTTGCCAATAAAACAACATGAATGAACCTTTCCAGTTAAGGAAATTAAGAATTTGAAAAGAACTTTAATTGGTATGAAATAATACTTGAAAGAAGTCAAGATGTGACAAGGCAAGAAGTGAAAAGCTTAAAAGAATGGAAAATAGGTATGTTTGCCTTTCTTCGCTAGGGTCCTGGGTTTGAGTCCCCCTCTGGGTGGAGTATCCATGCTCTCCCTTTGTCTGCGTGGGTTTCCTTGGGGGGGTCCTCCACTCTCCTCTCACAGCCCCAAAAAAACCTGGAGGTTAGGTTGATTGGATACTCTAAATTGTCCTGAATGTATGTGCAGTGATAGCTGGTGCTCTCTCCTGGTCTTAATCTACTCCCCTTTCCTTGTGCCTGGTGCAGTCCCCCATGGGGCTGCGCTTTCTGATAGAGAGTATGCTGTGCCCAAATTGGTTGCTGCTTCTCATTGGTGTGTGTGTTGATATCTGTAAAGTGTGCTGGAGTCTGAGAAAGGTGCTATAGAAATGTAAATAATAATAATAAGTACATAAAGGTGTTTTCAGTCAGGGGAATACAGTTTGTGTGTGTGTGGTGCTTTGGTGGGCTACTCACTGTCTCTCATGTTGGCCAGTCAGATATATATTGGCCAGCTAAAGCATTGCCTTCTTTCTTTTCTCCCAGTAGGATGGGCAATTTGTCAGTATTAGACAGACACTTAAAGTTGGGTTGTATTATCTCAAGTTTTGTAGTCAATTTGACATATTTGATCAAATGTTTCTCATTCAGTGAGAAAGTGCAGTTTTGTCTCTACAGTGTGATTGTTGCACTGCTGGTAGAGTCTGCTCTCTGAGGAGCCATGATTTGTTATATTAGTCAGTCTGGATGACCAGGCAATGCTCTATTACTCTATCAAAATAGGAGAGGAACTGTATTACTCTGTCTGAGTAGAAGAGGAGCTCTATTACTCTTCTCTAAGTAGCAGAGGATCTCTGTTACTCTGCTCCGAGTAGGAGGAGAGCTCTGTTACTCTGCTCTGAGTAGGAGAGGAGCACTATTACTCTGCTGTGAGTAGGAGATGAGCTCTGGTACTCTGCTCTGAGTAGGAGGAGAGCTCTATTACTCTGCTCTGAGTAGGAGGAGAGCTCTGTTACTCTGCTCTGAGTAGGAGAGGAGCACTATTACTCTGCTGTGAGTAGGAGATGAGCTCTGGTACTCTGCTCTGAGTAGGAGGAGAGCTCTATTACTCTGCTCCGAGTAGGAGGAGAGCTCTGTTACTCTGCTCTGAGTAGGAGAGGAGCACTATTACTCTGCTGTGAGTAGGAGATGAGCTCTGGTACTCTGCTCTGAGTAGGAGGAGAGCTCTATTACTCTGCTCCGAGTAGGAGGAGAGCTCTGTTACTCTGCTCTGAGTAGGAGAGGAGCACTATTACTCTGCTGTGAGTAGGAGATGAGCTCTATTACTCTGCTCTGAGTAGGAGGAGAGCTCTATTACTCTGCTCTGAGTAGGAGGAGAGATCTATTGCTCTGCTCTGAGCAGGAAAGGAACTCTCTTACTTAGCTCTGGTAGTAAAGGAGCTCTGTTACTGAACTTCAGTCTCTGGCTGCTGTGCCAGGGAGCTTTTTTTGTTTGTTTGTTTGTCTCTTTGTTCCAGTGGTCAGCACTCAGGTTTACCTCCTGTCGGCCCTGGGTGCGAATCCCGTGTAGGATGGCTACTTTCAGCCATCGACACACATGGTGTCAGAAGTGGAATGGTGGCAAGGCCGTCGATGGCGTGCCCCAGGTTGATGAACCCACCCCTGCTGTGAGGGCACAGTGAAGCCCAGTGCGAGGACCCCTTATGAGGGACGTGGGCGTGTGGTGGTCAGGGCACCCGTTTACCACCTGT
Source organism: Electrophorus electricus (assembly GCF_041902795.1). Lineage (NCBI taxonomy): Eukaryota > Metazoa > Chordata > Actinopteri > Gymnotiformes > Gymnotidae > Electrophorus > Electrophorus electricus. The sequence continues at coordinate 22,456,936 of NC_137500.1, forward strand.
TGGATCTGGGTTCAAGACCCAGGTATGGTTGTTGCCTTCAGCCTTTTCTACAGACCACCCTCCTGTCTTTAGTGCTGACTAGGCAGGGAGCAGCACATTATCAGTAGATCTCTGTGGATCCTTCAGCTGCGTACAGAAACCCACATGCTACTTGTTCTGTGTCTGCTACCCTACTTGGAGGGAAAAGAAGAAATTCCTCTGCCCCCACTCTGCTTAGCGCTGTCTGTAGTACAGCCCTTCAAAGGCTCTTCAACATGATGCTTTCATGAATTTTTATATCTCATGTTTGTTTCAAATATGATCATTTTTAAACTGTATGATTTGGATCTGTTAATTGTTTTAAATGTACTTCATATATGGATTGTAACAAGCACAATAAGGTGTTGATTGTCATTGTTCATTACAAGGCTCTATTCCTCAGCTCTGGGCAGTAAATGAGCTGTATTACTCAGCCCTGGTGTAGTATTCCTCAGCTCTGGGTAGTGAATGAGCTGTATTACTCAGCCCTGATGTAGTATTGCTCAACTCTGGGTAGTAAATGAGCTGTATTTCTCAGACCTGGTGGAGTATTGCTCAGCTCTGGGCAGTAAATGAGCTGTATTACTCAGCTCTGGTGTAGTATTCATCAACTCTGGGTAGTAAATGAGCTGTATTACTCAGCCCTGGTGTAGTATTGCTCAGCTCTGGGCAGTAAATGAGCTGTATTACTCAGCCCGGGTGTAGTATTGCTCAACTCTGGATAGTAAATGAGCTGTATTACTCAGCCCTGGTGTAGTATTGCTCAACTCTGGATAGTAAATGAGCTGTATTACTCAGCCCTGGTGTAGTATTGCTCAGCTCTGGATAGTGAATGAGCTGTATTACTCAGCCCTGGTGTCGTATTGCTCAGCTCTGGGTAGTGAATGAGCTGTATTACTCAGCCCTGGTGTAGTATTCCTCAACTCTGGGCAGTAAATAAGCTGTATTACTCAACCCTGATGTAGTATTCCTCAACTCTGGCCAGTAAATGAGCTGTATTACTCAGCCCTGGTGTAGTATTGCTCAGCTCTGGGCAGTAAATGAGCTGTATTACTCAGCCCTGGTGTAGTATTGCTCAACTCTGGATAGTAAATGAGCTGTATTACTCAGCCCTGGTGTAGTATTGCTCAACTCTGGGTAGTAAATGAGCTGTATTACTCAGCCCTGGTGTAGTATTCCTCAACTCTGGGCAGTAAATAAGCTGTATTACTCAGCCCTGATGTAGTATTCCTCAACTCTGGGAAGTAAATGAGCTGTATTACTCAGCCCTGGTGTAGTATTGCTCAGCTCTGGGTAGTGAATGAGCTGTATTACTCAGCCCTGGTGTAGTATTCCTCGGCTCTGGGCAGTAAATGAGCTGTATTACTCAGCCCTGATGTAGAATTCCTCAACTCTGGGCAGTAAATAAGCTGTATTACTCAGCTCTGGGTAGTGAATGAGCTGTATTACCCAGCCCTGGTGTAGTATTGCTCAGCTCTGGGTAGTGAATGAGCTGTATTACTCAGCCCTGGTGTAGTATTCCTCGGCTCTGGGCAGTAAATGAGCTGTATTACTCAGGCCTGGTGTAGTATTGCTCAACTCTGGATAGTAAATGAGCTGTATTGCTCAGCCCTGGTGTAGTATTGCTCAGCTCTGGGCAGTAAATGAGCTGTATTGCTCAGCCCTGGTGTAGTATTCCTCAACTCTGGGCAGTAAATAAGCTGTATTACTCAGCCCTGATGTAGTATTCCTCAACTCTGGGCAGTAAATGAGCTGTATTACTCAGCCCTGGTGTAGTATTGCTCAGCTCTGGGCAGTAAATAAGCTGTATTACTCAGCTCTGGGTAGTGAATGAGCTGTATTGCCCAGCCCTGGTGTAGTATTGCTCAGCTCTGGGTAGTGAATGAGCTGTATTACTCAGCCCTGGTGTAGTATTGCTCAGCTCTGGGTAGTAAATGAGCTGTATTACTCAGCCCTGGTGTAGTATTGCTCAGCTCTGGGTAGTGAATGAGCTGTATTACTCAGCCCTGGTGTCGTATTGCTCAACTCTGGGTAGTAAATGAGCTGTATTACTCAGCCCTGGTGTCGTATTGCTCAACTCTGGGTAGTGAATGAGCTGTATTACTCAGCCCTGGTGTCGTATTGCTCAACTCTGGGTAGTGAATGAGCTGTATTACTCAGCCCTGGTGTCGTATTGCTCAACTCTGGGTAGTGAATGAGCTGTATTACTCAGCCCTGGTGTCGTATTGCTCAACTCTGGGTAGTGAATGAGCTGTATTACTCAGCCCTGGTGTAGTATTGCTCAGCTCTGGGTAGTGAATGATCTGTATTACTCAGCCCTGGTGTAGTATTGCTCAGCTCTGGGCAGTAAATGATCTGTATTACTCAGCCCTGGTGTAGTATTGCTCAGCTCTGGGTAGTAAATGAGCTGTATTACTCAGCCCTGGTGTAGTATTGCTCAGCTCTGGGCAGTAAATGATCTGTATTACTCAGCCCTGGTGTAGTATTGCTCAGCTCTGGGTAGTAAATGAGCTGTATTACTCAGCCCTGGTGTCGTATTGCTCAGCTCTGGGCAGTAAATGAGCTGTATTACTCAGCCCTGGTGTAGTATTGCTCAGCTATGGGCAGTAAATGAGCTGTATTACTCAGCCCTGGTGTAGTATTGCTCAGCTCTGGGCAGTAAATGATCTGTATTACTCAGCCCTGGTGTAGTATTGCTCAGCTCTGGGCAGTAAATGAGCTGTATTACTCAGCCCTGGTGTAGTATTGCTCAGCTCTGGGCAGTAAATGAGCTGTATTACTCAGCCCTGGTGTCGTATTGCTCAGCTCTGGGCAGTAAATGAGCTGTATTACTCAGCCCTGGTGTCGTATTGCTCAGCTCTGGGCAGTAAATGAGCTGTATTACTCAGCCCTGGTGTCGTATTGCTCAGCTCTGGGCAGTAAATGATCTGTATTACTCAGGGCAGCAGAGTGCTCTCACTCTTCCTGCCTTCCTCCGAGAGAGGGCTGGGGAGTCTATGCAGTAAACCCTGCTCAGTTGATTATGCTCTTTGATTGATTATGGCCCTCTGGGTGTTCAAAGCATATTTTTGTAGATAAAATGTATGGCAGTGAGAATGAACACACACACACATACACAGACATACACCAGGCCCATATCAGGGTGATGGTGTGTATAAAACACCAGATGTTTAACCCCAGCGTGAACTGCACAAAAACACAAGGTAGCTTATGGTGGGACTGGTTGTAGCTGATAAACTGAGTGTTGCTCGTGTGCAGCATTAATTACATATAACCACAGCACAAGACAGCTCACTACCTCCGGTTCCACATCTGCTGTTTTATACACAGCCTGATTTCACCCAGTACGGGTACCTTGCTATATGTGTGGTTTCCATATATGGATGTATTGTCCATGCATGAACAGATATCCCTCACCAGAAACACCTTTGAGAGTCCATGCTCAGTTTGTTTTGGCCATCCTCTGGCCTTTGGTGGTGTGGGTGTTTCTAATGAAGTGTCCTGTGAGTGTGGGTCCAGGATAATTGTTTCTAATAATAAAAAGATGATTTGATCAGTTTTGCATGAGTTCCTTTGTCAGTCTGTTTGTTTGTGTTGGGGAGAAATGTATGTACATTTAGGTTTTTAGCACTCCTGAAAACTACAGAAAACTACAGCCCCTCTCATACTGTCTCTTTCTCTTTCTCCATACTGTCTTGCTCTCTCTCTCACACACACACACACACACACACACACACACACACACACACACACAAGCACAAGCACACACTAGGGAGTGTAAACAGAAATATGTACAGAAGCAGCGCATTATATTATGAAGCAGTATAAATGTTTAATGTAGGAGCAGCAGATCAGTAACTGAAAGCTAAGAGACTTCTTACAGAGAGAGAGAGAGCGAGAGACAAGGAGGGAAAAATGAGAATGAGGGAGAAGGATAGAGAGACAGAGAATGAGAACCAAGTATAGAGCGAAAGATGGAGAGAGAATGGGAAAGAGAAAATGGGAGAAGCAGAGAGAATATGTATTTAATTAACTATTTATTATTTCTTCCTCTTCTCCTGATTTTGACTTCAAATATTCTTTCATGCTAATTACAGTTCTTTTTATGTTAACTATGATTAAAATATAGCAGATTTATTAATTTTCTTAATAGTGAAAGGTTAATTCATGTTATTTTGCTGTAATACTGCTTTAGCAATACTGATTGAATATGGTCATGCCAGTTAAGCTTACTGAACTGAACTGAATTTAAAAGGGGAGAAAGGTAAATGAATTTGAATACCATGTAAAATGTTTAAGTATCAGTTTAATGAAATGTTAACTGTTACCTGCTAATTATTCAGTAACTATCGACTATTTAAAATTAGCATATGAATAAAGCTATAAAGCCCACTTATTTATTGTTAATGACAGCAGTCATCCATGAAGGAGCTGAACCGGTGGCCGTCTGATGGCTTGGAGAGTGCAGGTGAGAGAAGCCAGCGGACATTTCCAACAGGCCGTTTGCATTAGCCGGTGACGGAAGCTCCAGCAGGACACCATGTGCTACGGCCCAGGACCTTAAGGGCTCAGCACTTTGGGAAGCTGAATGCTGGCGGGTTGGCTTTTAGGAGTCTCCCGCCTCTCCCTGTCTTCTGTCTGTCTCTAATGAAACCTGAAGCTTGGCCATGAGTCTGCGTGACCCACAGGGCCTGCTCAGGCACCGTCACACCGCTGGACTCTGTTGCTCGTTAAAGCCTGGCAGGGTGATTGGACCTTTTTGCTCGTTAAAAGTCTGATGTGGTTCTGGCCGGTGTAGCTCATTAAAAAGCGATCCATGGAAACCACACACACACACACACACACACACACACACACACACACCTCACATCTCCACCTGACTCGTTGCGTCTGCCTACGGATCTGCGGCAGACTGTTCTCCCCTGGTGCACGGGTCCTAGCCGTGCTCACTGCGAGGTAATGGCTCGGAGCTGGCATAACTGCTGATGCTGTTAGTGAGCAGAAGACAGCCAAGCCAGGACCCCCAGACAGGAAAGAGCGCATGACCTGCTCCTCCGTAGCATGGCAACCACCGTCTGCCTCCCACACAGCCGTACAAAGCTAAACTTTCAGTCCTGCAAGAATTATTTCTTGATAGCATATTTTATAACTTTTTTACTCTGAGCACTTGTACTTTTCTCTTGGAGGTGAGGGTAAAAGCCAGCCATGTGAACACACTGAACACTGCAGCAAACCTCGAAAGGACTGATTATTATTATTTAAAATGATTCGTTTACAGGCATCTCTTCAGAAGAAAAGAGAAGTGAGGAGAGGAGATGAGAGAAGAAGAGAAGGAAGATGGGGAGTAGTCGAGAGGAGAAAAAAAAGAGGAAAGGGGAGGAGAGGAGAGGTTAGATTGCTTTAGCAATGGAAAGGAGTGTGTGTGTGTGTGTGTGTGTGTGAGAACTGCAGTGGAACAGCAGGCAGTGCTGACAGTGCAGGCAATGTTCAGGGGTTTGGGACAGGAGATGATGTGATAATAAAGTAGAGAATGTAAAGAGAGATGAGATCATGGGGGTAGATAGGGCAGAGTCTGTGTGTATGTGTGTGCGCGTGTGTTTGTGTGTGTGTGTGTGTAAGTAGCTCTTGCACTGACAGCTCTCTGTGTATTAAAGGAGCACATAGTGTGGGGTGAGTCAGGAGAAACAGGAAATGTCTGAGAATTGGAGGGGCTTTGGATAGAAATGAACACATGTGAACACATGTACACGCGCACACACACACACACACACACACACACACACACACACACACACACACACGGTGGAATAAGCGATAACAGGGTTGTTTGGAACACTGATGATGTAAGGAAAAGCAGGTAGTATAATTTGTATATGTGTTTGTGTGGAAGGAGAGTTGCAGTCAGATGCTCACATAGACTGAGAGCTGAGAAGCAGATGACACATTCATGCCAGATAGAGATGGAAATCAGCCAGAGAAGAGGTGCTAGGAGCCAGCCAGAAAGTGAATGAGAGAGTGAGGGCATGAGGGAGTGAGTGAGTAAGAGAGGGAGAGATGGAGGGAGTGGGGGAGCGAGTGAATGAGGGAGTGGGTGAGTAAGAGAGGGAGAGGTGGAGGGAGTGGGGGAGCGAGTGAATGAGTGAATGAGGGAGTGGGTGAGTAAGAGAGGGAGAGATGGAGGGAGTGGGGGAGCGAGTGAATGAGTGAATGAGGGAGTGGGTGAGTAAGAGAGGGAGAGGTGGAGGGAGTGGGGGAGCGAGTGAATGAGGGAGTGGGTGAGTAAGAGAGGGAGAGGTGGAGGGAGTGGGGGAGCGAGTGAATGAGTGAATGAGGGAGTGGGTGAGTAAGAGAGGGAGAGGTGGAGGGAGTGGGGGAGCGAGTGAATGAGTGAATGAGGGAGTGGGTGAGTAAGAGGGAGAGGTGGGGGAAGTGGGGGAGCGAGTGAATGAGTGAATGAGGGAGTGGGTGAGTAAGAGAGGGAGAGGTGGAGGGAGTGGGGGAGCGAGTGAATGAGTGAATGAGGGAGTGAGTGCGGGGAGGAATGTGAACTCGCACCACAACTGTCAGTTTCTATAGAAAAAGTGACTTTAGCTTTCTACAGTTTACTGTAGTGAACATTAATGGCTAAGCACATATACAGCGAAAGTTGACTTTCTAACTTGTTTCTTATCGATAGTTAGAAAACATTTTTTACAAACTCAAGGAATACAGCTTAAAAAAATTGTTGTTTTGCCTCGTCCGCTGTCCTTGGAATCAGTCATAAACGTCATATGTGATGCAAAATGACAAGGTGTGTTGTCTTTGGCTGCAATAATTCAAAGTACAGAGAGACCCCATGCACAAATAGCCCAAAGATCCCAAAATATCCAAAAATTGGACAAGATTTGTCAACTTTAAAAGGAAATGTTGGAAAGGACCATCCACTTATCCATAGTGTCCGTTTCACACCTAAAGATTACCAAAACTACGAGATGTGTAAAGCCAGGATCACACAACGACTTGATCTTAAGACTGCTGCTTTTCTAACAATATTGACATGTAAAGAAATTAAAGAGTGGTGTTCAAGAGCCTCCATGTGCATGGAAGTTAACAGGGTAAGGGCAATTACTAAGCCCATTTTAGACATTAGCCTTGTTAGCTAGGTTAGTAGGTAGCTAATGTTAACTGGCTGACTTGCTATGCTTGGTGGCTCAAGCCATACTAGGCTAAAACTACTACACGTAATTGCATTATGGAGATTTATAGAGTATATTACAACAATAACGATAACTGGACATTTGCATTTAGCCAGCTAGCTATTGTCATTAATAGCGCAGTGTGGTTTCTAATGTTGGGTAATTAGATAGCTAGCTGAGTTTCCCAATATAATTATCCAGATTCTTTCTATACACTTGATTGGTTAACGCTTTGTCAGTTTGTTTCAGCTTTTTTTCAGTGTATGAGTTAGCACTAGAAATTCACTGAAGTCAACCATGCAGAAGAGAAGGTAATGATAATACATCTATTTTAAGGCTAGATGCATATAACCTAGACACGTATGATTAACCTACCAAAACACATTAGATGGCTAAAGCAAATGCATTAGCAAGCTTAGCTAAGACATTGGTTATTAGGAAAAAGGAGCACTGATAATTAGTTAACCTAGTTAGCTAACCCCGAGATACATGGCAAACAAGTAAAATGAGAAATATAATGAGTAGCTAGGTAGCTAATCAAACGCCCTTGCTATAAATAAATGTTATTAGACAAGCTTACTTTTAGTAATACATTTTACTTTTAGGATCAGCTTTCCGTATAATGGCTAACAAGGTTTTTATTAGTCAGAATCCCTATTTCTGGGTCAGGTTGTTCATTACTCTCTGGTGCAGTTTATTCGATCTCTGGCTCAAATCGAAATGGATGAATTTTGCTGTTATGACACCCACTGTCACTGCAGATTCATCATCTTCATCAAATTCAAAAATATCTTTGGAATCTGAAGAACGAGCATCGGAAAATTTCTGGAGTTAATTGGGGTTTTTCCATCAATTTACTTGAATTTTTCATTTTTAAAGAAATGAATACATTATAGCTAAGATGTGAAATCGTAGGGGAGGTCCATTAGGTGGTGCTTAGCTTTTAAACTCTTTCTCCTCATTCCAGTACCAAAGAAATGGTTAAAAAGCATGAAGTGTAAAAGTGAACCTCTCAAAAAGGGAAACTTAAGTGTGTTGTTTCCAGTTACAATTCTGACTTCACTAGGACAGTTTATTTTTTCACTAACTCCTGTGTAACTACTGTAAACCCCTCTGGAGAACACGCTCGTTGTCAGAAACCAGCAGCCCACTATGGGACTAATTACTTGGTCAGCCATGTCTAGAATATCTAGAATGTTCCTTTTATCTGTTTTTGTGTGTTTGTGTGTGTTTTATGTAGTTGCTCTTGCAGTTGTTAAATTGTGTAAAACAGAATGATAAAAGAAAAACAAATATTTTAGAACTGTACTTCCGCTACTCAATTTTTCACATTTTGTTTTCAGCTCTCTCATAGCTCGCTCTCTCTCTCTCATCTCACTCTCTTTTGCACTCTTTCTCTGTCCTTCTCTCCTTCTCTCTCTCTCTCTCTCCATCTCCTTCTCTCTCTCCCTCCCCGTAGTGATAGAGGGCTAAACGTAACCTCTGCGGTGTAGTCTCACACTTGCAGCTCCTGTCTGATGGATGCAGTTTTGTGTGTGTGTCGCTGTGTGTATGTGTTTGTAGGCATCCACAGTCTTACACAACTGCTGCTCACATCTGATGGATGAAGTCTAGACCAACACAAGCGCCCGTGTGTGTGTGTGTGTGTGTGTGTGTGTGTGAGAGAGAGAGAGAGAGAGAGAGAGAGAGAGAGAGTATGCGGAGAGGCTGCACACAGCTGGGATCCCCCACTCTTGCTCTAACACACTCTACATACACCAACATGTTACTATTTGTTTATCCAGGCTTTTCCGTTCTAAAAATAAGCCAGAATTTTTTTGAAATAATGAAGTGGTATTGAGCTTGATGACCACTGCAGCATGCATGGTACGAGCGTGCGAGCATTCACGAGCCTCTCCTCCCTCCTTCAGAGTTCTAGGCGTGCGAGCGCCTGGTTATTCTCTTCTCCGATGGAACCAAACAGAATGCGCTTAATGTTCCCCCAGCGTCGGCTGCTGTTAGCGCGTCTATAGAGCTCAGTCTGGATGGCCTGCTACAGCTCTCTCCACTCAGAAGGGAGTTACTGAATCACTCAAGACTTAACATGCTCAAGTTGTGTGTGTGCGCGCGCTTGTGTGTGTGCGCGCGCATGTGTGTGTGCGCGCACGTGTGTGTGAGTGTGCATATCTTTGTGTATGTTTGTGTAGGGTAGTCTCATGAGAGGCTCTTAAACACAAACTGTTATTTACTCTTCTGTCATTTATTGGAGTGTGTGTGTGTGTGTGTGTGTGTGTGTGTGTGTGTGTGTCATATTGTGCATTTCCAGTTTCTTTTTCAAGGTCAATAAAGTCCTTAAGCAGCTTTTTCCTTCAGCTAGAGCCACACACACACACACACACACACACACACACTCAGACACACCTAAGAACGAGAGAGTGAAGAGATGTGTGTAGTACTGTGATGACTGAAGGCTTTAGCTATTGTACTGTGTATTACTGTAGCTAGATCAAGATCAATCCATCACCATTCTCTTAGCTTATCTTAAGACTTCTTTAAAAAGTCTTGTTTTAAGCTGCTTTCTAGGTAACTCCACAGCATTTTGATGTTCAACATTTGGTTTCTGCAAAGGGCAAAACAAAGTCTTTCACAATCAATCCCCCACACACACAAACGCACTCATGAACAAGCGTACATGAACAAGCGTACACACAGAGACAAGCATTGATCCCAGATGTCACTGATGTGAACTGTTTACCCTGTCCCATAGAGTGCTTATTGGTACTATAGTGCAACTATGAGTCCTATAGAGCAGCTCTGGATCCCTTAGAGCAGCTCAGCCTGCTGATGTCAGGGTCAAGCTGATAGCCCTTTTTCCAACAATGCAGGGAACATTCAGGAAATACAGGAAAGCCAAGCATGACCTTCAAAGGGTCTTCAAAGCTGCACAGAGAGACTACAAGGACCAGATTGAGTACTCCCAAGGGTCTGACGTCAAGCACATGGTGTGAAAATCTGCAATACAGGACTATTTTCCACACCACCAAATGAGCTAAACTCCTTCTATGATCGAAGCAAACACCTCCCCTACTGGTGGACTGCAACAGCTGCACTCTAACCATCTCTGTGTCTGCTGTGCTCAGATCCTTCAGGATGGTCATCTCACACAGGCACCTTGTCAAGATGGGGTCCGTGTCCGTGACCTCATAGCATGTGGCACTCAGCTGGTGGAGGCATTCACAGACATCTTTAATCTGTCCCTTAGACTGTGCGTGATTTCTCCATGCTTTAAGAAGTCCTCCTCTCTTCTAGCCATCACGGATCCTCTCCAATTTCCATACCGCACAACCAGATCGACGGATGATGCCATAGCTCTAGTGATGCACAGTGCTCTTACACACCGGGGAGACGACGACACACCTATGTGAGAATGCTGTTCAACTACAGCTCTGTTTTCAGCACCATCATCCCTACCAAACTCACCACAAAGCTCAAAGTCACTCATCTGATCAACTGGATTTTGGACAGACCCCAGGGGGTGATGGTGGTGACCACACCTCCTCTACACTGTCTCTGAGCACAGGCACTCATGAGGAATGCGTTCTCAGCCCCCTCCTGTACCCCCTGTACACACACATGACTGTGTCACCATGCACAGCTCAAATGTAATTTTCAAGTTTGCTGAGGACACTACCATCCTGGGCCTCATTACAGATGGAGAGGAAACTACAGTGATGAGGTCAGAGCACAAGCAGGCTGGTGCAGTGTCAGCAGCCTCTGTCTCAACATCAGCAAAACATATGAGATGATTGTGGACTATGGAAGCCACAGAGGGGGGTGGTCACTCCCCCTTATACATCAGTGGGGTTGCTATGGAAACAGTCAGCAGTATAAAGTTCCTCAGAGTGCACCTCTCTGACGACCTGACCTGGTCCCTTCACACACACACACACAATGGTGAAATCTGCTTATCAGCGTCTCTACTTCCTACAAAGGTATAGGACGTTTTGGTCTCCTCCACAACAGGCGGAACCTCTGGACTCCTCCACAACAGGCATTTCCAAATTATGCTTCCCAGGTTGGTCTGTCTGGTCTTAGACTCTTGAGTGACTCCTCTGGTGTTCTTGTCAATTGATGTTCTTGTTCTTGCCTAAATCTGGTTCTTCTCACGTAATCCATGCTAATGAAATAGTTTATCAATCATCTCGTATTCTTTGGGGAGTTTAATAGTGGAAAAATACAATATTCAATTGAATTCAATAGAAAGCCTTTCCCATTATTTTGTATCACTGGGAAATTGTGTTCTGGTTTTATGACACTTAACTACAAGGAGACTGCACAATGTAATGGTGTTGCATTCTAATGTCCTGGACTCTCGGTTAGAAAGAGTTAAGAGGGCGACAGCCTAGCACACGACAGAGATGAATGGAGTGACGAATAGAGCTTTGTTCTGTGACCTTTAAGGGTGACCTGGGCATTTTGTCTGTAGCCACGGAGACGGGACAAAACTGTCTAATCAGTTTCATGTATTCACACTTGCTGAACTGCTGGTTTAAAGTCTGGCTGAGAAGGTGTAGAGTTCTCCTACTCCTCACTTGACATTAACCTTCCCACTTCACTGTCTGAGGACAAAACTGCCTCGGCTGCATACAGGCCTTGGAGTGAAATCATGCCTAGTAGGCATTGTGTAGCAGCATGCTTTCATCAGTCAAAGGTTTTCTTCAAAGTACACATATATAGCAGTTTTCACAACAGCTGTTGTTGTAAAGCAGCGTTACATATGACCTGGTCCAGGCCCCAACAGAGCAAGTCAAAGGTGACAGTGGATAGGAAAAATAACTCCACGACACTGAGATGAAGAAACCTCAAGAGGAACCAAGACTCAAAAACGAGAACCCATCCCCCTCTGGCCGACACTGGACAACACGATGACGTAAATGACATAAACAGAAAATAATAATAATTGTAATAATACCAATATGAATGGTGTTAACAATATGAGCAGAAATTATAATAAAAATCATAGAGCAACACAGTAGATAGAACAAAGTGGGGGTATTATGCTGACATTAAAATTTCTATGTCTGAAATGAGCACATGGCAATGGTATGATGGCCATATGATGAGAGATAGCAGAGGATGCCAGTGATAAGAGAAAACCGGAGTGGGTGTCTGGATTTGGTGTATTTGGAGGTTAATAGTGTGTCAGTGTTCCAGGACCAGGTGTGGTGCAGGACCAACTCCTGGGAGGTTTGAGGGTTTCCTTCACCAGGCACACAGTAAGTAGGAGACCTCATGGGGATGGAGAACGCTCCAGGGACAAGACAGGGAGGCCTGACCCCAGCGGACTCCACCTGTGTCACACAGCCAGAAGGAGCAGGGACAGCTCAGAAAAAAAAGGGAGGATAGTGATTAAAACCAGAAAGTAATATATTAGCAAATATGCCAACAAAGGCATATGTAAGCACACTGCATATCAGTGAATATTAGTTAGTAGTTTATGAAAATATTTAACTTCTAGTTCAGGTTTAAGGATAGAAGGTTTTTCCATTCTTTGTATCTATTCTGAGGCAAGGAGCATAATCCAAAGGTGAAGGCATGAATAAAACACAATACTTAAAATGATGCAGTTTAGACAATTTTGTGAGCACAATATCTTAGCCAAAGGCTTGTGTGAATAGATATGTTATCAGTCTTGTTTTAATTATTGAGAGTTTGAGTCCCGTATTGAGTTAGGAAGTGCATTCTAAAGTTGTGGTGCCTAATATGAGAACGCTCGGCTACCTGCTGTGATTGGGGTTTTTTTGAGGAAAAATCAGTGATTGTTTTTTTTTTGAGGAACAATCAGCAGGCTAGCGCCTTGTGAGCGAATGCTGTCTCTCCTTTTCTCCCTTTCTCTCTCTCTCTCTTAACCTGCCTCCTTTTTTCTTCCTCTCTCTCTATCTCTCTTTCTCTGGTCACACTGCATGTGAACATGTGTGCACCTGATCGCAGAGGCTGTGAAACTCAGTAATCTATCACATGCTCACAATTCTTTCAGATCACATTATGCTAGTAGAAGATACATGGAGACATAGAGATGTGTTTTTTGTTTTTTATGTTTGATTCCAAGTATAGAGTTTACATGGTTGTACAGTACAGTCTGGGTTTGGCTATATGCAGGATCCTGGCTATTTCTCTTTTCTTCTCTTTTTTTGTCTCACTGTCATTTCCTTTTTCTCCATCTCTTTCTCCTCTCTTTCTCTCACTCTCCCACCCTGCTCCACTTGCCCCTCCCTTTCTGCCCCTATTTCTCTCTCCCTCTCTCCCTCTCCCTCTCTCTCTCTGTGTTGTGCTAGAGGCACAGCTGGCTAGGCGCACATTCCCTCGCTGGCCACCATCTCTCTGGGGACTTGGCGTCCATTTATAAACGCCATATCCCGTTTGTGCACTGCGGCACGTGCTGGGAACTGTGGTTCTGAGCAAGTGCACTGAGGGCGACTGACCTCAGCCCCAAACCGGCTCCGCCATGTGAAACGTCCTCGTAAAGCCTGGAAAACAGAGTGGTGTAAGCTGTACTGTGTCAGTGGAGAGGTGGGTTCCAGGCCCACCTGCCTGCAATAGTTGGAGAGACTCCGTTTCTAAGCGATGGACAACCCTGTCTCCTAGGGGATGGCGTGATACCAAACGCATGATTAAAGTATTGTTATCTTACCATACAGCTTACTGAGTATATCATGATCATTGTCAATACTTGTAGAACACTGACTACCTGAAGGTTTCATTATAAAGAGTGATTTTCAACTAAAGAAAGCCTGTAAAAAAAACAGTGGTATGACAGTTAAAACTGCATGCCACCAAATAGTTGACTGGACATTAGTCAATTATTGCCTTCTGGTTTTATACCATTTCATTTAATTTGTCCCCCTGTTCCTACCTAAATGGATTACATTTCTAAACTTTAGGGGAAAAACACAAACAACCACAAACGCAAGATGTTAAAATAATAAAAGATAAACTGATTGTACATTGTGGCACTGCTGTTTGGCTAGTGCATGGTGTCTCTGTTCCAACTTGTTAGCAAACATCAGAAATGCGACATGTCAGGTATGGTCAAAGTCACTTTAAGTACTAGGATATTATGTTTCTGCCATATCACCCATCACTGCACTTTGATTATATTTTCCACCGTTTCCATTCTCCTTCTCCTATGAGATGTCATGAGCTGAGAGGTGTGTGTTCACTAAGATAAGTGTGTGTGTTTGTATAAGTGTGCTCTCAGCTGCCAAATGTGTGTTTGAACGATGACAGGATGATGTTAAAGTGGCTTTACACCTTTCATGTGACACACCAATTTCCTCTCTGTCAGTTTGGGCAGTCCCCTAGACGCATGGCGACACACACACACACACACACACACACACACACACCTTGTGTGTGAGAGTGGAAATTAATAAGTGCAAGAGAGATAGACAGTGTCTGTTACTGAGACAGAGGAGGGACATTAAGGGCATTGCACATATCCAAAACCAGGAGGTTTATGGTTGCATTTTATGGTTGTAGATAAGGAAGTAAAGGAAAAATGCACACATGGATACAAAACACATCAGATCTCTGGTTACTTGTGTGTCTACATTACTGTGCCCCTATCCACCATGAATAGTTATTTATTTTTGTGTCGTGGCATGGTGTATGTGTGTGTTTGTGTGTGTGTGTGTTCCTGAAGAGTCACATCTCTGTTCCAGCCAAATGAACCAGCTGAACCTGGCTGTGTGTCTGTACTGAGCTCTGAGTTTTGTCCTGTCAGCCTCTGTTTGTGTGCACTGAGCTCTGTACTCTGTCCTGCCTGACAATGGTTCCTTGTTTGCTGAACACTGTGTTTTTTTAATCTTGTTTCATTCCATATTATCCATGGCAGTGGGGAAAAGCTGATATCTTTCTCTCTCTCCCTGCTGCTCTCTCTGTCTGGCTAATGAAGCATGGCTGTAGTCGTCTAAGATGTAAGATGTCTAGTAAAGATGTGGAGTGGAGGGTCTTCCTCAGGCTGGACTGAAATCAGGGACGGGTGCAGTGATATGGGCAAGCTAAAGATAATTGGTGTAATTGGTGGGCCCTCAGGAACGAGGAAGGAAGGAGGAATGGAGCCAGGGAAAGAGAGAGAGAGGGGGAAAGAGAGAGAGAGGGGGAAAGAGAGAGCTTGGTTGTACTTCATGTGGAACAGTGCTGATACAGAAGCATATTGTCCTGTCTTCAAGGCCCAGATATGTGGATCCTCCCTCTCTCTCACACACACAAACTCCTACATGCATACACACACGCAAACACGCATTATATTATGCATAATGTTTCTTCTTTTTCAAAATCTCCATTTCGCTGTAGTATCCAGGGAATTGACTGTTGGTAGAGTGTGTGCACACGCATGTGTGTAAAGGTCAAAAGTGTCAGTCTGTGTAGGTGTAAGTGTGATCAGGTGTCCATTTGTATGTCTGTGTATATGTTATTGTTCATGGGTGTGCATGAGTGTATGGGTTTCTGTATGTCTAGGCGTGTCTGTGCGTGTGTGTGTGTGTGTGTGTGTGTGTGTGTGTGTGTGTGTGTGTGTTATGACTAATTCTCACACACTACAAACTGACACTGTTACCCTGTTGCTTTCTCTTCACTAATCTAATCACTGACATCTGATTTAATTAATCCACACACATTTTTTTCACTCTATTGTCAAACCACACCATAGGAAAGATACTAAAATCAGAAAAAAATCAACAATCAAACAGATTAATCAATGACCAATCAGAGGTATTTGGGTCTTATTTCTCAAATGACCTTGCCTTTCTAAATTCCCCACATGGATTGACTTTAACTAAGTATTCAATAGGATGTCAATTAGGGGTGCAACAGGTAATCAGTTAAAATCAACAACTACATTAGTTACCAACTGTTGATTAGTTGATTTCGTTGATTAGTTAGTGACGTAATCACATGTGGTTTTCATGCAGACTTTTAGGCATTACTGCATACTAGAGTGAAATGAATAACACTGCAGTGGCAACACCTTCACGACCAGACACCTCCAAAGTGTGGGAGCACTTCACTCTTAACTCTGCCATGAAGGTCGTGGAGCTGCAGTGTTTGCCCTTGTCTGGTTTTGGAACACATCAGTTATGCTGGAGCATCTAAAGAGGAGGACTATCCGCTCTCTTAATGATGAAGACTCATCTCAGAAACTTAAACCACAGGCATGGGGACAAAACAAATACCCCGGGGATAAACTTTACGATACTCCTGTGGAAGCATTAATAAAAAATGTCTTACCATTGCTGTAGTGGAGTGAGTGCAGTTTTCCAAATATAATCCAGAATATCCTCAGCCCTCTGTTCTAAAATCATGGGTAAAGCAGTGCTTAAATATTCCCTACATTTACAATCTGAAATGTCGCGTTGTCATGGTGATGTTTACAGCTGGAATGTCCTGCTGCCAGGTGCACAAGCTTAGAGTACAGCGGAGAAATTGATACTTTCTAAACTGCAAAAATGCAACTCCTGTCTATGCATGCATGCCCAATGTGGCTTACATTCAAATTAATTCGAACAATTTATGAGTTTGTTTGATCTCATTCAAACTTGACTTTTGGATAAAATGGCAGCCTTAATAACTCACAGCTCCATTTATAGTGAAACTGGACATAAAGATGGGCAGCATTTATTTAGAATGCAGCCCAATGTGCAATTCAGCATATACACAGAATCAAGAGCAAAACCTATGATGTGAATGTCGATGTCTTCTGCAGTGCTGGAGTAAAGTTAGAGTAATATTCTGGAGTGCTGGAGTTAAATTAGGTCAATATTTTGGAGTGTTCAATTAAAGTTATAGTAATATTCTGTGCCAGTTGCACATTTCTGTTCTCATCCTCTTGCCCTCTTTTGTTTTGTTTACATTTAGATTTGACTGATTTGATTAAGGGGAAGCTGCTGTAGTTCTCTTCTGTTTTATTGCTGCTGCTTTTAAATTCTGACAGAAAAAAAATGGATGCTGGAATCAGCAGAAACGTTCAGTTAATCATGTATTCATCTTTGTTAGTTAGCACATGGCTAAAACAACCTGAAGCTATATTTAAAAGCTGATTGCTAAATAAGATCCATTAAGTAATTGTGCCAATAGTTGATTGTGGATTCCAATAATCAATAATTATTCAACTATCAAAACGGCCATTACTTGCAGCCCTAATCGAGGGCTTGGAAATAGAAGAGCATCATTGACATTTTGAGTGAAAAATAGTTATGTGTCTCCAATTACAGCTCTTGATGAGATCTATCTAATGGCAAAAAGTTGTCATAGACATCACAGGAACTGGGTGGCCACACTCTTTCTCTTGCTGAGTTGAACACGGAGGTGCGGCAACCACACCCTAATCCCTCTCCTGGGCCCCCTTTATCAATGGGTGCAGGGACGACGCCACCTGTCGTTGGCTGGACCCCCTTACACAGAGCTGCCACCATCTTGAGTGGATGGGGCTCCTTTCATCAACCATGTGAGGCTACCATGCTAACGCCTGCACACCTGATTAACGTGCCCCTGGACGGGCCTCCAGACTGCATGACAGTCGGACATGGATCCTAGAGTGACTCTAGCCCTTCCACCCCCCTGGAAATTCCAGGGAGGACCCCTTCCTAAAACTGAGGCAGTTCCAGCCTCCAAAACCTCAGCCCTCAGGAGCAGGCTAGGAAGGTCCCTGTCGGAATTCATCATGTGGCACTCGCATTATGGTCTCCTCTCTGCCTCAGATGAAAAGGCCAGAACCGGATACCCGGCATAGAGTAGCGACTCCAACATCCCCAGCAAGCTTCGGGGAATTATCCACGCCTCCCAGAAGCACTCCGGGAAGGAGAGCTCCAGGGCAGAACGAGACCTCAATGAGCTCCGGAGGACACCGCATTTACGTCCACCAGGCTAACGAGTCCACAAGAGAGAGGGAGAAGAGCAGATACAGCAGGCAGACAAAGTCAAGTGGGAAACAAGTCAAAAAGAAAGACTGCTGCTTCCACAGTCAATCATTCCGTCACAGGTGTAGAATGTGCCAGAAAAAGAAAGGAAACAATCGCAAGTCTCTGACTTAAGGGTTTAATGAAACTGAACATAAAAGTGTTAACAATAACTAAAGAAAGCCAACACAACTTCCGATGACCAGCATCAGTCATACAAACAGAAACTGTGTATAAAGGAAAGAACATAATGACATAATAACATACAGGTGGTGCAGATACTGAGGAGAAACACGCACAGTGGGACGTGGCAGTAAACCAAAACAGAGAACACATGAAACAGAAAACAAAACATAAACAAAAGCCACGTGGAAAGCCACAAAGATCAGATACGCATATTAAGTCAAATTTTAATAAATTATGTGTACATTATAATAAGCGCGGACACGGATGGTGTTTGGCTGAAATGTATTTGTGCTCTCCTGTTAAATTTGTCAAATGTCCCTTATGCCACTCTGGTTCCAAGCCCTGGTGAAGTCAATACAAACTTGATAATAAATGATATACTGTAGTAGTTTATTGCCTGTCATTTCAAATATATTATTTCTTCACTGAGACGGTGAAATGGCAGTTGACATCACAAAAGCGGCACAGCCATTACAAGTCTGTGTTGACATAATGGAACCAGGCTGAAATAACAGAATCCTCTAGCCCTTTTCAGATAGTCCCACAGGGTTCTGTGTTCATGTGTGGTCGTGTGCTGTCCATTACAGTGCTGAGTGGTTGGCTTCAGAGAGACAGATGCTTGACTCTGGCTCCTCTTTACAAACAGTCTTATCCTGTTAATCATAAAGAGCCTTTACCATCAGTACACTGCAAGCATCAGTAGTGTATCACTTGCGTAACAGTACTGTAACTACTGTAACAGCACTGTATGATGTTAGTGTTACACGTGTTTCACCCTGTAACGGTAGTAGTGTACTGCTTTGTGTGTAATGTTAGTATAATGTTACAATATCACAATAGGACCAGTGCAGTGTTAAAGTTCTGTGTAACACTATGATGGCAGTGTTACAGAGTAGCAGATGTACGTAACTGTATAATAGCAGCATGCTGCAGGTTTCTGTAACGGTGTGATGTGGGTTTATGGTGCTACAGAGCTATACGCCATTAGAAGTGTAGTTTTCTAGTTTAATAGTTCTATACATGTCATGCAGATGTGTGCAACAGTAATATGGCTGTACACCATTGCTTCAGGTGTGTATAGCAGATATGTCTAACTATTACAGAGGTGCAAATCACTGGCCACTGTTTATTGACCCAATCTCCTGATCTGCTGACGTTCAGATGGATTGTTGCAGACAAAGCTCTGACTAGACGTCATGTATTAGTGGTATCCGGTCTGATG
The DNA here is from genome assembly GCF_041902795.1 of Electrophorus electricus. Classification (NCBI taxonomy): domain Eukaryota; kingdom Metazoa; phylum Chordata; class Actinopteri; order Gymnotiformes; family Gymnotidae; genus Electrophorus; species Electrophorus electricus. The sequence goes on from NC_137500.1 coordinate 22,476,471, forward strand.
TGGGCAGGTTTGTCACCAGAAAAAAAAAGATCCATGTGGAAAATGTGTACAAAACCACAACATTCCCAACAATCAGCAGCAGGTAGATCGAACGCTAGCAGGACCATCCTGTTTTTTTGGGGTTTTTTTAAAGAGATTGAACAGAGCTGAGAGCTTCTCTCCTGCCTGGTAATAAGTGGTGGGTGGACCTGTGTAAATGATCCTAAAGATGAAGAGAGACGAGCTTTAGGCTCCGCTGGTCCACACAGACTCACAGATCCTCACATCCCACTGCTTGGTCCGGTTCAGTTCGGCTTTGCTCCTCGGCCTCCTAGCTCTCGTCCCTGCCTGGCTGTCCACCCGCCCACTCCTAATCCTCTTCCTCTGATATCTCTATCGTTCCCCTTCTCTTCCTCCCATTGCCTTTATCTCGCCGTGTCTGTTTTCTGGGTATTGTTAGCAGCGGAGGCTGTGGTGTCGGCTTACCCAGGAGAGAAGGCCTGTAATACATGAGGCTGCTAATCTGATTCAGACACCCTCACCGGGCTGACCACGTGGGCAGCCTGGCTGACCCCCCCCACGGTTTCTTCTCTGTCTCACCTCTTCTCTCCTTACCGCTCACGCTTTCCCCCGTAACCTCTCCTGCCCTTTTATCTCGTTTTGTCTCCTCTTATGTGTTCTTTCTCCTGCCCCCCTCCCTCTCCTCCTCACTCCATCTCTCTCCCCCTCGCTTCTCCTTCCCCCCCATCCCTGCTTGCTCCAGTTCTTTTTCCTCCAGTCTCTCTTTCCTGCTCTCTCTCTCTTTTTCAATCTGCACCTTCTCTGTCCCCCTAGGCCTTCTCCTCATCCCTTCATTCATCCTCCCCTCTCTCGGTTCTGAATGTGCTGGACCCCTCCACCCCCCAGTGCTAATGCTGGAGCCCCATCTCTCCGCTGCTCTGCGGCGCGGATTTCACTCAGGTGCTCGGTGCCGGCCAGCGCAACCCGACGACCGTCCAAACAAGCGTAAAGTTCCAGATGACTAATCTCACCTGGAGATCATGGATTGTGTGCACACCTGCCTGCACTTCACTAAATGAGTTACATTAATAAAATGAAGCTAAATTTGTCACCACCCACACATTCATAAACAAAACAACCAGGCGTGTAATCCAGGCCCGTCGGGTCGTCGGCGAGTGGGGGCAGTGAAACACTGGACTGTGGTGCTGTGGTTCCCTCCCTCTGCAGTCGAGTGGAAGCTGAGCTCACAGTGCTTGTCAGTAAATATGCTACAGTAAGCTACAGTAGGTTACAGTAAGTTACAATAAGCTACAGCAGGTTACAGTAAGTGTAGCTGAATGTGAATATCGACTGTGTTTCCTAGATGCAGAGGACTCTGTAAGCGTTCATTATGCATGAGCCGCTTGTTAGCTGCCGAAAGCATACCTGATTACTGACAAGAGAAAGATGGTGTGTGTGTGTGTGTGTGTGTGTTCATGTCTGCATGTGCATGAGTGGGTGTATGTGTGGGTGGGTGTGTGTGTATGAGTTCGTGCATGCGTGTGTGTGGGGTAGCAGTTTCTGTAAGCAGAGAGGTATACAGCGCTTAGAGCCTAAGCTAATTAGTGTGGCATCTCCAACAGGGCCACAGAGAAGACATCACTCTCAACTGAACAAGGTATGAACTGAACTAGTGGTTTGGAATGAGATCCAGATTCCTCATGGAGTCCTTGAATATGCCTGTCGCGATAGTTGCATCATTTCCTGATCATAGTTATTTGAGAGATTATTTTCCATAGTAATTTAATTTCAAAGACATCAGACAAAATAAGAATTTCGTGCTTGCCATTACAACAAATGAGTTGAGACAAACCTGACTGAACACAAGGTCATCTGTTTCTTTATTTCAGTGTGCATAAAAGAGTACAATAAAATTAATTTTTCTCAGCTCAGTGTTTGGTGTCTGAAGTTTGCTTCAGTTTTGCACTGAAATTTCGAGGCTAATATAGCTGACATATAGCAATGAAAGCATTGTAGTGTTATTATGTCATATCAAACAGCTTGCCTGTGTGCATTCTGACCCGGGATACTTTCAGACAAAACCAGCTACGCTGCCTGTTATACAGAACCTTGTCTTGAAAATAAAACCAAGCATCGTTTCCAGCAATTTACTTAAACCATGTTTCCTTGATGTTAGGTAAGCCTACATGTTAATTTACAGGTTGTTTAAAATCTGCATGACAGAAGTGAAGCCTTCCAGCAAAACATGCGACGGAACTATTTCGCGAACTTTTGCCCATCCTTTGCTAATAACCCCATCATATTGATTTTTTGTTGTGATGTTGTGGCCAAAAATATATTTGTATTTACAGTTTATAAAACATTATTTGCATTTACAGTTTATTTTGCAATTATTAGAAGCACTCAAATTTCATTGATTTTTCCAAGTTCAAGTTAAGAATACCATAAAAGTTAAATAAAATGACAATTAAATCATTAATTGCAATTATTTTTCATGACAGTTAATCATCAGCTAGGATGTCATGATTATGATTCATCATCATGACAGGCCTATGCTTGAAGTCCCTGCAAGGTCAGAAGTTCACATCGAAGGCTTGAAAAAAGAATGTGTCCAATTTGTGATTAAAGATGGGGAGTATAACGATTCAATTCCTGAGGGAAGGAAGCCAGGAAGTGGCACAAAAACATTCCATTCATGATTCTTTGTGGGTCATCGACAAAAGGCTTTTACTGAAAAAGAGCTTGTCAATACGGTATCGTAAGACGGTAAACACCCTGTCCTCTAGCATCAGAGGTGCTGCTTTGTTTCATGCTCATGTTAAACAGAGCGAGTGGCCCTCACCTGGCTGCGTCAGCAGAACTGGGAGACACAGCCGCAGAGAAGCTGCTCCTCACACACAACAGCTTCTTCATTTACCTTTAGTCCCATTAAGCACTAAACACAGTGACAGACGGTCTGGTGAGACTGTAAAATGCATTTTTAATGCGTGACTAAGCATACTAAAACTAAGCAAATACTGATACTGATGTGGTGTGAGCTGCTGAACTTTCTAGAAACTCAAGGTTTTCAGTTAAAGGTGGATATTTTTGCTGTTTTGGGGCATATATAATAATATACACATCTGATCCTTGTTCAAGCATCCTTACTTATGACCAAATATACCATAACATCCACCCATAACTGAAAACTGGTGATGTCGCACTCTAGTAGTGTAGTTTATTTTTATTTTGTTTGGTTTTATATTATTTGCAGTTATAGAGTTCTCTATGGATGGGGAAGAATGCCAACATATGTCATCAAATGCATCACTATCTAGCTCAGTGTATCCTTCAATAAATAAATCAATGAATCCATCATTGCCTTATGATATGGAATGTTTTTGAAACTTATTCATTGGTAGAGTTATTGAAGAATATATTGATGGATTTGTTGGAGGAACCACTGGGAGATCTATTGAAGGATTTATTAAAGGATTTCATGCTACTGCCTGCAAATGCGTGATAGGTTTCATTTAGAATCAGTTATTCATGTAGACTGATTTATTGGTCTAGGCTGAGTTATTCTTAGTGCACAGAAAGCCTGGAGGGAGAGAAAGCTGGGTGGAGTATGTGTTCAGCAACAGAGAAACCTGCATGGCTTACACCTCATGCACTGATGATCACTAATGAAGCGTCACTGTCTGGTCCATCAGATTTGTTTGCTTGAGACGGTCAAGCGGATTAAGACAGCACTGATCTCTACAACGACCAGCTTTCCACAAGAAATATGAGAGGCACGAGAAATGATTTCCAGAGTTCACATTAATATTTGATCATTGCGGAATCATTTTAATCTCTTTATAATTACATTTTTTGACACATCATTAATGACAACCCCTGGGGGAAAAAAGAGAGATGTATAAATGCTTTGTGGCTATTTTTAATCAGCTTAATTAAAGTTTTGAGTTTCATTGGAATATAAATCATGCTATAGAGAATTCACTGGATGCTCTATTTTGAGACAGGCTATTAGTTCGAGTATAAAATTAGACAAGACATGACATACTTTCACATGTTATATTTACATGGAGAGTGGCTGGTGGTTTTATCGAACATGTTCAGAGAATCCATACTGGAAAAGTAGTCTCCCATTCGTAAAATACTCTAATGCTGTCCTTTTGGGTAGATGGATGGTATGTGTATTTGTGCCTGCATTTATTTAATCTGTATTCTTGTCTAATGTGAAAGAGAGAGCTGTTTAAGGGCAAAGGTGAAGTGCCCTTCTAAAGGCAGCTGTGTACTGCAACACATAGTTTGGTACAATATTTGGTACAGTTTGGTACAGTGTTGAGTGTTAGAAGTACGTTGCTTCTTTGCTGTCGTCCTCATGCATGTGGCATAAAATTAACTCTTGTAGGATATTTTTAGATCTGAGTCAGACTCCTCATGAGAGAATGTTGTTTGTATTTTTTTTCCCCTTTCACAGTTCAAAAGCAAAGTGTCAGTGAATGATGACCCACATGCATGGATATGCAGCTGAGAGGAAAGGAGCTTCTGCATGCCAGAGGAAGAGAGGAAGAGAGAGAGAGAGAGAGAGGGGGGGGGGGGCATGTCATGTTTTCTAGTGAAACAGATCAAAGGTCTTTTGTCCATGGTTATGCAGTGTGTTCTTTTCTCTCTCTGTCTTTTTTTTCCCTTTTTTATTAAATTCTTTCATTGAGGTGAGGATATCATGGTTATTTACTAATTTTCTCTTATTTAGAATTCTCTCTTAGGTAGGAAAAGAATTTATGGGTAATCCAGACCTGTCAAGCAAGACTTTCACTGCTTTGGGGAAATTCTGAGTTTACATATGAGCCCTTGCAATGAAAAACCCTATTTACTGTTTTAAAACATAAAAGCATTATTGCATGTTTTATTTTCAAATGCCCATATGAATGAAGTAAGTCTAAATCATATTTTGCATTTTTAAAGTAATTTTAATGTAAAGGTTGTACAAAATCAAAAACTAAAATAACTGATTATGAAAAAGGGGAAATGGCTGATATGTTTTTTTGTTGTTGGTGGTGGTGGTTTTTTTTGGGGTTTTTTTTTGCAAGAGCTCATATATAAATTGAACTTTATTTATAATCAAGTTAAAATGACCCTGTTTGGCAACGGCACTTGACTTAACACTGCTATTCAAATTACAAATGCTGAATCTGAGTTGGCACATGATCACACAAACTCACTTTTATGAAAACATTTGTGGAATTTAAAACAAGAAGATGCAAAAAGTTGTTTCGCTATGGACATTCCAGAGGCCTAGTTAATGACACTTAGGACTCACACCTCTGAGACTCCATTACTGATTTATTTCTGGTTTGATCATTTCGAAGTGAAAAAAGACCCCAAAAACATTAGAGCGTCACTGTGTGCTAAAGGCTCGTGTTAATTCCATACTTTCCATACGAGGCTTGTGTTAATTCCAAACTCAACGGTTAGATGTGCAGTTTGTGCTAATACTATGAGTTCATTAGTCAGGTGTGCTATTCATCCTTAACACTGCGAATTTAGCAAGAACCCGGTGGCTAGTATCTCCCGTGTTTGTTGCTGTGGTGCATGTGTGCGTATGTGGACATTACAGGGAACTGATGAGATTTCTCACCCATCCAAAGTGAGGACCACACACACCTGTCTGTCCCACAGTTCCGGAACCAGAGAGGAACTTGCTAACATTACCGGCTTTAGTCAGTGTGGGATATTGTGCTGTTAGCCAAAGCTGCTGCCACTGATGTGTCCAGGCAATGATCTTAGCTAATCCACTGTGTGGTTCAGATCCAGTGGGAGATGCCTCTCACGGCTGGAAGTCATATTGAAATGAGGTTGCCTTGATTGGCTGTGGACTGGAAGCTGTTCAGTTATGGTGCGAGTGACCACTCTGTTGGGTTTTTTTTGGATTTCGGATAAACTCCATTACTGTCCAAGATCCTGACGTGTTAAACCGGGGTAAGAGAACCAATTTATGCTATCAGGTGCAGGGTGACTGCAAAGGTGTGTGCATACGTGTGTGTGCATGCGTGCGCGTGTGTGTGTGTGTGTGTGTGTGTGTGCGTGTGACACCCTCTGAATGTGCAATTTTCAATTTGAGTCTGAGCATTGGTGTTTTTCACAGCAGAGGGATGAAGGAGATTAACCTTCACACGCCTCTTCATCTGTTTACTCTCCAGCGAGACAGCACTCTAGCTGTGCATGGGTACTCAAGGTCACACGCTAGCCACCTGAGAGAGAGAGCGTACGAGAAAGAGAGACAGAGGTAAACACAAAGAAATAAAGTGTTGAAAAAAAGTGTTGCTAAAGACCTCAATTTAACAGTGCTGAGATATGCCCTTGATGCTTGATACATATTGAACTTATTGACTGAAATCAGTCTGATTGCACTTTTGTGCCTTTTGTTTTAACACATTACTACCCTGAACCAGAGTTAATGCTGGCATCAATGACTGCCCTTAAACCTAAACAGAAAAAATGAAACAAATAACGGCAAGCCTGTGCTGTCCGGACACTCTTTCCTCAACGTACTCACCTTTGTCGTCTGCAGCGCTTCCTGTGGTGTCTGGGAAGTGCTGGAGAAGTGCTCTTTGTGCTGCGCGAGTGTATCATCACCCTGGAACATGTGGTGCTTCGTTTCAATTAGGCTATTGATCTTAGGCCTTTCTCCCGCCAATGGCTTAAGGTGCTCAGAGCCACGGAAAGCTCTCAGTGTAATCTGATCAATTTGGTGCTCTCTGATCAATTCGTGCGCTCGTTCTCTCTCTCTCTCTCTCTCTGTGCCATTCTTTAGGAGAAGCAGCATCACTGAGGCTCAGTCTATTAGCAGGCCTGCATTATTTAGCATCCATTCACGGGGAGAAGAGCTTCATCTGTGTAGACAAACGAACTGGAATAGTGAATAGGAACAATATGGTGCTCCTCATCAGTGGAGCCGTGGTGTGCACGCGTTTGAAAGGTGCCGTGTTCTCTGTGTTCTCTCTTCTGAGCTGCTTTCCGGAATGTGGATTTTTGTTGTTGTTGTTGTTGTTGTTGTTGTTGCTTTTGAAATCAGTGTATTCATGTTGCGGAGTACCATTCTGTCAGGAAATCAAATGACTGTAAGCTGCTGCAGGAATATTATCTAACGGTTTTGTGTTTAACAGTCTCTGAGTAATAAATTGTCATGCACAAACAAATTTGTGTTTTTGCTCATCTGCTTGTTTTCTAGTGGAAAGTATGCATAGCCGCTGCAGGCACTGCAGTTTCCCTTGTACACCTCATCCAAATGTGTCCTGTTGTTGACACTTGTGCTGACACTCCTGCTGTTGACTGTGGGCGTTTTCTACAGAGGGTTCTGGGTAAATGCAACTTTCTGCCTAACTAGCCAGATTTGAGGGCTGTAATAAATAATAAATAATATATACTCTAATAAATATATAAATTATTACCACCCCCACTACCAACAACAACCACAACAACAATAAAAGTAAAATTAAGTAATAATAATAGGATTAGCATTATTAGTCTTGGTGTTATTATACAGTACCACAGTGATATCATATTTAATGCTGTTTAGAAACTGGTTCTTCCCCCTCCAACTCACTCGTGTTTTGTTCAGGTTTACTGCAGTGTGATGACTTCCACACTTTTAAAATGTGCATTAATTATATTATATTTGCGCTTATAAAGTGTATCAGGAGGGCTTCAAAAGTGGTCCAAATGACATCAGTTTCATCAGCATCAATAGGAGACCTCTGTCTGGCCAAGGATGTGATATAGTCCACGCCTTGCTCCTTTCTCCATGTCATTCGACCCAATTCCACATTTTCTTACTGCATTGTACGCTGACATTTAACTGTACACGCAGGGTGATGGAAGATCTGTCCCTACAGACTCATACAGAGTTGTGCAACAGTTCCAGAGTGAACACCCACGTTCTTGACATACATCAGCCGGAAGCTAGTCCAGATTCCCGTTGTACACAGAGGTCTGGATCCTCTGATGTAGTGTAGTGCCATAGCTCTAGTGTTGTGTATTCCTTTTATATAATGTAGAGCTTTTGTTGAAGAGTAATGTAGTGTCCTACTTCAAATGTAGTCCCCTTCCTGTAATGTAGTAGTGTAGTGCCCTTTTTTCTAGTGCGGAGTTGTGCTATTCTCTCTAATGCAGTATAGTTTCCTTTACTCAAGTGTATTTTAGTGGCCCTGTAACTGTAGTTCAGAGCCCTTCTTCTAGTGTATTGAAATGCCCTAATCTCTAGTTGTACCCTTGCCTCAAGTGTACTGCTGTGCCCTTCCTTCTAGTGTATTGAAGTGCCCTATCCTGAAGTGTAGTGCCCTTCCTTCTAGTGTAGTGAAGTGGTGCTAGTGTCAAGTATCTGGTCATCTAGTCATGTGCAGTGTTGAGCAGTACCTCTCTGACAGTCTAGTTTTCCTCTGCGATTAATGAGCACAGGACTGTGAAATTCCTTATGCTATACACTAGGCATCTCTCTGTATCATTTCTCAGGAAGTTTTCTTCTCAGGAAATGACCTTTATTTTAATCCCTTTACTTTTTCTAGTTCACTCTCTGTCTCGTTCTCTCTCTTACTCTTACTCTTTTTTTCTTATTATTTCTCTTATTATTCCCATGAGATTTCACTGTTTCTGGACATAGCTAACACCAAAGTAGGAAGTGGCATTTCAATGAATTGTTGTATATGTTCTATGTTTTTCCATGATGAAGTATAGTGAAAAATGCAAACAAGTAGTATTGGAATACTGGCGTATTGGAATGGTTAACTGAGTATTCGGCTACCTATGCACACCTGTAGTTAAGCTTAGGTACATACGGCAGATGAGATTAGGTATAGGGGGCTAGGGGTTAGGGGTTATAATGTTAAGTATAGAGTTATAAAAGGTTAAGGTTGTTATAGAGTTATAGAGGTGTAGAGGATAAAAGAATAATATTAGATTTAGAGATATCTTGTAGTAGTTTATGGTATTGAACATCAGACCCACTATCACATTACCAGCATCCAGAATATGAGTCAAAGAGGTAATTTTGTTTCTGATTTATTCTGTAAGGTGTTAATATTCCAACATCTCTACGAGATTCACATGACATTTCAGCCACCGTACGTATGTGGAATTATTTACTTTGCAAACACATTTTGAAAATCAGTACATAACAAAGGGATTTAGTTCTTGTGGTTTTGGTTTGAAATCACAATTATACAGATACACACACGTGCACGCACACACACGTGCACGCACACACACACACACACACACACACACACACACCTGTTTCACCCTCAAACCCTGCTTCAGGCCAAATATTTCCTGCTTTGAAGTAAGCTGTATGGGGAGATGGGATGGATCTTCACTCTAGCGCTGCTGCCACCACAGGGCCATCTGGGCTCATGGGTCTCTGCAGCCTGCCTCTGGTTGTTTCCTCCATCCAGACCTTAGACAGCATATGATCCAGACAATTGCCATGAGCACTGACTGAGATTCCAAAAAGCTCGCTGGGTACCAGAAAGAGTGTGCATGTGTTTAGTTAGCCTGAATGAGGTTTTAGTTAGCCTGAATGAGGTTTTAGTTAGCCTGAATACGGTTAGTTAGCCTCAGTGGAGTTGAATTAGCCCGAATGGGGTTTGGTTAGCCTGAATGGAGTTTACGTAGCCTCAGTGGAGTTTAGTTAGCCTGAACAGGATTCATTACCCTTCTTTTCTGCTGACATGCTCACCAACAGTTTGTTTCGCAGCAGAAGGCGAAATATTATACAGTATTAACAGACGCGTTTGAATAATGCATAAGGGAACCTATTGATCTATATAACAGGTTCTGGGGCTCAGACACCATTGCTCACACTCTACATTTTTAGACAGCTGCCATCTGATTGATCTGGATATTTTGTGATATTCTTTTATTTCTTTCAATAGTCACAGATACAAAACTATTGTAGCTGCTCTGCATGTATGATAGCAGCTATAATGCTGTTACAAACATGCACTCCAAAATTTCATTTGCAAAAGCCAGCTGTTGATTGCATAGAAGCACCCTAAAAAGGCATTATTCTTATTGTTATAAAATCAAAATATTTTGAAATGGGAAAATTTAAGATGTAGGGTGTTAACCCTGCTAATGTGAAACAAATCCTCGCTTCTGATCTGTTAAATCACATGTTTATACATTTTTGGAAGAGATGCAGTTTTGGAAGTCGTCCAGTGTGAGAAATATCTTATGTACCTCTGAGATAGTCGAAACAGTTAAAACATAACATCACAATACTGGAAGATATGTATCATGACAGTTACTTTTTTGCAGTTTGCTAACATGCTGGATCAACCATGCAAGATGGTCATTGTTCTAGATAGGAACCTGATAGCCATCATTGCAGAAATATGCATCATATATCAGACCTCCACCCCAAAATGTAGCATATACATACATTAACTCCAATAACCTTCTGCCAGAATGTAACTCCTAGACTAAAAACACTTGGGCTTGTGTATGTTTGTGGGGTAGGGCTGAGTTGCGGGAGTGTGGTGTGATGTGTGTGAGTAGGTGGGGGAGGACTTAGTTTGCAAATGTAAAGTTGGTGTAGCAGTTTGACCCTAATGATTGACCTCTGGATGTAAGGAGTATTTACATCCAGTTCTCTGACTCTCCTTCTCTCTCTCTCCCCTCTTCTTTGTCTCATTTTTCTTCTAGATATATGAGAATTAATCTCATATATAATCTGATATGTGTCATTGTGGGTAATTTGTTTACTGATGATTGAGTTGCTGCCAGTTGAGGATAACAAGTTGGGCTTTGCCTTTCACAATGTGCTGCTTGTAAAACTGAAATATATTTGTCCGTGCTGACTTTACAAAAAGATCATAGAGTCCCTTTAACAGAAATGCCATCATAATCAAAACTTGCATAACATGCAACCATTATAATATTCCTGACCAAATGTTGAGCTAACGACCATGTTCCAAAGAATTAACATTTCTGTTTTCTCGTTCCCAGCATTGCCTTGTTATCGAATCCGACTGGTTGCAGTAGTGTAAACAGGTACTGTGAGAGAGGGGTTTGTGTCAGTGAATTGCTCTTTCTGGGAATACGGCCGTGGGCACGCAAGAAACTCCCTGCGGGGAAAAGGCTCTGGCCAATCTCATAAACCGCTCATTTAATTCTGAATGGGCCTTCTGTTGGACGCTTGTTAAGGACACCAGATTCATCACAGCCTAAATATGAGAGAGGGGATGAGGAGAGGTTAAGTGGAAGCAGGAGTTTGACAGATACAAAAAGAGAGGATGAGCGAGAATGGGTGAGGAGAGAGAGAAATAAAGTAACCGAGAAAGAAAGAGAGGTAGAAAGACACAGAAAGGAATCAGAGAGACAGACTAGAAACCTAAAAAAAGAGAAGGGTTAAGAGAAAGACAGACTATCACCATGGATGTAGTGCTTAAACAAGTCCTCCTCCCACACAACTACAGCCGGACGCCAAAGAGGCCAATTGCCATGACGACAAGGAGGTCATCACTCGCGCACCACTCGGCTACATTTTAATTTCTTTTAGAAGTGAAAGACTGGAGATTTTCTTGCCTGGTGCAGTACAGCATGTCAGCACAACATTGCAACTCGATGTGGGGCTGTTTCCAGGCAACCTAACAGATAGGCGGGAAAAGATGATGCACTGAGCCTTTTTCTTGTTTTGGTGTTGGACAAAAAATGCTGTTGGACTACTGATGGATTACTGTTGGCAGGATTTGAGTGAAAGTAACTCTTGCTTTGCAGAACATTTATTTATTTGTTTGTTTCCTTTGCTTGTTTGTTTGTTGATAATTCAATCTATTCTGATTATTCAGGTTGAAGTGCCTTTAGAGCCTGTGTATCTCTTGAAGATATGAAGAAGCTTCCATAAAACCTAAAGTAATAAATAAATGATTTAATAAATTAGTAAAGTTAGAACACTGTAATGAAAAAAAAGATAATAAAGCACCAAACACAAATGTAAAAAAAAAACAAAAAAGAAAACACCACCAATACAACAAAATACATAAAAAAGAAAACCTTTCTAATCCTAAACCAGGCTATACATTCTACCTGCCATTAGATCCTACCCTTAGATTGTTCAGTGGCTCTGGACTAAATGCTCACCAAAAAGGTCTGCTCTGCTTTGTGGAACAATTAGCCATATACTCCATGAGGATCTGAGAACTCTGGATGGCTCAAAAAACATAGAACATTTCAGACAGATGAGTAGAGAAAAGAGCAGTCTTAAAGTCAGCATATGAAGACTAATGGATAAGCAGTGCGTGGACCTGCTGCATGTGCTTGGCAGAATGCAAGCACTCTCAATTAAGTGCAGTTGTGAATTAAATGCTTTAGGAAGACCAGATAGGGGAGCATTAATCCAATAATTGAACCTGTTTTTGTAATAAAAGCATGCAGTACTCTCTTTGCACTGCTCTGAGAGAGAAAATGCTAGTCTTTGTGATTATTCCTCATATGAGAATTTAAATTTAGTTCTAAAAATTAGTTCTAAAAGTAACTTGTAGTTTGTTGGTTTGTCTGATTCATTTGTATATAACTTCATTGTGATGGGGGATGGGGTTAGACACTGTGTTTGTACTGGGGGGATGGGGCCAGACACTGTGTTTGTACTGGGGGGATGGGGCCAGACACTGTGTTTGTACTGGGGGGATGGGGCCAGACACTGTGTTTGTACTAGGTGGTGGGGCCAGACACTTTTTTGTAATGGGGGGATGGGGCCAGAAACTGTTTGTAATGAGATATAGGGCCAGACACTGTGTTTGTAATGGGTAATGGGGCCAGACACTGTGTTTGTACTGGAGGGATGGGGTTAGACACTGTGTTTGTACTGGGGGGATGGGGCCAAACACTGTGTTTGTAATGGGGGGATGGGGCCAGACACTGTGTTTGTACTGGGGGGATGGGGCCAGACACTGTGTTTGTACTGGAGGGATGGGGCCAGACACTGTGTTTGTACTGGGGGGATGGGGCCAGACACTGTGTTTGTAATGGGGGGATGGGGCCAGACACTGTGTTTGTACTGGAGGGATGGGGTTAGACACTGTGTTTGTACTGGAGGGATGGGGTTAGACACTGTGTTTGTACTGGGGGGATGGGGCCAGACACTGTGTTTGTACTTGGGGGATGGGGCCAGACACTGTGTTTGTACTTGGGGGATGGGGCCAGACACTGTGTTTGTACTGGAGGGATGGGGTTAGACACTGTGTTTGTACTGGGGGGATGGGGCCAGACACTGTGTTTGTACTGGGGGGATGGGGCCAGACACTGTGTTTGTAATGGGGAAGGGACCAAATAAAATTATTCTATGGCCAGGCTTGATGTTTTAATATCAAATTGTCTTTTTAAGAACCAAAGTGAAACATCATTCATACATGAATATACTCTAATTGCAATAATATTTGCCTGTTTACATCCTCACTGTGGGCACCAGCAAAACATTCTACAACATTCTGAGGATTATGGGCTTTTAGTTGTCGGATAATGGAGTCCCTAACAATAATAACAGATGATTTGGAGTGACTGTTTACCACAGAAGCGCAGGAGTGGAGCTGGTGCAGTGTCAACATGGCATCCACAGCACTGGAGATGCGCGCTTCTAGACCGTGTTTGGAAATTCAAGAGGGATCTTTTTACTCAAAAGTCATCTTTATGGTTGTCCGGACATGCAACATGGAGAACATGTTTAGGTTGCTTAAATTTTGAGGAGAGAAGGTGGGAGGAAGAGAACCCAGCTCTTCTTCTTCGTTCTTGTGCTGGACCCCGTGAGGAGCCAAGGACTGGACCATCATGCACCTGTTTATAGGTGGTTACGGGGGTGCGATGGAGATGAACAGCATGCTCTCCTGCTAAGCACCACCTAACCCACCCCTTTCCAATGCACTGCAGGCTCTTGAGCAGTCAGGGCATTCTCTTGGCTTTAAGCACCGCTGCACTTCGTTACCTTGATAGCATGATTTCTCCTCCGAGCTATTGAATCTCAGTCTTGAGGGAGCAAATTGTCAGGCACAATTCACAAATCAGATCTTCATCAGCGGCATCGATCTCAGGTGAAATAGTAATCTCCACAACGATAAACATCACGCGGGAGATGCAGTCAGGGAATTTCTGTTCCTTAACCATGTTTGGATACAGGGTTGTTGTCAATGGACTCGGTGTGTCTACCATAAACCACACAGGAAAACATAACTGCATACTATTAATACTGCTCTGTGTGTGCATCGTAAAAAAACAAACAGGTATTTGTGGTGCTCTCAGCATTTATTAGAAACACACACTCAGACTTGAATTATAAGTCATATGTGAGTATATTTCAAGAGCAAACAGGAATTAATGTCACCATGTGTCACTTCAAAAACAGACTGGAATTACGGATACTGCCTGTATGTACTTTAAGGCAAACATATTTTCATTAAAAAATGGTCCCTCATCCTTCCTTGTTAGTGTTGGACATAGTCCTAATAACGTTTGTTCACTGTCAGCAATAAAGCAGATTTGAATATAGGTGTTTGTGTGTGTGTGTTTGTGGTGTGTGCTGGGAACTTGAGAATACTGAATAAGAAATGAAGGGAAATAAACTCAGAGAGGAAGATGAGTAAAGAGGTGGAATAGAAGACATGTGTAGTGAGACTGAGGGGCAGAAAGAACTCAGAGCAGAGAGGGACTGCTGTAAGTCACTCTGTCCAAGGGCATCTGCCAAATACTGTACATGTAAATGTGAAAGAGAAAGTGCAAGACAGAGAGGGAGAAAAGAACAGGACAAAAGGGAGAAAAGAACAGGACAAAATGGAGAAAAGAACAGGACAAAAGGGAGAAAAGAACATGAAGGGGAGAAAAGAACATGAAAGAGGGAGAAAAGAACAGGACAAAATGGAGAAAAGAACATGAGAGGGAGAAAAGAACAGGACAGAGGGAGAAAAGAACATGAAGGGGAGAAAAGAACAAGACAAAGAGGGAGAAAAGAACATGAAAGAGGGAGAAAAGAACAAGACAAAGAGGGAGAAAAGAATATGAAGGGGAGAAAAGAACAAGACAAAGGGAGAAAAGAACCTGAAAGAGGGAGAAAAGAACAGGACAGAAAGGCAGAAAAGAACCTGAAAAAGAAAAAAAAAACATGACAGAGAGGGAGAAAACAGGACAAAGAGGGAGAAAACATGATAAAGAGTAACAGGCATATAGATGGGGTGAGATGAGCTGGGTAGACAGAGAGGGGGTGATGTAATGAGTGGATTAGTCGGGGAGGGTGTCCTCCTTTCTGTCTTGTCTTCTCCAGCTGAGAGGCAAGTGACACTCATGACCTCAGGGAACAGGTTCTGTACCCCCATCTTCCTTCAGTGGTAGACAGGGCAAGGCCTGGTCCATACCTGCAGCAGGCGCAGAAGCACACGCCACTGAGCGCGCCCTGTGACTCCAGACCGTCCGCAGTGCTCCATGGCCATCGTGTACTTTGAGGCCAGAGGGTGGCGCTCTAGGGCAAAGCTGCTCAGTCAGGAAGCCTGAAGACGCTCTCTGCCGTACAGTGAATGAGAAACAAAGGAAACAGACCCCAATGTAAACACACATACACACACACACACACACACTGTTCACACACAGCCAGACATCATAGAGCTGCTCATAAGGTAACTGTTGATCAATGAAGCTTTGGTTGAGAGGGGCACTCAGATGGGGAAGGTGGTGTACACTCTTTAAACACTCCATGATGGCATCAGGGGGGATTTAGTACACTTAGCCAACAAATGCTCAACATTGAGGGGACTCATTGTTGGTACTTCTGAATGTCAAGGTGTTTACATGCAGTCTTTCTCCAACCTTCTTTTCCTACTTCCTCCTAGATTTTTTTTTTTCCCTGGCCAATGAACATCTGCGGCGCAGGTGCGGTAGCAAACAGACTGGCTGTGTCGTTTTAGTTTTCGAGTGGCACACAGTCTCTGAGCCCAGCCGTTTTGTCCGCTATTACATCACTTTTGGCCGTGCACGTCCGCGTCCGAACCGGCTTAAGACGCATGCAGCCAGTGAAGGAGAGATGGATAAAAGTAGAGCTACACTGCTCAGGAAAGCAGGTTTTAGCAGGGTAAGGAGAGGGCAGGTCATTCTGAAGCACTCTGGGATAGCTTTAGGTCAGCTAGACGTACCATGACATTCTTTTCTATTCTTTCCTTTTCTTGTCTCTCCCTGTCTCTGTCTGTCTCTGTCTCTCTCTCTCTCTCTCTCTCTCTCTCTCTCTCTCTCTCTCTCATTAGCTACGACCCAAATGAAACAAATAGGCAGCAGGGCTCTAAGGTTTTCACTCACTCTCCATCAACATCAGCATCAGCTAGGCTGTGAGGAGCTGATAGAGAGAGAGAGAGAGAGAGAGAGAGAGAGAGAGAGAGAGAGAAAGGAGGGAGAGAGGGAAGGAGGTGGGGTGGGTGGGCATGGGGCTTGTAATTGATATGTAGATTTGTCTATGATGCCTCTTCCATTAGGAGCTGATTGGATAGAACGACCAGACTGGCAGCCGTCCCCTCGTGAGCGAGGCCTCCCAGGACATGGTGCCAGGCCTGGCTGTTTGATTTGTCTGCTTTTGATTACAGATGACAGACCTGCCTCTTAATGAAAAATCTCTTCTCTGCGGCTCCTTCTCTCAGTCTGCATGTAATTGGGGTTATTTGTGAGCATGCAGCATTGCGAGGCACCGGGGACTCGTACGCAGCGTTTCTGTGTGGGTTCAGTGAACCTTCTCAAGACATGAAGAGGGAGCGAGGGAGAGACTCTAGAGGTGTGCTGTATGGGACGGTCTCCTTCAACGGCAGGTACTTTGAAGAGAGAGATGTTAGCTGTGTTCACCTTTGTGTGGTGCAGTGCTACTCTTGTGTTATACATGTCATCTCCAGCCAACAGCTGCAACACATCATCCCAGCGTTCTTTGTGGACAAAAAAAATGTCAGTTGTCATGGAAATCTATAACCTTATATATTTCTCTCTCTCTCTCTCTCTCTAGCCAGACAAAACTTGAAAAGTATGTGCAGTGGAAGCTGTATTGCTTGGCTTCAGTCTGCATTCTGTAAAGCTTCTCTGCAGGTTAAAGGGCATTTGATTATAAAGTTATATGCCATACTTGCTGGGATTTAGTCCAGCGGTTACCCAGTCCTGCTCCTGGAGAGTAACCCTGCCGCCTTGCGTAGTTTAGTCCCAGCTATTATTTAACACATATGACCCGCTATTTCAGATCAATTAGAAGAATATTAGCACAAGGCATATCAGAGTTTTGATTTACACTTACTGTCCACTCAGTGGCCAATCTGTGAGATGTATTTGTGGGAGGGCCACGCTTTTAACGCTTTAGAGATGAGTTATTACAATGGGCCTGTTGGAAGCACTCTGTGTGCTAAGCAAATGATCTATGCCAGTAGTTTTCTAGCCAAGCTCTTACCGTGGGTTTAGCGGCTGATTCGGCTCTTTCGTAGGTGCTAAGCCAGCAGATCGCTGTGCCAGCGCCCGAGAAAGGCAGCGCTTCCGCTCAGCGCTACGCTGCCTTTGAGAAATAGGCTCGGGAACATCTCCGCTCCGTTGAGCTCCGCGGCGTGCAGCTGGTGGAGCCGCTTTCATTTAAAGGGCAACGCGGCGCCGCGCAGGCGTGGTGCGCTCCAAGCACCGCCCATCGCAGCGGGAAGGCGGAATCCGCCTCGCCATGACATCATTAGGTTTGCATTTTCTGCTCGGGCAACTTTTCTTTCTCATTATTCTTTCATTTGGTTATTTTACACAAATGTATTATTTTCTTTTCTTTCTATCTTTCTTTTCATAGATTTCACCCTCTCTGCTTCTAGAGAGCACATTGATATTGAACCTCTAAAAAGTAGCTGTAGTGGAAAGGGGAAATGAGGCAGGAATGAATGAGCGCACGGTTTGTCCTTCAGAATGAGCGGTATTTGTCACGGAGGTCGTCAAGTGGGACCGCTATTAGTTTAGACATATGACATATCTCTTGTTTACCCTGGTTTCAACGCTCAACCCCAGAAATCCGCCTGGGCTTCGTCACCGCAGGTCACAAGGGTTTATCGTTTTTCTTTCTTTCAGTCCTTGTTCATTTTTTCTTCCTGTCTCATGCCAGATGAGGGGAACACCAGCAGCTGTTGTAGTTCTTCTATCTTCATCATCATCATTATCACCATTATTATCACCATTATTATTATTATCACCATTATTATCACCATTATTATTATTATCACCATTATTATCACCATTATTATTATTATTATCACCATTATTATCACCATTAT
This sequence comes from Electrophorus electricus, assembly GCF_041902795.1. NCBI lineage: Eukaryota > Metazoa > Chordata > Actinopteri > Gymnotiformes > Gymnotidae > Electrophorus > Electrophorus electricus. Next base: position 22,494,734 of record NC_137500.1, read on the forward strand.
TATTATTATCACCATTATTATCACCATTATTGTTATTATTATTTCAAATGAAATTAGACCCAGATCTGGGTCAAAGCACTCTTTGTTTCTCACTGTTTACATTTTTTAATCTCAGGGCCTTTGATGTGCGAGTTGTGTGTGTGCACGAGGCATGTGAACAGCACTCGCCCAAAGCACGTGCAGTACACAAACAGCAAAAGACAAACAGGCACACAGCGAATGCAGCTCTGTGTGAAAAGGATGATGGCACAAGTTATGCATTCCAATACCATGGGCCAGCTAGAAGAGAAAGAACATTTGCTAGTTTTCTGACCTGAATGTGTGGAGCATTAAAGCTGCACGCCACTGAGCAAGACTGCATTCTGTGTGGTCTCTGTAGGATTCCTCCATTTAAAGCTAAAGATTAGCTGTCTTTGCCCAGTGCTCTTGAGCTGTATACTGTAAGTGTTTTGTCGGTCAAGTGGTATCACAAGATTTCACACACCTTAATGAGAATGGTGAACACACAACATGGTGATGGCATAATGTAAGAATGAGCAAAGCCCAGCATCTCAGTAGTTGGCTTTAGAAAAAAAAAAAAAATCTAGCATGGCAGTGAACCAGTATGAACAGGGGAGAACATTCTAGACACTCCCAATAAATACACGTATGGTGATCTTGTGGTCATTTCTCTGTTTTGGTGTGAATGGGGGAATTTTTTTTTTAAAATAATGACAAGGACAAAAATAATGTGAAGACATTCTTACATTTAGAGAGGCAAATGTTTTCTTAGGAGTCTTGCCCACAGACTATTATTGAACTAGCATAGATCACTTGTCCAGATGGGGTTTGAACCATGGTCCCCCCACAGTAGAGGCAGCATTGTTACCCACTACAGTCTTAAACAAATGCTTCATAGTTTCCCTCCTATGTAATACCCAACAAACCCAACAACCTATGCACCCACCTAGACATGGAGTGTGACTGGATATACACGCAGATGTAGACATATATATATATAAAATTTTTCCCCGGATTCCCCTGGGTAATCAGGTGGAGCTCACCCTATCATCATAGCCCAATCAGGAACCCCTCTCCAAATCATCATTCCCTGATCTCTTTCACCTGTTTCTATTTCCACTTCACAACTGTTTGCTTTCCTCATTGTGAAGCCTCTGTTTTCCTAGAGTGGTTGAGTGGTTTTCCTCTGTGTTTGGCTCTTGGGTTTATGACCTTGCTGTTCTTGACAGTGTTTTGGGGTTTTCCCTGTTGTCTTTTGCCTGGATTTTGCCCTCTGGTTTTGATCTGTTTTTCCCTCTGGATGTCTCCCTGGTTTGTTGATCTTCTTGTGCTATGTTTGTACCTTGCCTGTGTTCTGACTACATTTTGGTCTGCCAAACTACTCGCGTTAGTCTACAAGACCAACACATTATATAAGTTATATACCTATATAATTGATAAGGAACAGTGTGTCATGACTATTCCTTATGTGAGCCCTTTTGTCAGTACAAAGTGATAACAATTATAGTGATAAATGTCAAAAATAAGTAATTGGTATATGGCAAATAATACAGAAAAAAATGAAAATTTAGTAGAGGGTAAGTAGTTGTGTATGGGGCATGTTTAACTGGAAGGTTAACAGTATATAGGCTTATACTGGGACATGGGGCATGTTTAACTGGAACGTTAACAGAATGTAGGCTTATACTGGGACATGGGGCATGTTTAACTGGAACGTTAACAGAATGTAGGCTTATACTGGGGCATGTTTAACTGGAAAGTTAACAGAATGTAGGCTTATACTGGGACATGGGGCATGTTTAACTGGAAGGTTAACAGTATGTAGGCTTATACTGGGACATGGGGCATGTTTAACTGGAAGGTTAACAGTATGTAGGCTTATACTGGGACATGGGGCATGTTTAACTGGAACGTTAACAGAATGTAGGCTTATACTGGGACATGGGGCATGTTTAACTGGAACGTTAACAGAATGTAGGCTTATACTGGGACATGGGGCATGTTTAACTGGAACGTTAACAGAATGTAGGCTTATACTGGGGCATGGGGCATGTTTAACTGGAAAGTTAACAGAATGTAGGCTTATACTGGGGCATGCTTAACTGGAAGGTTAACAGTACGTAGGGCTCTTACTGGAAACATCCCAGTGCTTTTTCACAGTGGTCTCTGGTTCTGCGGTGCTGCACGGGGTGCTAGCAGGAAATACTCAAATCCTCTGCTGGGTTCTCTTTCACTGGCTCTTTTAAAGCAGGAAGTTAAACTGGAAGTGTAAAAGACATCCCCTTTGATCACCGTATTGCCCCTGTCTGTCCAAACCATGATTTCAATACAATCATTTTCTGGATTGCACATTTTAAATGCAATAGCCTACGTTACAGACACCTTTCTACACTGATTTGACACATTTACATTTACGGCATTAAGCAGATGCTCTTATCCAGACCACCTTACAAAGTGCTTTGTCATTTACTCATAGAATACATCCTAGTACAGTAGGTTAGAGTCCAGTATACCAGTGATCTAGAATACTGTAGAAATACAGGGATCAATGCTGATGCCTAGAAGTGCAAAATACATAAGGTCTATCTTAGACAATGATAAGTGCAATAAACAACAAGTACTAGAGTTAGTTAGACAACATCAGTGTAATAAACAATACCCTACAATAAGTACTAGTTTAGTTAGTGGTCATTTAAATATTCCACGAATTGATGGATCTTCAGTCTGCGTTTGAAGACAGCAAGGAACTCTGCTGTCCGGACAGCAAGCAGACGTTCATTCCACCATCTAGGAGCCAGGACAGAGAATAGTCTCGATGCTTGTCGTCCATGAGACTTGACACAGATAACAGGATATCTCTCCCTCTTTCTCGCTCTCTCACACACACACACGCACAAACGCTGGTAGCACATGCTCATGGTGAAAATCAAGACCCTGCTTCTCATGAATGAGACTCTGTCCACCAAAGTGAATATGTCCTATAAGTATGTATAATCCAGGAGATGTGCTTAGTGGATTATTTTTGGGCTTTCACATATTCAGTATTTAGACTGCTTAAATCGAACCACGGTCCGTTTTTCCCTGCAGTCCATTTTTTTAGCATGTGTGAACGGAGCAACTTTAAGACCACTGATAAGAGCTGGTCTCGTCTCCAGCTGCATTCCAGAGAATGCTGGTGAAGTTCCATTACTGTGTGTATGCAGTTCGACTCAATTGCAGGTAGTAAACAAAAAGCAGAGTGTTGTGGTTTCTGAGGAGGAGCAGCAGGCAGGTAATGGAACTGAAGTGCTGCAGAAGTAGGCGACCGCGCCTTCCTGATCTGTGTCAAAGAAACTGCAGTTGGGCAGTACCACTGCTACGAAGAGTGAAGACCTCACCTTATTTTGTAGCAGATGGGTGCTAAACCACAATACAAAATATACAGTATATGTTTAATTCATGAATTTATGTTCTTGATTACTGCTTGTGTTAAAAAAGTAAAACAACGTATTTACAATGAAGATCATTTATAATTTAGCTTCTTTTGGTTGTTAGCTTTAGATTATTTAAAGAAGATATGACTTCAGTCGTGGATGTAGCCTAAACAGGAAGCTAATTTTGCCATGTAGCCTAGATGGGAGTGTAGCTGGATAAATTTGTCTTTAGCATAGCTGTAACACGGGTGATATGTTTTTGTAGAATAATTTGTGACTTAGTTAACTACAGTTTTAAAGTAGCTCGTCTAACACTGCAGAAAGCCCAGAAAAATCCTGATGCTTTGTATTTATTCAGGATAACCTAGGCGAAGGATTCCTAGTGCAAAAAACAGGAGTTTGATTACATATTCCCCCAAAGTACCTTTTCATCCCTGCCCCTTACCTCACACCTTTCAGAAAATGTCCTCGATTTCTGCTAGGCGTACATTTGTACAGTGTGAACCTAAATCAGGCCCAAAAAAATGAGCCAAAAAGTATCTGGGCAAATGGACTAATGAAAAGTCCTTAGTGAATTATTTAGTGGGTGCAGCAGTTTGTCATTTTCTTTTAAAGTGCTTTTTTTGTTGTTTGTTTTGTTTTGGTGACATATTAATGGCATTAAAAGTTATTGTTAAAAATTTGCTGGCATTAAAATGTATGAGGACCAGTGTCCTAGACACCAAGTGTTGTGTGTCTGTAGACCCTGAGCAGAAGTGAGGATATATCAGTGAGAAGAGGAGAAGTCCTTTTTTAGGAAGAGCGTGTCAAATATATTAGTTTTTTCTAGTCATATCTCCTACTGCCTTAACACACAGTGTTCATTTACATCCAGTTGGATCCATCTGAGCACCTTGAAAGTCACTGAGCTCAACACAGGAGATGTTTGCCATGCTCCTGCAGGAAGAGCATGCAATCAGACCGTCTTCTCCAGATTTCACCATGGAAATTCACTCATCCACCTATCATTGCAGAAGTGGTGAACTGGTGTGCTTATGGAGGCTGTTCCACTTGTCACTGCAGTTTGCATGCTGGTACATGCTGGTTCACACCGGTGCACACACGCAGGTGCATGATGGGGCATGCTGGTGCATGCTGGTACATGCTGGTACATGCTGGTTCACACCGGTGCACACACGCAGGTGCATGATGGGGCATGCTGGTGCATGCTGGTGCATGCTGGTACATGCTGGTACATGCTGGTGCATGCTGGTACATGCTGGTCCACGCTGGCGCACACATACTGGTGCACACTGGTACATGGTGGTACGCACTGGTGCATGGTGGTGCATGGTGGTACTCGCTGGTACATGCTGGTTCACACCGGTGCACACACGCAGGTGCATGATGGGGCATGCTGGGGCATGCTGGTGCATGCTGGTGCATGCTGGTACATGCTGGTCCACGCTGGCGCACACATAGTGGTGCACACTGGTGCATGGTGGTACGCACTAGTGCATGGTGGTGCATGGTGGTACTCGCTGGTACATGCTGGTTGACATGATGGTTGTATCAAGTCGTCATCATAGTTTTTATTCATGAAATCCATCATATATATCTGGGCAAAAAAAAAAAAGGTTTATAAACTGTGTTGCTACCTTTAGTGTCGCTGGACTGCTTTAGCGCAAACCTTGTGTTTAGTACATTTGGTAATTTTTTTAAACCTCTATTTGACTTTCCCAACTCACATTATAAGAGTAGATCTTAGAAACGTGCTGAGATTTTTAAGCAGATATACATTTTTCAGTGATGGAGCAGGGTTTATATTTACATAAAGTCATGTGATTGGACAATGCAAGATGCCAGAAGGCTTTGGAGGAGGAGAAAAGCATCAGGACTTAAAGTTCTCTGGCACTATCCCAGATCTAGATTGATAAAATATTTTCTACTCAGGCTGCAAATTCAATAATGCTCTAACAACTGTTCTACATAAAAACACAAGCACCAACTCGTGTTTTTATTTTGGATGCATTTCAAAGAATCATGTTCAACAAGATATCTCACAATTACCAGCATTATATAAGTAACAGTACATTATGTAGTCAGCAGCAAGCTATTTTTCTGCCATGCAGACTGGAAGCCAGGTAAAGCTGTGGAGGAAAGGGTCCAGGCTGAAAACTGATTCTTGCTTTAACCCCTGGGCTATGCAAGAGCAGTTTGATATGGGTCATGTGCCTGTGCCCATCAGAAAGATGAGCTGAAATGAGCTACAGAGATGGAACACTCTCTTAAAGTCAAACAAGCAAACACACACATACAAATGTTTTTCTCTCTCTCACACACGTGCGTGCGCACACACGCACACACACACACACACACACACACACACACACACACACACACACGTGCCTGTACAAAAAAAAAACAAAAAAGGTTGAGTGAGAATGAGAGCAAAGATGTGATTGGATTTCAGTGTAAGAGACTGAAAGAGAGAGACAGAGATAGCGAAAAAATCTGTTTTGTTTTTTTTCTTTGGTCCTTCTGGAACAGCATGTGGCTCTGTGTAAATATTCATCCCCCATTTGGAGAGGAATGGAGGGGCTGCCCCATGGGACTTCTGTAACTTCATACTGCACACTGTTCTCTCTGCCCTGCGCTAGGCCTGCGGAGATCAGACTCTCAGTCCCGCACTAAGCTTATGGAGATCAGACTCTCTGCACACATGCAGGTGCATGATGGAGCAAGCTGGTGCACACTGGTACATGGTGGTACGCAGTGGTGCATGCTGGTGCACAGTGGTACTCGCTGGTGCATGCTGGTTGACATGATGGTTGTATCAAGTTTTTATTCATGAAATCCATATATATCTAGGCAAAAAAAAATGTTTGATAAACTGTATTGCTACCTTATGCCCACACCATGGCCTGTTGCTGAGCATGACTCTGCTTCCAGGTGTTCTAGACCACAATGCTATCGCTCGCAGCTCCAGACTGTCATACCACCACCTTGCCGGACCCAAGTGGAACTTCCACAGATATTAAAGTGGTTCACCTTTGCTGTTTTGTAGCCACCATTTATTTTCAGTTATATTTAAATGCTATTTTTTATGGCATACATTGTTGCAAAGCAACTTTGCTGTTGTTGAATCCAATAACATTCCACCCTGGAAAGAACGGAAAACTTAATTGGCTAGAAGAAAATGATTAATGCTCTTTTACTAAATAGCAGGGCTGAAGCTTCTATTGTTGTCTGGGGGACAACTCAGTCACCTGAACCCGGAAACTTTGTGATAGCAGGCTTGGACTTCATTTTCAACAGGCTTTTCTGTTAGAATGAAACAGTTTGAAAGTTGGCTAGTTACCCACAAGAGAGAGCTAGAAAGAGTCATAGCGGGAGAGTGCTTTTAAACCATGGTTGAGCTCTTTTTCGATGAAAGCCTCTGAAATATTTGAATTTGACCTGTTCCAGGTCTTCCATGAATATTGCAAAAGCCATACATTGTATTAAAAGGGAATGAGCACCCATGTATGTCAGGTCATTCTGGGTTAGTATTAATAAGGTCTTTCATATTTAAATTGTTTGTGAAGTGTTTTGCAGTTCATTAGAGCTTAATGGAGTGAGGGAGGTAGAGAAGTGTGTTATGACTTATGGACATAATCCATTCCTCTCCTCCAGAAAGCGCTGAACTGGAATTTAGCCATTCCACTTGCTTTATGGTCAGCACCATTCTTTTGACATTTGACTTGACATTATTACCGGAGGTTTATTAGAGATCAATATATGCATATTGCATTCTAGGGGATGGAACAGTTGCCTTTTTAAATGATATTCCAGAATATAAAACATTTTAAAATTCAAATGACAGTCTATTTAATAATATTTTATGATTACATATCTTTTTAATAATTCATGGTGGAAATAAATAAATATCTTGCTGCTACAGTCTACCTGGAAAGCATCCATCGACTTGTGTGTTTGTGGAAATACACACTTGGTAATGGTGGTAATGTTTTACTCCTCTTGTTAAGCGGATGATGCATGAAGTGTGGCAGTATTTAGATTTTTTTTTTATCAAGATGCTTTTAAAACATTTTCAGTACATTTCAAATACATCCCACCAACACTGAAAACCATGATGTTTGTGTTTATTGTGTCAACTAGAGATTGATCTTTTAGGACTACCACTTTTATGACATTTGGCAGATGCTTTCATCTAGAGTAACTTAAATATTTATCAGGATGACATTACATGCACTCCCTGGGAACTGAACCTATGACCTTGGCAGTGCTAGCAGCCAGCAATACCTGCACTAACAGAGCTTCAGTACCGTGTAGTATATATCAATGCACAGGGTAACCTCTGTAGCACCAAAAGACATGGTGAATGTGGATTTGTGTTTTTTAATACTGTTCCTGTTGTTGCTGTATGAGGATCTTAGATGCTGTAGTGTGTACAGAGATTTCTTTGCTGGGATGGTGGATCTACAAAGAATATCTTTCTTTCTTTCTTTCTATGTGTGTATTTCTTGATTTATTGATTATTGATACATGGGCCTACATGTCATGAACATTTGCTTTACTGTGTGTGAGTGTGTTTTTGCTTTACTGTGTGTGAGTGTGTTTTTGCTTTACTGTGTGTGAGTGTGTTTTTGCTTTACTGTGTGTGAGTGTGTTTTTGCTTTACTGTGTGTGAGTGTGTTTTTGCTTTACTGTGTGTGAGTGTGTTTTTGCTTTACTGTGTGTGTGTGTGTTTTTGCTTTACTGTGTGTGAGTGTGTTTTTGCTTTACTGTGTGTGAGTGTGTTTTTGCTTTACTGTGTGTGAGTGTGTTTTTGCTTTACTGTGTGTGAGTGTGTTTTTGCTTTACTGTGTGTGAGTGTGTTTTTGCTTTACTGTGTGTGAGTGTGTTTTTGCTTTACTGTGCCACACCCCACTGCCACATCTGCCATCCACAGACCAGTTATGACTCTGTGAGACTGTGCACAACCAGAAATAACCTTACGAGATCCCTATCAGATACAATCAGAAGCACATCCAATTAAATTACAGTGTGACCAAGAGAGCTTATTTCACAGTTCACTGAGCATCTAAAATGCTGCTAGCGTGACTGACAACTGGCAAGCACATGGGCTGTCTTTTCAGCTCATCTGATGCCAATATGCAGCCAGATATGCATCTATTGTCTCTTAATTGTGTTCAGAGACTTTTTATCTAATGGCTGGCTGACTAACTGACTCACACGCTCATCTGTCGTTCTCTCTATTCCTTCTTCTCTCCATGTCTCTGTTTTTCTTCAGAAATTGAAAAAATCCAGAAAGACGAAGAAAAAGAAGATGAGAAGTTTATTGATGTCGTTATAAACAAGAACATGAAACTTGGACAGAAAGTACTGATCCCTGTCAAACAGTTTCCCAAGGTGAGCACAGCTCAAGGAACGTTTGTGTCTTATTTTTTCCCTTCCTTTTCTTTATCGTTGTATATTTATGTATATTTGGTCATGTTCCTGTTTTGTTTCCATTAACACTTCCCTTGACTGGTTATTGCAGTGAGGCCTAGTATGTTTTGATTTGTGTTATGTGAAATTTGTCTGACCTCAGGCTGTGTTCCTGAGTTGAAGGGTGTCTTAATGAAGCATGTCCTTCCCTAAACTGGACAGATTTGAACAGAAACATTCAAACTTGCACCTCATAACTCAACACCTATTACTAGTCACAAATCCTGTCTGTATCCTCTCTGGACTCTGAGGCTGTCCCACACTCCACCAGTAGGGTAATATTGAGCATTCCTGCAATCCCGCACACCACTGATAGGGTAATGTTGGGCAGTCCCACACTCCACCAGTAGGGTAATATTGAGAAGTCCTGCACTCCACTGATAGGGTGGTCACACTCTCCGAGTCTCCACTGTTAGGGAAATAATGGGTAGTCCTGTACACCACCAATAGGGTAACATTAAGCAGTCCCAGACTTCCATGCTCCACCAATAAGGTAATGTTGGCCAGTCCTGCAGTCCAGCATTCCAGTGATATGGTAATATTGGCCATTCCCACGGTCCTGCACTCCACCGATGGGATAATGTTGGGCAGTCCTGCAGTCCCATGCTCCACCGATAGGGTAATATTGGGCAGTCCCATGCTCCACCGATAGGGTAATATTGGGCAGTCCCATGCTCCACTGATAGGGTAATATTGGGCAGTCCCATGCGCCACCGATAGGGTAATATTGGGCAGTCCCATGCTCCACCGATAGGGTAATATTGGGCAGTCCCATGCTCCACCGATAGGGTAATATTGGGCAGTCCCATGCGCCACCGATAGGGTAATATTGGGCAGTCCCATGCGCCACCGATAGGGTAATATTGGGCAGTCCCATGCGCCACCGATAGGGTAATATTGGGCAGTCCCATGCGCCACCGATAGGGTAATATTGGGCAGTCCCATGCTCCACCGATAGGGTAATATTGGGCAGTCCCATGCGCCACCGATAGGGTAATATTGGGCAGTCCCATGCGCCACTGATAGGGCGGTCTTGGTCTTCATTGTTAGGATGATATTTAGGTGACACTGACCTTCTTGCATATGACATTAATATATCCTTGTGTGTGTATTGGAGCGGATCTGTTCATATTCCACCAGTATTCCCATAAGGAAATACTGGTGGAATACAAGGAAAGGTCCCCCCACCACACACACACATACACACACACGCGCACGTGCACACACGCGCACGTGCACACACACACACACACACACGCGCACACACACACACACGCACACACACACACACACACACACACGCGCGCGCACACACACACTCACACGCGCACACACACACACACTCACACGCGCACACACACACACACACGTGCACACACACACACCAACCATCTCATCTCATTTGCTTCCTCTTTCTTCTCCGGACCAGGTTGTAATGGGATTCTGTGTTTACTTGGCTTTCTAATCTATGTCTGTTGTCTGAGTTGGAGAAAGGAGAGCGGGTCTATAAACGAGTTTAAAAAACAAACAAACAAAAAACAAACAAGCAGCAAAAGAACAGGTGTGAGTGGTGTGGTTGCGTTGGTTGGGCATGAGTGCATTTGTTCTTCATTCAGTGAAGGCTTTTTCAGGGCTTGTGAGTGGGTGCTTATTAGTATGTGTGTAGAGGTGGTCTAATAAAGGAGATCAACAAGAGAGAGAGAGAGAATACCTGCTCCTAATGTATTTGTTAAGATGCTTCCTAATCCTAATGTTACTCTCATCTACACACACACACACACACACATCATTAACCATCCTATCCCAATGGATAGCTTTCTGTTCTTTTATTCATAGGCCTTCCACAGTGTGGTGGGTTGTTCTGTCACTGAAGGGAGTATATACTGGCGCAGACCAGAACATAGTGGTTTAGACCAGTACATAATGGTTCAGGGTAACACATACTGGTTCAGGCTAGCATATACTGTTTTTATGCCAGGACACTTTTCAGTTCAGTGTGTTCAGGATCATGATTCTGCGATTTTGGTCATACAACTTTTCAAAGTGTCTCAGTACACAATCCAACAGTAACTGTTTATTTCAAACCGCATCCTTAAAAATATCCTGACCAATCCTGCCTTGGAAGATCTGCTTATCTGTTATATTATTGGACAAATTATCATTTTATTATTTAAAACCTATAGTGTCATGTGCCTGGATGAACTGAAACAGCAACGTAACAAATTTATCTAAAAGTAAAAGTAAATTTTCTCTGACTTTTTCTCTCACATTTTATTTTTTTCCAAGAGGCTTCCATTCCTTCTGGTTCAGTCCTGACCATAGGCGGCACACGGCACAGCTGGGAGTCTAACCTGAAGCTAATGTGGGGTATTGTGCAGCTCTTTAGGAAAAAGGCCATCAGAGCTCACACACACACACACACACACACACACACACACACACACACACATATGCACACCCACACACACACACATACACACACAATACATTAAGAGTGATAAAGTGGGAGAGAGAAAGTGTGTGATAGAGCATGATGTGTTGATGGCACAAAAGGAAGGTATCACAGAATGCACATATACACACCTATATGTGCACACACACACACGCACACACACACAAACACACACACAGACACACACACACACACTCACACATACAGTGTGAAATGAATACAGATAGTGATGCACTTTTCTTGCCACAAACATACATGACCACATGGCCCTCAGCAGCCCAGAGAGATTGTTCTAGTTCAGCGTTGCATTACGTGAACATATATTGAGCTCTTCTAATCCTGCTGGCTGTCTGAATGTGTTGAGCTGAATTACATTTACTGAGCAGACCGAATGGGACCTGTGGTTGCCTGGTTACTTATGAATTCACGGTGGCATGTGGCATTCAGGCTATTTGTTGTGTAGTCTGTGTAAAACGTCATAAACACACATATACTTCTGTTTTATATGCTGAACCCTCCTTGGTGGGGTCCGAGGAGCCAGCGTAGGTTCAGTCACCTGTGGGGCCGTAACAGATGGTTTTAATAATCCAGTCCTAGCAGGGCAGTCAGATCCTTACTGCGCTGAAGAAGGATGGTGCATAAGCAGACCTTTCCTTACTGCACATCGTCTACGTCACATTCACATCCTGTCTTAACACTGTTTGTCCATCACTTCAGGTATTTACTGGACAAAAAAGACTCACCAAAAGGAGTAAAAGAACAAAAAGAAATAAAAATTAAGAAATAAAAATAAGGGTTTTTTTTAAAGCAAATGATGGGTTTGACTCTTTAACGAGAGAGTGTCTGAGTACTTGTATTGTGTAGTGGCAGTATGTGTTTGTGGGTGTCTGAGTACTTGTATTGTGTAGTGGCAGTATGTGTTGAGGGTGTCTGAGTACTTGTACTGTGTAGTGGCAGTATGTGTTTGAGGGTGTCTGAGTACTTGTATTGTGTAGTGGCAGTATGTGTTTGAGGGTGTCTGAGTACTTTTATTGTCTAGTGGCAGTATGTGTTTGAGGGTGTCTGAGTACTTGTATTGTGTAGTGGCAGTATGTGTTGGGGGTGTCTGAGTACTTGTATTGTGTAGTGGCAGTATGTGTTTGAGGGTGTCTGAGTACTTTTATTGTGTAGTGGCAGTGTGTGTTTGAGGGTGTCTGAGTACTTGTATTGTGTAGTGGCAGTGTGTGTTTGAGGGTGTCTGAGTACTTGTATTGTGTAGTGGCAGTGTGTGTTTGAGGGTGTCTGAGTACTTGTATTGTGTAGTGGCAGTATGTGTTGAGGGTGTCTGAGTACTTGTATTGTCTAGTGGCAGTATGTGTTTGAGGGTGTCTGAGTACTTGTATTGTCTAGTGGCAGTATGTGTTGAGGGTGTCTGAGTACTTGTATTGTGT